>NW_027493597.1:0-347651 GCF_021521415.1 Bidens hawaiensis
GATCTTCTCTTTCCCAAGTGAATTCAGGCCCACGCCTTGAGTTCCATTGAACCTTTACTAACTTGATTCCGCTTCTGCGTAACTTTTGTTCTTTCCAATCGGTTACTGCTATAGGTTCTTCTACGAAGTGCAGTTGTTTGTCGATGTGAATCTCTTCCAATGGCAAAATCAACGTTTCGTCAGATAAACACTTTTTGAGGTTGGACACATGAAACGTATCATGAACTCCACTGAGTTCGGCGGGTAAACGGAGTTTATAAGCAACTGGACCGATCCTTTCCAGGATCTCAAATGGTCCAATGTAGCGCGGATTCAACTTTCCTCGCTTGCCGAAACGAGGGACTCCTTTCCATGGAGAGACTTTCAAAAGTACTCTATCCCCTACTCGAAACTCCAACGGTTTCCTTCGCACATCTGCGTAGCTCTTCTGTCTGTCGCGCGCTGTCTTAAGGCGGTCCCGTATCTGAAAAATCTTGTCTGTTGTTTCTTGGATCAATTCTGGACCAGTCATTTGCTTGTCACCCACTTCAGCCCAGCAGAGTGGGGATCTACACTTGCGCCCATACAAAGCTTCAAACGGCGCAGCCTTGAGGCTTGTGTGATAACTGTTGTTGTAAGAAAATTCAACCAATGGGAGGTGAGTATCCCAGCTACCTCCGAAATCGATTGCGTACGCGCGCAGCATATCTTCCAATGTCTGGATTGTTCGCTCGCTTTGCCCATCCGTTTGGGGATGATAAGCCGTACTCATGTCCAGACGAGTACCTAAAGCCCCTTGTAACGATCTCCAAAATCTTGAGGTGAACCGACTATCTCTATCAGAAATGATGGACACCGGGACTCCATGTTTTGAAACTACTTCTCGAATATACAATCGGGCTAACTTTTCCATCTTATCGGTTTCCTTGATCGGCAGGAAGTGTGCTGATTTAGTTAGCCGATCGACAATAACCCAGATCGTGTCGTAACCCCCAGGTGTCCTTGGCAGTTTGGTGATGAAGTCCATAGAGATTTGTTCCCACTTCCACATGGGAATTTCTGGCTGCTGAAGTAACCCCGACGGTTTCTGGTATTCAGCCTTTACCTTTGAACACGTCAGGCACTTACTGACATACGTCGCGATGGCGCCTTTAAGATTGGGTCACCAATACAGCGCTTTAACATCTTGGTACATCTTGTCTGCGCCAGGATGTACAGAATACCGCGTCTTGTGAGCTTCGTTTAATACTCGCTCGCGCAATCCTCCCATGAGAGGGACCCATATGCGGTTAGCAAAATATCGAGTGTCGTTCTCCTTGATCTCCAAATTCTTAATCATACCCCCAAGGGATTCGTTTTTAACAAACTCTGGTTTCAAGGCTTCTTGTTGAGCGTCTCGGATGCGGGTAGAGAGCTCTGCGCGAATGGTTAGTTTTAGAGCCTTGACTCGTAGCGTTTTTATTCGCTCCTTCCTACTTAGCGCGTCTGCTACCACATTCGCCTTTCCAGGGTGATACTTTATTTCACAATCATAATCATTCAACAATTCACCCATCTTCGTTGCCTCATGTTTAAATCCTTTTGATCAAATATATGTTGAAGGCTCTTGTGATCCGTAAAGATTATACACTTTGTACCATAGAGGTAATGGCGCCAAATCTTTAGCGCGAAGACAACCGCTCCAAGTTCCAGATCATGCGTTGTGTAGTTCTTTTCATTGGTCTTGAGTTGGCGCGAGGCATACGCTATGACTTTGTCTCGCTGCATAAGGACACATCCGAGTCCCTGATGTGAAGCGTCGCAGTAAACGACGATGTCATCCGTCCCCTCGGGCAGAGACAAGATTGGCGCACTACATAACTTCTGTTTCAACATTTGAAATGCCGCTTCCTGATTTTCGCCCCAAACAAACTTCTTGTCTTTCTGAGTTAGCGCGGTCAGAGGTAGAGCTATCTTGGAGAAGTTCTCAATGAAGCGTCGATAGTAGCCAGCTAGTCCTAGGAATTGCCTCACCTCAGTTGGGGTTTTTGGCGCTTCCCAGTTTTCGATGGCCTTGACTTTGGAAGGATCAACGTGTATTCCTTTCTCGTTTACAACGTGACCGAGAAAGTGAACTTCTCTAAGCCAAAACTCGCACTTGGAAAACTTCGCATACAACTTTTCTTTCCTCAACAATTCCAAAATCAATCTCAGGTGTTGCTCATGCTCGGCCTTGGTCCGAGAGTAAATAAGAATATCATCTATAAATACAATTACAAATTTATCCAAGTATGGTTTGCACACGCGGTTCATCAGATCCATGAATACAGCCGGCGCATTAGTTAGCCCGAAAGGCATCACTAAGAACTCATGGTGGCCGTATCTAGTTCGGAAGGCTGTTTTCGGCACATCTTCCTCATGGACCCTAAGTTGGTGGTATCCTGACCGTAGATCTATCTTCGAATAATAACTGGATCCCTGCAACTGGTCAAATAAGTCGTCAATCCTCGGTAAGGGGTACCGATTCTTGACTGTCAGCTTGTTCAGCTCCCTGTAGTCAATACACATTCTGAACGAACCATCCTTCTTTTTAACAAACAGCACTGGAGCTCCCCAAGGTGAGAAGCTTGGGCGTATGAAACCCTTATCCAATAGTTCCTGTAGCTGATTGGATAGCTCTTGCATCTCAGATGGAGCTAATCGATAAGGCGCTCGAGCTACTGGCGCAGCTCCTGGGACTAAATCAATACGAAATTCGACTTGTCGCGGCGGCGGTAATCCGGGCAAATCTTCAGGAAAAACTTCTGGAAATTCGCGCACTACTGGTAAGTCTTCAATTCTTCGCTCATCTCCTTTCTTCTCTACGACATGCGCCAGGAAGGCGTAACACCCTTTCCTTAGGCACTTGCGCGCCTTTAGGCACGAAATCAGTTTTGTCGCAACTCCCCTTCTTTCCCCTTGAATTACCAAGGTTTCTTCGTTCAACAGTGGGATCCGAACCTGCTTCTCATGGCAAATAACTTCCGCGTGGTTCTCGACTAACCAATCCATACCTACTACCATGTCAAAACTTCCCAAGTCTATTGGCAACAAGTTAATATTGAACCCGTGACCTCCCATGACTATTACACATTGTTCAGTTCTTTCGTTCGCGCATAACTGCCTACCATTGGCTAGTTCTATAGTATAAGGTGTGTCTAGCCTACTGGTTGCTAGGCCTAGGGAGTCTTTAAACTCGGCGGATATAAAACTTAGGTCAGCGCCAGTATCAAATAAGACAGATGCAAAATGGCCGTTAAGTAAAAACGTACCGGTTACCACATTCGGCTCTTCTTTAGCTTCGCCCGCGCCGATCACAAAAGCTCTCCCGCGAGCTTGGTTTCCCTTTTGCGGGCAATCCCGACTAAAATGCCCTGGCTTCCCGCATGCGTAGCAGTTGTCACTGGCTCCAGCTTCCTTAGCACGGCAATTCACCGTCTTGTGCCCTGGCCTGTTACATTTGGCGCACGTGACGCTCGCGCATTCACCCTCGTGGTGGAACTTGCATTTGTTGCACCATGGGTAAGGCCTGCTGTATCCTTTCCTTGATGGCTCCGCGGCTTGGATCGCGTAAACCCTTGCGCTCTCCTGCTTCTTGAACGGTGGCTGCTTGGAGTCGGACCCTCGGTGGTGAGAGTTCCATTTCCTCTTGGAGTCAGAGGTTCGCTGCTCGTTTCCGCGCGTAGTCAACATACCCGCACGGACCGTATCCCTTGTAAGGGTGATGGCCCGCGCTACCGCCTCATCAAAGGTTGGAGGCGCTGCGGCGTTGAGCGGAACCCTAACAACATGAGGTAACCCAAAGATATATCTCTCGATCTTCTTTTCCTCCGTGTTTGCCATGTCTGGCACCAACTGGCAAAGCTCGTTGAACCGGTTGTTATAGGCGTCGATATCCGTTCCTACCATGGTGTGGTTCCAGAATTCCTGCTGCAGACTCTGGATTTCTGCGCGAGAGCAGAACTTTCTCGTCATCATTTCCTTCAGTTCTTCCCAGGTCTTGTGAAGAGCAACTTCTCGCCCCAAAGTCTTCACTTGAAGCTTCCACCAAGACGAAGCTGCTTCTTGGAACATGCAGGTCACGTAAAGGACCTTCTGGTTCTCACTACAACCGCTAATGGAGAGAACTGTCTCCATCTTGTCAATCCAGTTGTAGAGCCCAATGGCCCCTTCGGTACCCTTGAATGGCCAAGGCCTACAGGCCATAAATGTCTTATAGGAGCATCCTTTGTCCAAGGCTCCTGATTCGGGTTCTGGGGTCTCGTTCTGACGACCCTAACTAGATTCGGCCTTGCTGGCCTCATGTGTCGCGATCGCCTGCGCGATTATTTCCGCGAGTTCCTCGGGTGTCATGGTAATTCCCTTGGCTCTAGTTGGAGGCATTCTCGCTTTAAAAGAGTGAAAATATATTAAACTTAGCGCATGTATTCTGAGCACATAATATTCTTTATCTTTATTCACTAGACACTGTGCGACCCGTGTTCCTAAGTGTGTGTATAGTTTTCTTTTGAAAATATTCTTTGAAAAATATTTCATGCGATTCACCAACGGTTATAGTCTAGGTTAAAACTTCTTTTCCTAGTTCGCTATAACCAGTGCTCTGATACCAATCTGTCACACCCGGCCCTGAACGGCGGAAACAGCCGGGCGCGCGCGAGTGGGGATTGATACTTAAGCACGGGCCATTGCAAACATTCAAAGTAAGATTTTCATTGCTCGTGAAATGTTTAATACAAATACATTACATTGTTTAAAATTACATAAAAACATCCAAGTGTAAAAACTGTTGAAGATTTCCACGCCATATCCCCTTGCGCGGCGGGAACAACCGCGCGCATCGAAGGGATAGAACTAAAATCTTCCAAAAAGCTAGTTTTAGATGTTCAGCGTGAGGTGCTCTAAGTGTGACTCCATGCGCTACCTAGTTATCTCCTGAAAGACACGTAAAACATTTGAATCAGTATAAACTGAGTGAGTTCACAAGTTTTAGTAACTTGATAAATCGTATTACATCATAATCTTGATAAAAATCATTCTGAAACATAATTCTGATAGCATCATTATAACACATGCTTGGTAAAACATAGTTCGATCAACATATTCTGATAAAATCGTTCCGCGGGTTGCGCGCGAACATTTCTGGGAACTGTGCTCGTCTGTGTAAGTGGCGCTGCCACTACGAGCGAAATAAGTAATACCGTCCCGCGGGTTACGCGCGGACACTTCTAAAAAATCGTGCTCGTCTGTGTAAGTGGCGCTGCCACTACGAGCGAATAATACCGTCCCGCGGGTTACGCGCGGACGTTGTGCCGGAAAACAAGGCGCTCGTCTGCGTAAGGGGAGCGACCTCTACGAGCGGGCTTACTCCCATAGTACTGCCCCGTGCTAGGCACTCGTCTGTGTAAGAGGTGCGACCCCTACGAGTGGGTGGATCAAACCAGCAGTCCCTACCCTTAGAGTTCCAATGGTAAAGTGATCACTTACTCGAATCTGGTGCACTAACATCGAAAACCATAGATAACCGTTTGCATTGCTCGTAAATATACCATAATGAAACATTATTTAAACACATAATTGATTGTATTGCTTGTAAGAGTATCATGGTAAAACATAATTTAGGTACGTGTCCCTCGCCCCGAAAACAGTTTAAAATTGTGAAAACAGTGAAAATAGGGGCTGTGAGACTCACCTGTGGTTCTTGTTAAGGGATTTAATCGAGATTCGGGTTTTCTTGGTGTTGGCCTTTGAATTGAAGGTCTAGTAATAGGATCGGAAATGAAAACAATGGATGCTTGGGAGATGATTAGTGCAAGTTTGCAGTTCTTAAGAGAGAAGTTTGAAGTGTGTTTGGGTGATAATTTGGGTTACATATTTATAGGCAAACTCAAGGGACACAATCCCTTGCTTTAGGGAATTGTAATCTTTTCATATCTAGGTGTAATGATGATAAAGTATGGAAATTATTATTATTTATTTAAAAGTGGAGGAGTGGATAAAAGATTTTGATTTGATTTGGACAGGACATGCAGGTCTGTGGTTGGTGAAAATAGGGTGGCTGACAGTTGACTTTTCATGTTACAGTATGCTTTTTCAGGTGCTTTTGTCAGTGTACAGTAAAAAAAGTAGAAATTTCTGAAACACGCTACTGTTTCCTTTTGGGCGGGAATAATCCTCCTTAAATCTGGAGATTAGGCTAAGTGTTCTGCGCGTATAACTTTGTGCGCATAGCTTTCTGCGTGAAGGACATTTCTTTGCTGCGGGTAGGTGCGTAACCTTCTCGCAGTTAGGGACATTGAGTTTCATTTGTAGATTCTCCAGGTGGTCTTGGTATTTCAACATAATGATCAGTCATGTTGAAGTCAATTCCATCTTGGAGCTTCAGACAAACTAGCTCTCAATGTTCCCGCCATGCGGGGAGGTTAGTTCCCTTTCCGCACGCGCATAAACGATTTGGGATGCACCCGCCTTAGCATCATGCGGGACGGTCAACCCATTAGACAACATAAAGTTAAGTTACATGAAAACATAAAGCCAAAACATTCGCGCATGGCGCATATAACATATGCCCACGCTGGTTTTTTTTTTTTTTACATCGCGCGCTCGCGCAGGGCGCACATAACGTGCCCGCGCTGACTCTAACATAGCGCGCTCGCGCAGGGCGAACATAACAATTGCCCGCGCTGATTCTAATATAGCGCGCTCGCGCAGGGCGAACATAACAATTGCCCGCGCTGATTCTAATATAGCGCGCTCGCGCAGGGCGATCATAACAATTGCCCGCGCTGATTCTAATATGGCGCGCATAATATTCACAATCACCTAATTATTAGGTTGATTACTTAGTTTATAGGATTGGGAAATTACCGGGTGTCACAGCCTAGTCTTTTGATGTGCAGGGGGTTCCTTGATTTGAGCAATTGCACCCTCGTTGTCACAAAAGATTTCTAGAGGGTCCTAAATGGTACGAACTATCCCTAGATCGGCCACGAACTTTCATGCAGCTTCTTGAGCTGCCAATGAGGCGGCGATGTATTCAGATTCAGTGGTGGACAATGCTACCACATCTTATTTTGCGCTCTTCCAAGAGACAGCACCACCAATCAGAACGAAGACATATCCCGATTGTGATCGAGAATCATCTCGATCAGTTTGGAAACTCGCATCCGTGTAACCCTTTACAATGAGTTCCTCCTCACTAGATCCATATATCAGAAACATTTCCTTAGTTCTCCTAAGGTATTTCAATATGCTCTTAACCGCCATCCAATGACTGGTTCCCGGATTTTGTTGGTATCTACTTGTCATGCTCAAAGAGCATGACACATCTGGTCTGCTGCAGATCATGGCATACATAATGGATCCTATAGCAGATGCATATGGGATTCCATTCATTTTGTCTTGTTCATCCTTTGAGCTTGGACATTGAGAAGCACTCAATATTGTTCCTCTTTGAATAGGTACGAAACCTTTCTTAGAGTTGTCCATCTTGAACCTTTTCAAGATTTTATCAATGTATGCACTTTGATTCAAACCTATCAACCGCCTTGATCTATCCCTATAGATCCTTATTCCCAGAATATAGGCGGCCTCACCAAGATCCTTGATGGAAAAACAACTTCCAAGCCAGGCTTTTACACCTTCCAAGGTTGGAATGTCATTTCCAAATAATAGTATGTCATCGACATATAGTACTAGGAAAGTAATGATGCTCCCACTAGCTTTCTTATACACACAAGCCTCATCAGCGTTTTTGATGAATCCAAATTTCTTAACTTCATCATCAAAACGGTGATTCCAACTTCTAGATGCTTGTTTCAATCCACAGATTGACTTCTTTAACTTGCATACTTTATTAAGATGTTGTGGATCGACAAAACCTTCAGGCTGAACCATATAGACATCTTCCTCAAGGTGTCCATTTAGAAAAGCAGTTTTGACATCCATTTGCCATATCTCATAGTCATAATATGCGAATATGGCAAACAATATCCTTATAGACTTTAGCATCGCCACCGGCGAGAAAGTTTCATTATAATCAACCCCTTGAGTTTGAGTGAAACCTTTTGCTACAAGTCTAGCTTTATAGGCATCCAAGTTTCCATGCGTATCGGTTTTCTTCTTGAAAACCCACTTACTTCTAACCAGTTTGGAATTTAGAGGCGGTGCAACCAAGTCCCAAACTTGGTTATCATGCATGGATTGCATCTCAACATTCATGGCTTCCAGCCATTTATCACAATCAGATTGTGACATTGCATCTCGGTATGTGATCGGTTCATCCGAATCTACCACATAGCATCCATCCATGAAAAATCCAAATCTCTCAGGTGGGGTGCTAATTCTATCAGATTTGCGAATGTTTTGTGTGCTTTGATCAACCATTTGATCATCATTAACAACCTCTTGTTGATTGCTAGTGTCAACCAAACATGTATCGGCTTGTGGTTCTCGATCCTCCTCGAGTTCCATAGTTCTATCAGTTCCTTCCATAAGGAACCTTCTTTCCAAGAACTTAGCCTTGCGAGCTATAAACACTTTATGCTCATTTGGATTGTAGAAGTAATATCTGTTGGTACATAAATGTCAGTAGTTCATAGTCTAGCGTTTGTAATCGAGTCTGTATGTAATTATGTTTAAGTTTATGATTTTGTATGTAAGCGAAGTTGTCAACAAGTTCGCTTAGGCGAACTTGTTGAACAAGCGAAGTTGTCGACAAGTTCGCCTAGGCGAACTTGTTCAACGAGCGAAGTTATAGACAACTTCGCCTGAGGCGAAGTTGTCGTGTATTTAAACAGTTTACGGGTTAACTGTTTAAGTGTTGATTAGTTGGTCAGTGAGAGTTTTGTTTAATCACGTGTATTTCAGTAAGTCAGTAGACGAGAGATCGAGTCTGTAATAGACGTGTTACAAGTTATAATATATAACGTGTTCGTGTGTATCGCGTGTGATTGTCTTACGTATTCTACGCTCGTAACTACCTACGCAGGGATTCCGCACCTGCGTATATAGCGATATCCCGTGTAAGATCCGTCCGGGAACCTACAATTGGTATCAGAGCCATTGTGCTCGATTGTGAGGTTCGGGATTTCACGCGGGTGTAGAAAACGTCTCGTTTGACCTATTCGCGGGACGCGTTTTCGTTGATATTGTGTTATACTCACCTTATACAGTCATATTCAAGCCTTTACACCGACCGGAAACTGCTAAATCGTCGAAAACAGATCTGAATATTTTCAGTGTTCTTCGGGCGAAGTTGTTGTTCTTCAGGCGAAGTTGCCGTCACTGGAAGTAGGGTTTCGGCGAAGATATAAGGCTAAGCGAAGATATCCACAACTTCGCCTACCTCATAAGTTCGCCTAAGCGAAGTTATCCTCAACTTCGCTTACCTCCTAAGTTCGCTTACCTTAAGCGAAGTTATTCTCAACTTCGCCAAGTCACGCGAATTTAAGGTTTTTCCAGCGAAGTTAACACTTAAGCGAAGTTATCCTTAACTTCGCCTATAGTACTGTTTAAAAAAAAAAAAAAAATTTTGTTTGTTTCAGGTTTTTCGTGTTTTCGAGAAGATGTCGTCAATTAACATCTCAGAGTTAGTCAAAATGGAAGTTGAAGCGGGGTCGGCTACTAAGGCCCCAAGGTTGATCAAAGGAACCGACTTTGTAGCTTGGAAGGATAAGTTCATTCAGTATATTAAATACCAGGATGCAAAGATGTGGGTGTGCATCCAGGATGGATATATTCCACCAACAATGGAATACGAAGGTCGGGATGTGATAAAGAAGTACAGCAAGATGGAGGAAGAAGAGAAGAAGATGTACGAGGCCGAGAGCAAGGCCCATGCTGCAATTACTATGGCTCTTCCTCAAGAGATTCTCCATACATTCCGGAAGTACACTTCTGCACGAGAGCTTTGGGATGCTATTGAGAATAGATTCGAAGGGAACGTGGGTATTCGTGCCTCGAAGATTAAGCTGTTAAAGACTCAGTTCTCTGTCTTCAAGTATTTGAAGAACGAATCGCTCGATGATATTATCACCCGATATTATCATCTCATGACAGAGCTGAACAACTATTCTATTGCTTACAGAGAGGAGGAAATAGTTGAGAAGCTTCTCGATGCTCTCCTACCAAAGTGGGAAATGTACACTGTTCTAATGAGGGAAGACAAAGACTTTCCTAATTACGACTTGGAGACAGCAGTAAACAAGCTCAGAACCTTTGAGCTTAATATGGTTCGTAAAGAAACACCAACGGATCAGGTTCAAGACCCTGGTATGTATGGTGCCAAAGTTAACTCAGGCTCAAGTTCGAAGTCTGAATCTGCTGCTTACTACTCCAAAGGAGAGTCTGGTTCTAACTCTTCTCATGAAGGAAATGTGTCAGTAAACATGAACGGTGATGTTTGCTTTGTTGCTGGAGGATCAAGTGCTTCAAAACCTCAAGCATCCAAAAGTAGTTACTCTCCCAGTGCTTCAAGCAATAACTACACTAAGATGCCAATGAGTGTCAAATCTGCTGAAGAGCAGTTTGCACTCTATGCATCTTTTATTGCTTCTTACGAGAACTACATACAAGGGAAGATTGTGGACCCTGCTGCTTTGGAAGAAGACTATGACCAGATCGATCCTGATGATCTGGAGGAGATGGATCTGCAGTGGCAGATGGCGATGATAGTCAGAAGAGTGAAGCGTTTCATGAAGAAGACTGGCAGAAAGTTCGTAGGTGGAAAGCCAGGATTTGATAAGTCAAGGGTGAGGTGTTACAATTGTCAACAAAATGGACACTTTGCAAAGGAGTGCACTAATGCACGTGTAGAACGTAGTCAGGGGAGGACTACACAGCAAAGTGGAAATAACAACAGGGATAATGCCATGATGTCTGATGCTGGTGAATACAACTGGAACATGTTCTCTGGAGAACTCCTTGAGCAGGCACACATGGCAAAGGTTGCAGCTGAAGAATGTATGAAAGCTGCTGAAAATGAAAAAGCTTTCATGGCTAATGACCAGAACTCCGAGGTATGTACTAAACCTATCTGTACTAAATGTGAGAACTTGTCTGAACAGCTTGCTACAATTACTGATCAGTATGTTAAGTTGGATGCCGAATTTAAAACCTTGAAAGAAGATCATCACTTCACAAAAACAAGAGAAAATAATTATAGAATAAAAATTAAAGCTTGTGAAAAAGACGTTAAAAGTTTAAAAACAAAATTAGCTGAGAAAATTGATGTGATCGATCTAAGCTACGAGGTTTTAGAAGAGAAAACCAAGTTAATCGCTGAGAAAGAAAAACAGATTGCTGATCACCAGGTAAAAGTGGTGGAACTAAATAGGAAACTGGAGCAATTCCGGAATTCCTCTGCTATTCTTGATCACCTCGTTAGTGATCAAGGTTCCTCACCTAAGAGGGGAGGAATTGGTTACCATGAGGTTCCACCACCTTATAACCATAATTATACTTTCAATCCTAGTGTTCATGAATCTGTTAATTTTGTAGCTGATCAGACAGGTCCTGCTAAGGAAACTGGTAAAGTACCGGAAGTTAGTAAAGGCGAAACAAGTTCGCCTGTCTCAAAAGTTAAAATTTCTATTTCAAGTCCAGTCTCATCTGATTCGGATAAGTCATCCGAGTCGGGGTAAGACAAAAGAGAAGGAAGTATTACCCACTAGTGGAAAAAAGGTTAAATCAACTAAAAGTAGTACTCCACTCAACCCATATGTCCCACCTTATGTGAGATGTACGGTTGGTAATACTGCCTCCACATCTAAAACATCTGCTGAAAAGAAAGCTGAATATAGGTGTTGTTTTAGATGTAATCAAATAGGGCACCTTGTTGCTGATTGCCCTCTGAAGCAGCGTTTCAGAGAGGTGAGGCCCTCGAAAACTGAGACTAAGGTTTTTGGTAATCGTTTAAATGTTAAAAATGAAAACCATTCAAATTTGAGAGCTAATACAGGTTTTCAAAGAAACACATCTCGTTTTTACACTACCAATAACCAAACCAAATGCTATAATTCTTTTGATTCTCTTAACGTACGTCGGTTTGGTTGGCCTCACTATCAGTCTCCAAGGAGGTATCCTGTTAGGACTCGTGGAAATTTTTCTAATGCTAACTTTGGTCAGACAAGGTGTGTGAGTTTTGTTAAGAAGGTTAATCGACCCAAGACCAAGAGGTCTTGGGTCCCCAAATTTTAATAATCTCTTTTGTTTGTGCAGGAACAGTTGAACAGGGCTTCCAATAATCTTTGGGTTGTGGACAGCGGCTGTTCCTGGCACATGACTGGTAACAAGAATTTGTTACAAGATTTAAAACCTGTTCAAGGGGCAAGAGTCAGTTTTGCCGGTGAGAGTGGGGGCAAAATAACAGGAAGGGGTACGGTAACTAACGGGAAGATGACGTTAGAAAATGTGAACTTTGTTGAAGAACTGAAGCACAATCTGCTGAGTGTGTCGCAGATTTGTGATAAAGATTATACCGTACACTTCACGAAGACTGATGCTATTGTGTTGAAGCCTGGTTTTAAAATACCAGAGGAGTGGATAGTAATGAAGGCTCCACGTGATCGAAATACATACATGATGGATTTAAGTTCAACTGAAATGTCAACGGAAGAATCGTGTCTTTTGACAAAAGCAAGCGAATCGGAATCTGAACTGTGGCACAGGAGAATGGGACACATTCATCTTCGGAAGATGAACCATATTGTCAGAAATGAGCTTGTGTTGGGTGTTCCCTTAAAAGTTTCAATTTTGAAGACAAATGTCTTGCGTGCAAAAAGGGAAAGCAGCACAAGAAGTCCCATCTCACCAAGAAAGTAAACTCAATTGCCAGTACACTAGAGCTGCTTCACATGGATCTCTTCGGTCCTGTGAATGTAAGAAGTCTAGGTGGTACAACTTATTGCTTGGTGATCACTGATGACTACTCACGATACTCGTGGGTATACTTCCTGAAATCATAGGACGAAACGGCTCAAATGGTGAAGAATCTGATTACCAAAGTTGAGAACATTATGGATAAACGAGTGAAGTTCATCAGAAGTGACAATGGTTCCGAGTTTAAAAATTTTGAAATGGAGATCTTCTGTCTGTCAAGAGGGATTGAACACCAATTCAGCGCTCCGTATACTCCGCAACAGAATGGAGTGGCTGAAAGGAAGAATAGAACTTTAATTGAAGGAGCCAGGACTATGCTGGCTGATTCGAAGCTTCCGGTGGTGTTCTGGGCTGAAGCTGTTTCTACAGCTTGCTATGTACTGAATAGAGTTTTAACGGTAAAAAGACTTAATAAAACATGCTACGAGCTTATGCATGGGAGAAAGCCCAATTTGTGTGGACTTGAAGCTTTCGGGTCCCCGTGTTCAATTTTAAAGGCACATTCAAAGTTTGGTGAAGCAGCCGCTGAAGGAATCTTAGTTGGCTATGAAGTTGGGACTCCCAACAGGCGTGTCTTTAATACAACAAACGGCAAGGTTGAGGTGGTATGTAACACCGACATTACGAGTTACAGATCGCAAAGACCAAGCATCGGACCTCCTGGGATTTTCGACTATGATAGGCTCTTCAAGTCTTTTAACATACCTGATTTGGTTCGCACAGAAGAAGAAGAACGTGTTGCTACGAAGATGATTCTAGATGAGGAGGAAAATTTGGCACATAGACAGCTATTTGATTATTGTCAACCTTCCTCATCAAATTCTATCGGTTCCCCTGCTGTCTCTCCTGAAGATGAGTTTATCAATCCATTTCACTCTCAGCCAGAAACAACCATTGATGAGCTCTCTACTAATTTAGAAGATAATTTGCATGTCGGTGCTGTGCCGACCACGAGAATTCACATAGATCACCCTTTGGAGAATGTAATAGGTAATGTGTCCTCCGGTGTACAAACCAGAAGTAGTTTGAATGAGCACACCTGTGTTTATACAAGCATTAAGGAAACGGGTATAATGAACGAATGTTTGTACTCATGCTTTATTAGCCAGATTGAACCGAAAAAATATCAAATGGCTCTTAAGGACAGCTCGTGGGTCGAGGCCATGCAAGAAGAGTTGGCTCAATTTAAGAAGATGGAAGTTTGGACTTTGGTTGAAAAACCAAGGAATGTGCATGCGATAGGCACAAAATGGGTGTTTAAGTGCAAGAGAGATGAAAAGGGGATTATTATAAGAAACAAGGCGAGGCTGGTCGTTAAAGGATTTAATCAGCAAGAGGGGATAGATTATAATGAAGTGTTCGCTCCGGTGGCCAGGTTGGAAGCGATAAGATTGTTTTTGGCGTTTGCTGCTTTTAAGAAGATGAAAGTGTTTCAGTTGGACGTGAAGAGTGCGTTCCTCAATGGGAAAGTTGATGAGGTTGTGTATGTTGAGCAACCTCCGGGTTTTCCTGACCCAGACTTTCCTGATCATGTGTACAAGTTGAGCAAGGCGCTGTATGGATTACATCAGGCACCTCGTGCCTGGTATTCAACGTTATCGGACTACTTGCTAGAAAATGGTTTTGAAAGGGTTTTGATTGACAGCACACTGTTTGTGAAGAGAGATGGAAGTGACTTCCTGCTAGTTCAAGTCTACGTGGATGACATCATATTTGCTGCATCAAGAGTCTCCATGTGTCAGGAATTTGAGGCCGTCATGAAGAAAAGATTCGAGATGAGTGCTATGGGTGAACTAACGTTCTTTTTAGGGTTGCAGGTTGATCAAAAGAAGGATGGGATGTTCATTCATCAAACAAAATATGTTCATGATGTCCTCAAGCGCTTCAAGATGGAGGACTCTTCTCCATTTGACACTCCAATTTGCTTCAACCACAAGTTGGGAGCAGAAATTGACGGTGACGCAGATGTGGACCCAACTCAGTATCGGGCTATAATAGGTTCTTTGATGTATTTAACTGCTTCTAGGCCTGATATAATGTTTGCTGTTTGTCTTTGTGCTCGTTTTCAGGAAAACCCAAAGGAATCTCACATGAAGGGTGTGAAGAGGATTTTGCGGTATCTCAAAGGCAAGCCGAAGCTAGGGTTGTGGTACCCGAAGGGAGGAGACGTGGAACTGGTTGCTTATACAGATTCTGATTATGGAGGGTGCAATCAGAGTCGGAAGTCGACGACAGGAGGATGTCAGTTTCTCGGTGGAAGATTAGTTTCCTGGCAGTGCAAGAAACAGACATCAGTCGCAATCTCTACGTGCGAAGCTGAATATATGGCAGCATCCAACTGCTGCTCTCAGGTTTTGTGGATTCAGCAACAATTGCGCGACTATGGTCTGAATTTCTTACTCACTCCTATTTTAATTGATAACACTGCTGCCATCTCAGTAATTAACAATCCCGTGAAACATAGTAAAACTAAACATATTGACATTCGTCATCATTTCATACAGGATTGTGCTGAGAAGAAACTGATTAAGGTCGAAAAGGTCGATACGCTAGAAAATTTCGCTGATTTATTTACAAAAGCGTTTGATAAATCCAGATTTCAAAACCTAATTGAGCTAAACGGGATGATCAATCCCGAGTAACCATTTTTTTCTGTGTGTTTATTTAAAAAAAAAAACAAAAACAAAAAAAAACGTCACTATTGCTTAAAATTAGTCGGTTACCTCAGTTTGATGGACATATCCTCGGATATGTTTTGGTCCTCGTTTCTACTTGTAGAGAATGAGGGTCGCCATTAACCAGATGACTGAAAGTGACCGGGGCGGTTATGATGTGTTTTCTTTCTGTCGCTGAAAATTAGTCGGTCATACTTAGTTAGAAGGACACATACTTGTATGTGGTCGGTCCAGTTGATCCATTGGATCTTTAGGATTGCCGTTTACCTGAAGACTTTGACGTGATCGGGGCGATTGAAGTCAAAATTTTTTTTTGAGGGAAATGAAATTACTTTTCAAGTCTGTTACTTCGTAAGAAGTTAGTTAGCTATGTTAAACGGAAAATTGATCCAACCATGGAAAACGATAGATATACTAACTTTGTGTGCTTAACTAGTGAAGTTATTAGGCTTAAAAGGCTTTAGGACAATCATTGTATGTCATGGTAATTTTTTTATGGTGCGTAAAAGTAGATGTGATACAAATTAAAGTTTACTTGATTTTATGTGGAAACTCCTTAAGAGTTTTGCGTGTCTTCATGTATATCTTTCCGAATGATAGGCAGAAAAGTGATTACCCAGTCATACACGAGCCCGTAAGTGTTCTGATTCACATGAAGAAGGCGTTTCAAGACACTGCAGTGATCCAGACTCGGGACTTGCAGTTGTTTATTACTCTGAAGTCTATAAGTATGTTTGAAAAAAAAAAAAAAAAAATTTAGTACTTATGAGTTATTGTAACATTCGAGAGTTCAAGACTTCACAATCATGGAGTAAGAATGAATACGGGAAGCAGACATAGAATACTTACAAGTTAATCAGACACTATGGGTCGAAGTCAATTCGGGGTGACTTGGGGAAAGCCAAATACGCTTTGAGGATAGATAGGAGGCATCAATATTTCTGAGTTGTTGCCCACTTAAATTTTAAGGATTAATTGAACCTAACTCGTATCACAGAAACGATGAAAACCATCTTAAGTATATTACCTGCTTACAACCTGTCTCTATATGTCATAATACAGCTAAACACGAATCTATGTGACAGTCACGTAGTTAGTATGATTCCTGTTCGGATCTTTTCTAAAACGTAGCAGTCCCTATCGAGACTGAAATTTGATCCCTTATACTTTAAATTTTTTACGTTTTTGTACTTAGATAGCTTTATGATTTCTTAAATGGTTACTTAGAATTGATCATGTTAGTTATTTCTTAAAGGACAATTTTTAACTTATTTGACAACTGTTAAAAACTTAAGGGTTAAATTTTGAAATTTTAGGCGATGTTGTTGAACAGGCGAAGTTGTGAATAACTTCGCCTAGGCGAAGTTATCCGTAACTTCGCCTGTACAACTCCGCCTCTATATAAGGATGTTCAAAGGTCACACTATTCACAGAAAATCAAGCGAACTTATCTGAAAATTTCCGGCGAACTTAATATTCCGGCGAACTTGTTTCGATTCCGATTTCGATCCTTTTTCTCAGTTTCGTTCATAGATTCGAGGTGGGTGTTATCGATTAATCGTATATCCAACGACAGTGATGCTTTTCATAGGTCGTTTTGAACGGTTTCGTGACCTCGGTCCGGTGACCTTTCAAAACCGAGATTTACAACCTTGTATTACGTGTTCATGAACAAACTTTTCGTCCAAATAACCTTAATACCAAGTGTTATTGAGTTCTTCATCGTCAAACTTAGCCGAATCATCGGATTCCGACTGTTAGAATCTGAACAGTCGCCGATTCAGTTCAGGCGAAGTTAGGGTTTCGTCGAAGTTATCCTCAACTTCGCCTGACGATTAATTTCGCCTGAGGCGAAGTTATCCGCAACTTCGCCTAAGGCTTAATTTCGCCTAACCCTTATCTTCGCCTGAGGCGATGTTGTGAAGAGGCGAAGTTATCACTAACTTCGCCCAGAACATTTTACTTATAATTAGTTAGACGAACTTAAAGATGAAGCGAAGTTGTTCCCAACTTCGCCTCACCTTTAACTTCGCCTATACAGATTTGGTCACAACTTCGCTCCTTGTAATCAAGCGAACTTGTGTATCACTTTAATGTTTATCTAACTTGGTTCGTTTATTGCAGATATGGCTGCTATTGGAGGTGCAGGTGATGACGGTGATGATCAAAGACAATTCTTTCCAGCCCATAACCAGTTCATAACACTTGACCCAGATGCAAAGGGCGTGGAGGACTACAAGGAGATAATTACTTTTCTACTGCGCTCAAGGATTTATCATGCAATAACAACTACCCTGCCTATTTCGCTACCGAACATTGAAGACTTTTGGCAGACGGTAGAGTACGATTGCCGGGTTGAGCCCCCGGTTATGCGAGCCACCGTTAACGGGTCAAGTTGTTCAGTTTTCCTCTGAACATATACGGGTGGCGTTGCAGTTTGGTGAAGAGACGAGGGATGACCCAACGGAGTTCGTTGCACCATTCCGTGATGGGGCGTTCCTCAGGATGGGGTATTTTGGTCTCTTAGGAGACACTCAACGGAGGAAGGGGTTCCTCTTAGATCAGTGGCGCTTCCTTATGCACGTCATGATCGTATGTATGTCAGGACGGAAGGCAGGCACTGATGGAATGGGTGCGACAATGCAGTCTGCTATGACTGCATTGACTTATAATAAAAGATATTCGTTCAGCCAGATGATCTTTTACGAGATCGACAGGCAACGAAGGGCTGTGGCGCGTGAGCGGTTTACAATGTATCCTCGATTCCTACAGATGATTTTCAATCATGTGGCTCCGACGCTGCCTCAACGACGCCCTATACGATACGTGGAAAGTGTGACAAAACGTATCTTTGCACAGTGTCGCACTTCCAGCGCACGAAGCAAGCCTGAGCTGCGTCCCAGGCATACTCCGCTCTTTGGGTATCTTATAAACCCGGAGTATGTGCCTGCGGCAGGGGACGAGTTCAGAGACCCAAGACCACAACAGGCGGCAGCACCCCAGGCTGTATCAGCTGCGCCTGCTGTATCTGCTGCTGTGTCAGCTGCTGAGGTTGATCTTGACGCCATGTTCGGCGGGCAAGGAATTTTTGATATGGACCGAGTTGATCCTCAAGAAAATATTCAAGTCTCGGGTCCACAGGCTGACTTTGATGATGTGATGGAAGAGGCTAGAAGGATGATGGTAACGCATGAGAGAACGGTTGGGAAACAGAAGAGAATTGTTGACGATGACGACGAGGAAGATGATGAAGAAGAAGCTGTGCAGCTGGTAAGAAAGCGTTCACGTAGGGAAACGACAGGTATGGGTGTAGGAGCTGGAGAAACTTCACGGTTGGTACGTTTTGCTCCACCTGCCTTGTCTGGTATGTCCTTTGTTCCTACCTCTGTGCAGGTATCGAGTACAAGCGCTACGGTTGTTCCCGTAGTGGCTACATCATCGGCTGACATTCCACCGATCACAGCCGTCCAGACGTCGTCTCCAGCAATTGTGTCTCTATCACCTCAAACGCTTACTCCAGCGGTGGTAGTAGCACGATTTGTCGAGTCTACGGTCACCACTTCTGCAGGGTTATCGGGTACGGTACCACCTGCGGACACGCCCTCTTCTGACTCGGAATGGATAGCTTCACTAGAGCGGATTGTAGCTGAGCAGTCCAAGACTATTCAAAGCCTAGTGGAAGCAAATCAACTGCAGGCATCCCTCCTGGCTGAACACGGGAAAATAATAGATGCTTTGAAGGTGTTCTTGGCATCTCAGGGGGAGATGAGCTGTAGAGGAGATGAGTTGAGGACCAAGCGCCGAAACGATCAAGACGATGATCCCAATGCACCGGAAGGTGCAGGTGGTGAGTTGCCAAGAACTTCTATAGCTCTTGGGGCTTCCACAGCTGAGGGGGAGTCTGCATCTGGTGATGATGTGGTAGATGTTGGTGATGATGTGGATGTGGTTGATGATATGATTGATGCGCTAAATGAAATAGACGATATGTTAGAGGATGATGAGTTGATGAATGAAGATGATGTTCTGCCAATCGATGAGATTGAAAAGATTGGTGCAGAAATTGTTGTTGAGAATGTGATAGAAGAAGGAGAGATTGTTGAAGAAAATGTAGAGCATGAGATCCCTGTGGTTGAACAGTCGACTATATGTGAAGATGCTGCGGTTGACAACACTGAGTGGGAAGAACAGCCAAACTGGAAGGAAGGCTGCGCTCAGTGGTTTGTAAAGACGAAGAAGCCTGCAGTACCAACGATGTTCAAAAAGTCATATAATATAAAGGGATATGCAGAATCAAAGAAGGGAATCATATGCTGGTTGTAAGATGAAGAGTTGAAACTATTTGTGATCAAACGTTACGACGGCATTCAGTACTTCAAGAAGATGTTGAGATCCCTGAATACCTTACCGGAGTGTGAGGTGAAAGATTTAGCGAGACTGGGGCTGATAAACAGAAGTGATGATAATATGGCGAGAGTAATTGGGAAAATTGTTTGGAAGGAGGCCATTAGAGACAAAAAGTTTGAACTTCTAAAGCCTCAGAAAGGGAAGTTAGTAGAAGACAAAGATAGAGGAATGAGGGCAGACGGCAAACCATGGATGGTTATGAAGTATAAACCAGTCCGTCATTTAAAAGAAGTGCCGATGAAGGTGATGCCCAAGAACGTCTTGAAAGACTTGAAGTGGTGGTACGTGGATTGTGAAACTGCTGAAGCGGTCATGGAGGATGAAGATGAGCAAGAGATCATGAGAGTGTATGATCCTATGCACTTGGTCAATCTGTCTCAAGCTGACTTGCAGGTACTACACGCTAAGAAGATTTTCTACATTCCTGCTTGGAAAGAGGAAGCTAAGAAGTACCAGAAGTTGGTTTCTGTATGTGTTAGACAGGGAGTGCATGCTTGAAGAGATGAAGAGAGAAGACGAAAGATTACAAGACTCAAGCTTTGAAGATCAAGATATGAAGCTACTGCCAAGGGGGAGTCTGTTGGTACATAAATGTCAGTAGTTCATAGTCTAGCGTTTGTAATCGAGTCTGTATGTAATTATGTTTAAGTTTATGATTTTGTATGTAAGCGAAGTTGTCAACAAGTTCGCTTAGGCGAACTTGTTGAACAAGCGAAGTTGTCGACAAGTTCGCCTAGGCGAACTTGTTCA
Organism: Bidens hawaiensis; assembly: GCF_021521415.1. Taxonomy (NCBI): domain Eukaryota; kingdom Viridiplantae; phylum Streptophyta; class Magnoliopsida; order Asterales; family Asteraceae; genus Bidens; species Bidens hawaiensis. The sequence continues at coordinate 20,706 of NW_027493597.1, forward strand.
ACGAGCGAAGTTATAGACAACTTCGCCTGAGGCGAAGTTGTCGTGTATTTAAACAGTTTACGGGTTAACTGTTTAAGTGTTGATTAATTGGTCAGTGAGAGTTTTGTTTAATCACGTGTATTTCAGTAAGTCAGTAGACGAGAGATCGAGTCTGTAATAGACGTGTTACAAGTTATAATATATAACGTGTTCGTGTGTATCGCGTGTGATTGTCTTACGTATTCTACGCTCGTAACTACCTACGCAGGGATTCCGCACCTGCGTATATAGCGATATCCCGTGTAAGATCCGTCCGGGAACCTACAATATCCCATCGAATCTTCGGGATATCCTACAAAGATACACTTAGTGGAACGGCTTTCAAGTTTGTCTCGGGTGTAGATCTTAACATAAGCCTCACAACCCCATACCTTTAAATATGATAATAATGGAACCTGTCCATGCCATATTTCAAAAGGTGTCCTATGCACTTTTTTGGTTGGTGTCATATTTAAAATACGGGTTGCGGAGATCAAAGCGAAACCCCAAAATGATAGAGGTAACGAGCTTCTAGCCATCATGGATCGGACCATATCCAATAAAGTTCGATTCGTCATCTCGGACACACCATTATGTTGCTGTGTTCCAGGTGGAGTAAGTTGTGAGACAATCCCACAACTCCTAAGATGCTCTAGAAACGCATCATTGAGGTATTCACCTCCTCTATCGGAACGTAGTACCTTGATTTTTTTGTTAAGTTGATTTTGTACTTCATTTTGGAAGACTTTGAACATTTCAAAGGCTTCATTTTTGTGTCTTAACAAGAACACATACCCATAGCGACTATAATCGCCGGTAAAGGTAATGAAGTATCTTTCACCATTTCTTGTCATTGTCCTAAAAGGTCCACATACATCCGAATGTATGATACCTAATAAGTCTTTTGCCCTTTCATTAGTTCCATTAAAGGGCTCCCTGGTCATCTTTCCCAATAAACAAGATTCACATTCATCAAATGAATCATCACTTGATTTCAAAAGACCATTCTTTTGAAGTGTATGAATGCGATCCTTGTTTATGTGACCAAGGCGACAATGCTAAAGAAAAGTCTTACTCAAATCCAATTTGAGTCTTTTGGTGCTAGATTGGTACAACGAGTTATCAATGGATGTGTTATCATGATTTAATTCATAAATGCCATTAGACGGCATCGCTTTAAAATAAAAGACATTATTCATGAATGCACAAATACCATTGTCCACAAACTTTAAATCATAACCATATTGTCTTAAAAGAGAAACGGAGATAATGTTCCTAGTCAAACTAGGAGCATACAAAATGTTTTTCAAAACAACTTCCAAACCATTTGGGAGCTTGAAAACATAGTCTCCTAGGGCTTCGACAACAACCTTTGCTCCGTTGCCCATGAAGAGCCTTGTATCTCCTTTCTTGAAATGTTTATTTCTTTTGAACTCTTGCAACGAATTGCGAATATGAGTTCCACATCCGGTATCCAATACCCATGTGTTAGAAGAAATAACGTTAAGATCAATATAGATCATGAAAGTTGCACCTGAGGTTTGTCCCGCATCCCTCTTGTCTTTCAACTCTTTGAGATGGTTGGACAATCCCTTTTCCAATGTCCTATCTCACCACAACCAAAGCACGGGTCGTCTAAGCTAACCTTTAGCTTCTTTCCCTTTGGTTTGGGTGGTTCCACTTTAACCTTCCCTTTGAACTTACCCTTGACATGTCCCTTACCTTTGGCAACCTTTTCCTTAGGTTCCGGGTGATTCCTCTTCATTGATTGTGTTTCTTCCATATGACATGTATGAAGCGCTTGAACCCTTTTAAAACGTTCCACCCTAGCTTGAGTAAGGAACATTTCCTTTAGTTGGGTGATCATGTCATATGCCCCATGTTTTTAAAAGCCCTTTTGAAATTCGGGAATCATAGTTCCCAACATGAGACAAGAAACTTGCACCGAATCCTCGGTTTATTTTAACCAATCGTTATAGGCCTCTACATCGTCAATGTTTGGTTCGTCGGGAATAGGATCGTCTAATATGTAGGATTTCTTTTCTTTTCTCAAATTTCAATACCAATCCATAAAATTATTATGGTTAAGACGATCCTTATCAAGTATAGCTCTTAGTGATAGGTTATGCATGGGTGGGATAATTGTGTTAGGTGGATTGTTGATTGTGGGCATCTACACAATTTAACAAAGTTCACTTTTAGTATTTTCGATATCAATAAATTTTAATCTTTAATACCCTTTAATGTCTCCAAGACAATTAATGATTAAAATCTAGAATCCAACGTTTCATTCAAATAGTAGTTAGGTGACCTTTATCCCATTATTCAAATTAACAAGGTAGTCAACGTTTGACAATTGCAACCCTTTGGAACTTCTAGTTTTATGGGATCGGTTAAACATCGTATGTTTAGTTGGCACGTTTAATCCCATCAACACCTTTGTACGCCATGTTTCAGTGACCCTATAACCATGGTTTCCAAATCAAGTCGTCTTACTTACACACACGTGTGAGTTTACACATACAAGTGGTCAGGTGACCCTCATCCCACAAGTATTGTAAAACCACCTCAAGATCACAAGTTTTCTTAAATATGGTTAGGTGACCCTTACCCCACATCAAGTCTACAAGTGACTTAAGTGTCGTATAAAAGGATGGTGTTCAACTTGTTTTTAAAAGGGATTTTTGTTTTCTAAATTCTAGATTGGAAAACAATTTGCATACCTGCATTTGCATGCATTCAAATGCATGGTACTTTGTTTGAAAAACCAATTTTCAAAGTCCCTTTAATAAAACCCATTTTATTGTGAAATCACTAACCTTTAATAAAACCAATTTTATTACCTAATGATTTCTAAGGAACCAATTTTATGCAAGTTGTTGATTTTAAGTTAACAATCCATATGCAAAACATAAAACAACCAAACATGCATATATAAAACAACCACAAGTTCATAACCATAGCCACCTAAACTTGGCTACACTTGTTAACCGAAACAAGTGTGCCAAAAGGTCTCTACTAAGGGACGAGAATGATACAAGTCATGTGTCGGTGAACTCCCACTTGACCCCGCATCCAAATGCTTCAAGTGTCCACCTTGTGTTGTGACTCTTCCACTTTATTTGGGCTTTAGTTTGGGCTCCAACTTCAGCTCCTAGCTTTCTTGGGCCTCCACGTTTGGGTTTTGGCCATTGGGCTAAAATCCCATCTTGGACTATGAGGTCCATTAAGGCCCAAAACCAAAACCGTACGTTTGTTGCATCTTCTTTTACAAAAAATATATCCTAATACATTTTCTTCTAGTAAAATAAATACAACTAATCTACTTATTATTACAATCCAATAAATAATGAATAAATAGATTACAAACCCAAATAAATGAATATTACAACCATATTCAATAATTGAATAAATCACAACACAAACACACAATCAAACACAAGGTCATGGATAGGTTATGAACATGAAAATGCATATTCGAATATGCAAATTGTGTAAATCCAAAATGGTTCCCCTTTTAACCATTAAAGTTTTTGGCCAAGGATAAGCAAACCGAAAACTTTGGGTTTTTTATCCAAACAAAATAATCAATCATTCAAATGACTTAATTCTTCAAGATTACCACATGCATGTAAAGTATAATCTTGAAAAACCAAGGGGTAACCAAAAGCCCCAAAACTTTCGGCCATATGGTGAACCACACCATAAAACCCGAATAGTTTTAGATCTATTGAAGCATGTATCCGTATAAGCGGCTCTTGATGCCATTGTTGGGTTTTAACAAGATTACCAAAGTCATATAAACCCATTTATATGAAAAATGCAGCGGAAAAATAAGTTTTAAATCTTGTTAATTAGATGAATATAAAACCGATTTATATGCAATACCCAAGCCTCGGATCCATATACGAATTTGCATGCTTACCAATATAAACAACCATAGGGTGTTCATAGCATACTACCATCAAGAGTCCAACAAAAAGAAGGAGATGATGATATGAAGGGCGAGTCTCAAAGATAGAAAAACCTCAAGCTTGTATACCCTTCAAACTTCCAACAAACACCTTGATTTTGCTAGGATTTACACTTGGAAAACTCTTCCTTGATATTTCTTTCTTGGCCGAATTCCAGAGAGAAAAAGAAGAAAAGTTTACTTGCAACTTATGTATGAGAGAGAGAGAGAGTTGGTTGTGAGTTACCAATGCACTATTTAATTCAACCAACCACCACTATTGCATGTCTTGGAATAAATAAAGCAATTAAGTGAGGAGAGAGAAGAGGGAAAAGGTGTGCAACCAAAATATTTCCACCCAATTCAAACTCGAGTAATCTATTTTATTTATTTATGTTATAACATAACATTCAAATCCAGTATGCATTGCATATTGTTATTTAACCAACTTAAATAACTTCGTATATGCAAAATGCAAAAGCGGTAAGTTTTGCATATTGTTATTCAACCAACTTAAATAACATCGTATATGCAAAATGCAAAAGCAGTAGGTTTTGCATATTGTTATTTAACCCATTTAAATAACATCGTATATGAAAAATGCAAAATCTCTCATAACATAAATTATCCATATAATTTATTTATTACATAAGTGCAAATATTTAGAAATCCAATTTCCAAATATTCTAAGTGTTGATAGTTATTTGTTAGATCATATCTTAAATAAATATCGTGGTGTTTGTCTAGCTTGTTATTGGGTATGACCCGACTTGGATCATAACGTACTAGCCACATCATCTCTAATACGTGTCTTGGGCAGACCGAATCCAACATTCTCAACCTATGGATGGGTATCATTATAGAACTATTAAATTATTTAATAACTTGAATGAACAATTGAAAACTAACGTTTTTTTATAAAAATATTTGTATTTTAATGTTATTTGATTGTAGCTTTATCATTTTTTATATTTATATTTACGATTACAATTTTGAAAATTAGATTTTTATACATATCTATATTTTGTTTTACACATATGTAAATTTGTTAGTACATAAATTTAACGTATATGTAAACTTGTGATTAATATATGTAATCAAAAAATTTTATATGAAATATGATAAAACTACTCTTAAATAATGTTAATATATATAAAAAATAAAAAAAATGTTTGGTTGTTTTGAGTTCTAAGTTCTTAACTTTTTTGAGTTCTTAAATGATACCAACCTCTCAACCTGTCTCACATTCTTATCTCTATAATTAACTAAAAAACACTACATTTTTTTCCTACTGTTTAATTAAATAATATTTTTTTATGTTATATCATTACAATTTTCACTCTCCTCTACTCACAACTAATTCAACAAATATTAAAAAATAAATAGGGGCAAACTTTGTTTCCCTAAATTTACAAAAAATCACTAACATTTCTCTATGCACTCTATACTTTACACTCACAACCACTCAAAACTCACCATATAATTTGCAAACCCCTCTCACATAATTTTGAAGGATATGCGAGAATGTTCTAACATAAAAAGAAAGTGCTAGCTCAATTGGTTCTCCTTTTCATGTATTTAGTTGGTACCATGGTTCAAATCTTGTACTAACAAATATTTTATTTAATCTAAAAAATCTTGTTCTTTTTTCTTAAAAAACATCTGATTGGGTCGGGTTTCCATTCTGGTAGTTTGACAACAAAATCGTCCGGATTGTTAGAAAACGGCCCAAATACTATGAATCGGACCGGTTTTTGCAGCGTGTCACGACTCGACCGGCCGTTTGGGTTTCAAAACATTGGTTATACATGTAAATAGTTTGTGACTCGAAAATTGTTTAACATGTAGCCTGTACAGATTTTAGGTGAGTTTGAGCTGATATGATCTGACTCGTTAACTTGTTACACCCCGACTTAGGGCCTTGTGATCGATACATGTTTTGTAAATATATCATAGTTTCAGGTTTATTAGTAAAAGACTTTAATTTATTAAAATATTAATTTATATTATAAACTTACTCGAGAATTAAATACATGAGTATTTGGATTATAAAACACCGTTCCTTATGTTTTCAAGGATTTATTTATAAAATGAGCCATTTTCATACAACGTGCATCTATTTTTATGAGTGACTCTAATCATTGCTACATGTACTAACTTGATCCCTGAAATGTGACGGAAAATACGTTAGCGATTTGCTGGTGAATCGTTAACTCCAAAATCATTTAACAATTCTTTAATTGACAAGATAGTTTTCTTGAACAAATCAGCGGGAATATCACTCCATCCCGAGATTTGTACCACTGCCGTACACACACAATTAAAAAGTTCTCCGAGACCTGACGCCCATTGGAATGACTGCTTGTTCAGTTATGTTTGGGTCTAGACACATTTGTATTTGGTCAGAGTTGCTTTTATGTCCAATCTTGCATATGAGAGATCACATAATCTCTTATAAACATTTAACTGACTTTTTAAAATAAACAACCCATTTATCTTATTGACTGGTTGTAAAAGTTTTAACGTTGTAACATCCAAAAAATTTCGATTCAAATCTGACAACTTATTAAAGTTAAAGGATCAAAATTATTCTAAAAAATTAGTAATTTGGATAAGGAAATAAGAATATTTCATAAGGAAGTTCATCACATGTTATAGAAATGGGAAAAGAGAATCCATCCCACATGTAAAGATGGAAAATAATAGAAGCATTCAACATGGGTATAAATAAGGAAGATAAAATTCATCCTACATGGATAGTGAGAAAAAATTGGAAGCTCCTTATAAGGAGATGAATTTCCATAGTTATATTCTTTTATGCTTACCATACACCCAGTGGTCATAGTGGAGGTTACGAAGCACCCGACGCGCATCCTCATAGGCTCGGGCGAAGGGCGTTGGGCACAATGTGGTGCTTTAATGGTGCTCTTAGCACGCTCGCATCACCTCGAGCCGCTTGGGAGCCGCCTTAGTCTTTTTGGATAATGGAAATCTAACCCATCGCGGTACGCGACAGGCTTAGTTAACAAACTATCATGTTATGCGATGGAAGCGGGAAGAAACCAAGGATGGAAGGGGGGGGGGGGTGTCGCGATACGCGAAAATGTTAAGGTGACACGTCTCTCACCACGTGGCATCATCTGAATATGTTGAGTTATCGTGATACGCGATGACTGCCTTAAAAGGGCCACGCGATACGCGATGGGCTGAGAAATCAGCCTATATAAAGGGGTTCACGGCACATTCTCCTTCACACCAAAACACACTCATCCACACACACATAACCTCGTTTGCGTGCCAAGCCCGAAGTTCCGACGATTTAAGCCTTAGTACGTGATATAGAGTAGAAGTACTGCTCATACAAGCGTAGGCGTATAAGCTCCGAATACCCATGTAAGGTAGGGGTTCTGCATAAGTTATTATTTTATTATTATATATGGCTTAGACCCTAGTCAGGGGTATAGCCAAGACCTTGATTGTGACATTTGTCAAATTCGGGTCTCGATTGTATTCGTATTGGTATTGTTTTATGTTGTAAACCAACCCGTTTTGTAAACCGAAACTCATGTTATATAAAATATTGGATTTTTATGTTATAAAATCATTCCCATTTGTTTAAATTGAAAAACCCTTTTTACGGATTCGAAAACGCATTTAAAACGAGCAAAATACATCAAAAACGAACTTCCAGACGTGAAACGAACCACAAAAGACGAACTGGGCCAGCCCACATAGACACACCACGCCGCGCTGCCAGGTGCAAAGGCATGGTCGCGCGCCGCCTCCTGGCACCTGCAGCATTATTTCGTTTTTTGTTTGTTGTTTTGTGCTTTGCTTGTTTGTTTAACCAACCTATTTTCATGCAAACATAAAAGAGGACCTTGCCAAGAAGGTTTGACCCTTACCCTATATATACACACCCATATCTTTCATTTTTAAACTTGCTCTTACTCAAAATTCCCTCTCAAAACTCCATAGATTCAAGGTTGTTATTTCTTAATGTTCTTGAAGTTTTTACTTCCAAAAGTCAAACTAAGTTTAATCTTTCATTCTATTTAGCTTATGTAATCTTATTAATACTTGAATATGGTGGTAAAACATATATATAATACACACCCCTTGTTACCTTTGATAGTTGCTTCTCCGACTCCGGTTGGTTAAGCTTCGTACTTCGTAAGGCAAGGCTTCATGTAGGACTTTCGTGGTCCTTGATATATATACACTTATATAACTTGTTGCACATATTAATCTTGTTTAAATTATGCTCTTTTTAGTTTGCTTGTCATATTTATGAAGTTCCATGGTGGGGGTTTGTAGAGACTAACCTCGGTTTAACCGTAAATAGTCCAAACCGTGAACCGAACTTGTTACTAGTTTTGTAAATAATTGTTTTAAACATGCTTTATATTAGATTTAAGTTTCTAAATTCATTTGTACAAGTTCTTGGTTATTTGGGCATGTGGAGACCATCAAGGAACGTATTGTGAGATGGAAACCGAACCAATCCGATGTTTACTCGCTTAAGACACACAAGTGTGTTTTTAGCTATCAAGACTTGTATATTTCGTTAAAAATAGTTTACAAAATGATTTTAATTATTTTCTTAAGTACTTGGAAATGTTGGATCCAACTTGATCTCATAACATAGTTTGGACCGACAAAACCGAACACTCGCTTAATGTGCGTTGTTAGTTCTAAAACAATAGAACTACATACTTGGTTAAGTCTTAATAATTTTTATTGAGTTATCTCATAACATTCATTATTTTGGAAAGTTGACTTTGGGTTTGACCAATTATCAAGAACCGAACTAACAACCTGAACACTCGTTAAAGACCCGTTTTAGTATCTTTGTCCCAAAGTAACTTGCATTTAGCATTTTTCTCACCTTATTACTTAACATAGGTTAAGTAAATATTAAGGTTAGATACTTTAACCCGGTTTCGAGCAAACTTACATTTTTAAAGGGTTATTATAATAAATTCTTAGATAGTTACATTATAAACCTTAAACTTTAATTGTTTATTTTTGCAAAAATTATTTAATTTAAAGACTTTCACGACAACCTTTATAAATCCAAGACTTTCTTTTATTTAGGCTTCATACGTTAACTCTTAGTTCCGGCAAATCTTCAAATTACCAACTTTTCAAGTTTATTACTTGAACGTGAGTAACTTCATACCCCGTTTTCTATCTTTTGTTTTGGGGGTGACATTTCATCTTATCTAAACTAAATGTTTTATACTTGGGTCTTAAACCACAAACGTTATTTATATACCTTACTTAAATAAATGCTCGATTTGGTGTTCTATGATTATATGCCTATGTGTTTATCGCTTTTGGTTGATGGAACTATAAATCCTAGTCTATTTGGCATCCCCTTATAGCAAAGTGTTTTAACGTAATGCAATTAACGAAAACTAAGAAATCATAGACTATTTGGCATCCCCTTATGGCAATGTGTCGCTAACGTAATTCTATTAGCCATTTTATCTATTTATCCAAGTTATTGCTCTTATTTATTGTGTTGTATACAAGTTTTGTGGCTTTTCTTTCTATATAAATATGTGCTAAAAATATGAATTGCTCACCAACCTTTGTGTTGATAAACTTTATTTTATGAAATGTTACATGTTTGCATCTAGGTTGATTATGGAGTTTGGAGAAGAAAACGCCACAAATACCTCTAGGATATTAGCAAAAATGAACAATATTTGATTTGCTATATTTTGTTATATGTGTTGTATTTAACATACGAATATTTGGTTATGTGACATTTTCGATGTTGTGAAATGAAATGAGTTTGTTAAATATTTTCGCTTTAAATAGTGTCATGCGCTTATGGTCAATCGTTGCACCCCAGCATGTTCCGCCGCCTTTGGTCTGGGTGTGACAGATTGGTATCAAAGCCTTGACAATATGATATGTGGTTAGACGTAACGACCTAGTATTGTTATGCTTAGGGTCCTATACGTGTGCTTTTACGCGTTTACTCTATAATTGATTGTTCATATTGAATGTTATTTATTTAAAAACTTGTTTAAATTCACCAATATCCTAAATGTTCATATACACACACTTTCATAGTATTTCCAAGGTATCCTTACCTTAAAACGCAAAAAGTAGATTTTGTAGGTTCCTAGCCGGATCTACACAGGAGTATCTCGTAACACGAGGGTGCGGAATTCCCTACGTATACAATACGAGTTCTAAGACGATGAACACGTAAATAACACGTAAAACACACAAGTATATAAGACAATACTTGTTATATTGCAAAGGTTAATAACCAAAGAACAAACACGTGACACAACGAGTCACCAAAAGCCAGCCGTCTAACTTCTTTCTAATGAGCCGAAGTTAGACATTATATATTAGCGACAACTTCGCATAACACACTAGGCGAAGTTGTCCTAACTTCGCTCAAACTCAAGTTCGCCAAACACAAACCAAACTTAAACAAGTTCAACACAACACTAACAATTTAAACGATTACAACACAAATAAACACGAGATAATGAACTACTGGCATCATGCACCAACAGACTCCCCCTTGGCAGTAGCTTCATATATCCAACATCTTTCTCGTGTCTTGTAATCCAAAAATCACGTACGCACCGTCTTCAAGCATGAACGCCCTGTCTCACACAGACAGAGACCACCCTCTGGTATTTCTTTGCTTCATCTTTCCATGCATGAATATAGAAAATTTTCTTATCATTTAGTACCTGCAAATCAGCTTGAGACAAGTTAACCAAGTGCATTGGATCATACAGTCTCAGGATCTCCTGTTCATCTTCATCTTCCATTATAGCTTCAACAGTATGACAGTCAATAAACCACCACTTGAGATCCTTCAACACATCCTTGGGAATTAGTTTCATCGGAACCTCTTTAAAACATCGAATCAACTTATATTTCATCACCATCCAGGGCTTACCATCGGCCCGCATACCCCGTTCCTTGTCTTCAACCAACTTCCCTTTCTAAGGCTTCAACAACTCAAAATTTTTCTCCTTAATACTTTCCTTCCACACAATCTTCCCTACCCACCTTGCAAAATTATCATCACTTCTGTTTATCAATCTCAACCGGGCCCAATCTTTTACCTCACACTCAGGCAAGGTGTTGAGCGATCTCAATTCCTTCTTAAAATACTGAACCTCATTATAACGCTTTATCACAAACAACTTCAACTGTTCATCATATAACCAGCAAATGATACCTTTCTTTGACTCAGCGTAACCCTTGATATTGTAACTTTTCTTGAACATTGTCGGTACCACTGGCTTCTTTGTCTTGAAGAACCATTGAGCACAACCTTCTTTCCATCTTGGCTGCTCTTCCCACTCAGACTCACCCGTCAAATTATCAACTTGACCCAACTTCACTTCATCAACACTTGGAATTTCATGTTCAACATCATCATCAACTATCTCTCCTTCCTCTAACTCACTTTCAATTTCGATCTGTTCCCCAATTTTTTCAATCTCACTAGCCGTCAACACATCATCAACTAATTCATCCTCATCATTACCCAAGTCATCCTCATCATCTACAACCACCACAGTCTCACCACCTGTACTGCCAGACGGACCAGCAGACTCCCCCTGAGATGTGGAAGTCCCAAGATTTTGTTCAGTTCTTGGCAACTCACCACCTGCATCTTTTGATGCATTGGGATCATCGTCTCTGTCTTGTCTCTTCTTTATCCTCAACTCATCACCCTTGCAACTCGTCTACCCCTGAGATACTAAGAACTGTTTAAGAGCATCAAAGAGTTTACCATGTTCAATGAGAAGTGATGATTGAATCTGATTCTCAGCCACAAGCCGCTGAATAGCTTGTGTCTGGATGAGATTAATCCGTGACTGTTCAGCAACAACTCGTTCAAGAGCCGCAATCCGCTCAGAGTCAGACAGGGTAGCATCAAAGTCAAACCACATATGAGAAATATGTTGAGCATACGGCAGTGGAATTACCAAACTTGCTGGAATATCAGAGGTAGGCTGAATAGTAACTGTGGGTGGTATAGATATAGGTAACCTAGCAGTCGCTACCAGCGTTGACTCAACAAATATAGCAACCACCTCTGATGGAGTAAGGGTAGGAGGTGGTAAAGAAGCAATCTCCGGTGCTGTAAACTGGAACGTGGTTGGAGGAATACCAAATGATGACGACGCGGTCACCAAAGGTACACTCGAGGTTACATGCAATGTGACAGTTGAAGAAGGAGGTAACATAGTCATACCCGATAATGATGGTGGGAAAAAATGGACAACCCTTGAACATTCACCAACTTTTGCCTTCTTTGATCTTCGTACCAAACGATACAAATCCTCCTCATAATATGATTCACTAGCATCTGAGTCTTTCTTTCGTTTACCATGGATTCTTTCTTATCTGGCAAAAACTCGCTGAGCTTCAACTATATCGTCAGTGGAGGAATCAGAGACAGTTCGCTCAGAATCCGCCACAGATGTACCGACCATTGAAACATTTTCACCAGACACATTAACTACTGAGGCTTGAACTTCAGCAGCTGAATCAAGCCTTTCCATATCAAAGAAACCATGCCCTCCAAAGTCAATCTCAAGATCAACTTGTTCTTCAGGAGTGGCAACATGATCAGTAGGAGGTGCTTGCTGTACCACAGGTGGTGGTTGAACCACATGAGGTGGTTGAGGGATATCGACCTGTTGTGGTGCCAGATCAAGAAATTCATCTTCTGGAGGAGCAACATAAGCAGGATTCACCAAATACCCAAACAATGACGTGTGCTTCGGACGTAGCTCTTCCCTGCTATGTGCACTTGATGATCGAAACTGAGCAAAAATTCTCTTAGAAACACCCTCCACATAAGAAATAGGACGTCGTTGTGGCAGATTGGGAGCAACATAATTAAGAATCATCTGTAAGAATCTCGGGTACATCAAAAATCTTTCCCTTGCCACTGCGCGTCACTGACGATCGATCTCATAGAATATCATCTGACTGAAACTGTAAGGCTTGTTGTAAGTCAACGCAGTCATCGCCGATTGCATTGTCGCACCCATACCATCTGTACCTGCTTTACGACCAGACATGCACACAATCATCACGTGCATCAGAAATCTCCACTGATCTAACAGAAATCCCTTTCTCCTTTGAGAGTCCTCCAAAGGACCTGAATACCCCATACGAACAAATGCACCATTTCGGAAAGTAGCCGAAAAGTCAGTAGGGTCGTTAGTAGTCTCAACCCCAAACTGTAAAGCTTCCCTGATCTGATTGGCTGAGAACTGTACCACTTAATTGTTAACAGTAGCACGCATCACAGGTGGGTCAACACGACAATCATACTCAACGGTTCTCCAAAATTCTTCAATATTTGGTAGTGAAATCGGAAGAGTTGTAGTAATGTCATGAAAAATACGTGAGCGAATGAGAAACGTAATGATCTCACGGAAGTCATTAGTTCCACGACCATCCGGATCCAAGGTGATATACATGTTGTGACCCGGAAAGAATTGCCTCTTATCACCTTCGCCTTCGTCACCACCGGTACCACCAGCACCAGCCACAGCAGCCATATCTGCAAAATAAACGAGCTAAGTCAGATCTGTATGGAAACAGGTTACATGCATGGTACAGGCGAAGTTGTAGCTTTAGCGATGTTGAGATCCTGGCGAAGTTATATCAACTTCGCCGAAACCCTTACTTCGCCACATAAATGGCGCAAAATTCACATACAGTTATGGCTAAGAATGGCCGATCAGAGAGTAGTAAGAAGAAAAAAGTAATGCGATTAGAGTGTTGAATAGCCTATTATCACCAAAAGAGCCTTCAATCGGACCGACATAGCGTCTATACAAAAACGACTTCAAAACTGATCATTGAGAAACCGATTAACAAAATACAATATGAATTATGAGTTACAATGATCAGACGAACCTTGATAGCGATTTAAAACTGATAAGGATTTGGTTTGATTCAATGTATAACTTCGCCGAGGGTTTACGAGAGAAAAGTTTGACTTAGTTTGACCTCCGACGCCAGTTATATACTTTTGAAAAACCCCAACGGCGAAGTTATGTTAAATTCGCTGTTTGGTTAACTTCGCCCTCTACCCAAACTTCGCCCATGGTCAACCTATGGTCAACTTCGCTTAAATTCAACTTCGTCGAAAGTCAATTTAAATATAATAAAGAATAAACAATCAAAACAAGTAACCAGGGAGATTAACGATGACAGTCCATACGACAAAATACATAACCAAATTTAAGTAAATAAATAGACGGGATCAAATTTCAGTCTTGCAGAAACCCAGCATGTTTTTAGAAAAGATCCTAACAGAAATCATACTGATTAACAGGCCGTCACACAGATCCATGTTCAGCGGTATTATGACATAGAGAAACAGGTTGTAGGCAGGTATAAAACCTAGTATGGTTTTCATTGCTTTTATGATACGGATTAGGATCAATTAAGCTCAAAGTTTAGATGGACATCACATGAGAGATTGTGATGTCTCCTATCTATTATCAAGGCGTATTTGGCTTTCCCCAAGTCACCCCGATTTGACTTCGACCCGTAGTGTCTGATCAATCAATATTCACTTTTCGGCTTTCCGATTTGTCTTCCCGAAATTCCTTATACTTTGAAATATGCGTTCTTGCCTCATTCTTGATATCTATAACCCGATAATCTTCATAGGGCTTAAGGATAATAACGAAAGTTTTTTTTTAACAATAATACAACTGCAAGTCCCGAATCTGGATCACTGCAGACACATAACACTATCTTTGCGGGAATCAGAACACTTACGGGCTCGTGTATGACTGGGTAATCACTTTTGTACCTATCATTCAGAGAGATGTATATGGAGACATGCACAACTCAAAATGACTCTCCACAGTAAATCGAGAAGATTTAGTTTGTATCACTTCTACTTTTACGCATCATAGAAAGCTACCATAACATACAATGACTGTTCTAGAGTCTTTTAGGCCTAATAACTTCACCGATTAAGCACACAAAATCAGTTTATCTATCACTTTCCACGGTTGGATCAATTTTCATTTTAACACCAATATTAAAACTTCTTGCGAAGTTATAGACTGAAAATTTATATCATTTCCCTAAAAAAATTTTTAAATTCAGACGCCCCGATCAAGTCAAAGTTTTTAGGTAAACGGCTATCCTGAAGATCCAGTGGATCAGCCGGACCGACCACATACGAATATGTGTCCTCTGACTAAGTATGAAAGACTAATTTTAAGCGAAAGAATAAAAAGCCATCATAAACTGCCCCGGTCGCTTTCAGTCATCTGGCTAATGGCTATCCTTATAGTCTACACGTAGATGTAAGGACCAAACATATTCATGGAATATGTCCTTCAAACTTGAGAAACCGACATAATTTTAAGCGATAGTGATGTATTTTTTTTTTATTTTTTTTATTTTTATAAAACAATAAGGAAAACAAGGTTACTCGGGATTGATCATCCCATTTAGCTCAATGAGGTTTTGAAAACGGGATCGGTCAAACGCTTTTGTTAAAAGATCGGCAAAATTATCCAATGAATCATTTCTTCTCAGCACAATCCCGTATAAAATGATGAAGAATGTCAATATGTTTAGATTTACTGTTTTTAACGAGATTGTTAGTTACTGAGATAGCAGCAGAGTTATTAATGCAAATAGGAGTTTGAGTGAAATTCAGACCATAATCGCTCATTTGTTGTTGTATCCATAAAACCTGGGAGCAGTAGTTCGATGCTGCCATGTATTCTGCTTCGCAGGTGGATATGGCTACAGAGGTCTGCTTCTTGCACTGCCACGACACCAATCTTCCTCCGAGAAACTGACATCCACCGGTTGTTGATTTCCTGTTCTGATTGCAACCTCCATAGTCAGAGTCTGTATATGCTACCAGATCTAGTTCTCCCCCTTTCAAGTACCATAGTCCCAACTTAGGCTTTCCTTTAAGATACAGCAAGATTCTTTTCACTCCCTTCAAGTGTGATTCCTTCGGGTTTGCCTGAAAACGAGCACAAAGACAAACTGCAAACATAATGTCAGGTCTAGACGCAGTTAGATACATTAAAGAACCTATGATTGCCCGATATTGAGTGGGATCCACATCTTCATCACTGTCAGAATCAACACCCAATTTGTAGTTGACGCGGATTGGAGTGTCAAACGGGGTACTATCATCCATCTTAAAGCGCTTAAGCACATCACCCATTCGTCGGAACCACAAATCTGACTCAGATTCTGTTGCTTTTGACAGAAGACATGACTCTTTTGTCTCCATCTCGGTTGATCTCATGCCCATTACATATGTGTTCTTTTCTCTTGGAGCCTTCATCACGATCCAGGTTTCAGGTATCTTGAACCCAGGATAAAGCACGAGTGCCTCATCTTTAGTAAAATGAACGGTGTTTTCTTTGTCACAGATCTGAGAGACACTCAAGAGGTTGTGCTTTAACTCTTCCACAAAATTAACCTTTTCCAACTTTATTCTCCCATTTGTCACAGTACCAATACCAGTAATTCTTCCTCCACTCTCTCCTGCAAAACTAACCCTTCCTCCTTGAACAGTCTTCCAATCACGTAACAATTTCTTGTTACCAGTCATGTGCCGAGAACAGCCACTGTCAACAACCCACATATTGTTTACATCCCTGCTCGTCTGTTCCTGCACAATTAAAGAAATAGATTAAAATCTGGGGACCCAAGACCTTATGGTCTTGGGTTGATTAAACCTATTATCCGACATCCAGTACCTTCGTTGCCCAATGTTATTTTGAAGAGAGTTTCTATAAGTTCTGAAATTAAAATTTCTAGATGACTGGCTATGAGGCCATCCAAACCTTCGTGAATTTCTAGCATTAATGGAATTATAACTGTTGGTTTGGTGATTCACTGGGAAAAAACGAGACTGGTTTCTTTGAAATCTTGGTTTAGTCCAATGGTTGAAATTTGATGAGTTAGCATTCTTATCAGCATTATATTTAGTATTTGTTTTATTCTCAATTTCAGGTGGCCTCATATTTCTAGATTTCCTCTGTTTCAGAGGACAGTCACTAACAAAGTGTCCTATCCTGTTGCATCTAAAACAACTTCTGTTCGAACTATTCTTGTTGTTTTGAACATTCGTCTCAAAAGTTGTTGTAGATGATGAGGTTGTGTTACTATCAGTTTGAATCACATACGGTGGAACAAACGGATTTAGGGAAGATTTCTTTTCATCAAACTTATAGTCCTCCCCTCGTTTTAGTAACACGACCTGTTCTTTTATCTCACCCGATTCAGACAATTTGTCCGAATTTGACGAGACAGAACTTGTCACATTAGAACTTGTCTGACTCGCCTCACTCTCATTAGCTTTAGATTCTCTAGTAGAAACTTTTATAGGAACTGTCTGACTAATTTCAACATTCACGGATTGCTGATTACTAGGATTATATGTATAGTTATTATTATATGGTGGTGGGACTTCGGTGAATCCAATCCCCCCTTTGTTAACCGGGGAACGTTGAACTCTTAGAATATGATCAAGCATCGCAGAAGAATTTCTATATTGTTCAATTTTCCTCTTCAGTTCCACCATTTTTACCTGGTAATCAGCTATCTGTTTATCCTTTTAAGCTATTAGTTTGGTCTTTTATTCTAACACTTCATAGCTAAGATCAATCACTTGTATTTTTTCAGCTAGGGTGGCTTTAAGACTTCTGATGTCTTTTTCACTAGATTTTATTTTTACCGAGTAGCTATTTTCTTTAGTTTTAGAATAGTGATGTTCTTCTTTTAAAATTTTAAATTCAGTGTCCAAACTAACAAACTGATCATTTAATGCTTTCAATTGATCCGACAGTTTTTCATATTGTTCACAATGAGATTCAGTTCATACCTCTGAGAGTTGATCGTTCACTTCTGCCATGTATGCTTGATCCTCCCCCGTCTCTTTGTCACATCTTCCAGTTTCGATATTTACCAGATTTGCCTGTTCGAACACCTCCTCAACTTGTATATTCCAGTTGTATCCACCGTTCTGCTGAGATACCATGGCTTTGTTTTCACTTCCACTTCCATTCTGTTAAGCAAGCCTGTTCTAACTTCGTTCCACTCTCTCATTTGTACACTCTTTAGCAAAGTGACCATTTTGTTGACAGTTATAACAACGAACCTTTGACTTGTCGAACCTCGGTCTTTCTCCAACAAACTTTCTACCAGTTTTCTTCATATATCTCTTTACCCTTCTTACTATCATAGCCATCTGCCACTGTAGATCCATTTCTT
This sequence comes from Bidens hawaiensis, assembly GCF_021521415.1. Lineage (NCBI taxonomy): Eukaryota > Viridiplantae > Streptophyta > Magnoliopsida > Asterales > Asteraceae > Bidens > Bidens hawaiensis. The sequence continues at coordinate 38,962 of NW_027493597.1, forward strand.
CCAGATCATCAGCGTCGATCTGATCATAGTCCTCATCCAAGGTTGTAGGGTCGACTATTTTTCCTTTGATGTAATTCTCATAAGAGGAAATGAAAGAGGCATAGAGAGCAAATTGTTGTTTAGCTGATTTCACACTCATTGGCATCTGTGTGTAATTCTTACTAGGTGTACTGTTTGTGAAATTACCAGCTGAGGACTGAGATTTTGAGGAACTAGTTCCACCCACTACAAAACATATGTCACCATCCATATTTAGTACCACATGACCATCTTGAGTGGAGTTTGGGTCCCCCCTTGAGTAGTGGGCAGTCGATTATGTTTTTGAACATGAGTTTGGAGAAACTTTAGCACCATACATTCCCGGATCCTGAACCTGATCAGTAGGCGTCTCCTTTCGAGCCATGTTAAGTTCAAAATTATGTAACTTATTAACCACCGTCTCCAAGTCAATTTTCTCAAAATCTTTATCTTCTCTCATCAGGACTGTGTACATCTCCCATTTTGGTGGGAGAGCATCGAGAAGTTTTTCCACTATCTCTTCCTCTTTGTATTCAATGAAGTAGTTATTCAACTCGGTCATCAGGTGATAATATCGTGTGATTATATCATCAAGTGATTCATTTTTCAGATACTTGAATACCGAGAATTGAGTTTTCAGCAGCTTCGTCTTAGAGGTACGAATCCCAATATTTCCTTCATAGCGATTCTCAAGTGCTTCCCACAATTCTCGAGCAGTTTTGTACTTCTTGAAAGTATGTAGAATCTCTTGAGGAAGTGCCATAGTTATGGCTGCATGTGCTTTACTTTCTGCTTCATACATTTTCTTTTCATCATCCTCCATCTTACTGTACTTCTTAATTTGCTCTCGATCTTCGAACTCAGTAGTCGGTGGAATGTACCCATCTTGAATGCAGACCCACATTTTTGCATCTTGATACTTCACATATTTTTCAAACCTATCTTTCCATGCAACAAACTCAGTTCCTTTCAGAAGTTTTGGAGCTTTAGTTGCTGAACCAGCTTCAACTTCCATCTTTACCAGTTCAGTGATGTTTATCGAAGTCATATATGAACAAAACAAGACCTAGAAACCAAATAAATGATTTTGTTAACAGTGTTCAGCGAACTTATCAGAACTTCGCTTGATCTCAACTTCGCTGTATTCCACAACTTCGCTATATACTAACTTCGCAGGTTACTAACTTCGCATGGTCAACAAATTCGCCTTGTCAACAACTTCGCCAAAACCCTATATGTTCGCCAAAACCCTAGTTTGGGTGACGGCAACTTCGCTAGAGGAACAACGATGTTTTTCAGGTTTGACACGACCGATTTTGAAGGCTTCGAGAGTGATGGTAAGGTGTATTTGATGAGTATTGTAGAGAAACTGACAAAGGAGCGATATTTCAACGTAGAACAGTTCCGTGATTAGTCGAACGGAGCAGTTTTAACACTCGTGTGATAATCCCGAACCACACAATCACGAGCAAAATGCTCTGATACCAATTGTAGGTTCCCAGCCGGATCTACACAGGAGTATCTCGTAACACGAGGGTGCGGAATTCCCTACGTATACGATACGAGTGCTAAGACGATGAACACGTAAATCACACGTAAAACACACGAGTATATAAGACAATACTTGTTATATTGCAAAGGTTAATAACCAAAGAACAAACACGTGACACAACGAGTCACCAAAAGATAGCCGTCTAACTTCTTTCTAATGAGCCAAAGTTAGACATTATATATTAGCGACAACTTCGCCTAACACACTAGGCAAAGTTGTCCTAACTTCGCTCAAACTCAAGTTCGCCAAACACAAACCAAACTTAAACAAGTTCAACACAACACTAAAAAATTAAAAGATTACATACACAAATAAACACTAGATAATGAACTACTGACATCATGAACCAACAGATTTTCATTATGTTTATGGATTACAAGATTAACTTGGATCCCGTTCTATTAAAGGTTGCGTTTATATTGGGTTTGTAGCCATCATATAAAACGAGACATTATAAATGACCATTTGATAAAAAAGATTCCAAGGATCGAAGGTGATTTACTCACCTGGGATGATTGAGTTATAGTGCTCGTTTTCTAGGCCACAAATCGTTTTATATATGTCAATACTTTAAGTAGTCGAATACGAGCATTCCGGTCGTCATCCAAATTTTTGGTGTTAAAACAATAGAACTACGGTGGTTCGTAGACTAGTGTTTTGACATGACGTTGTATCTCGATTTATTATGTTATTATCATTATTTGAGTCTAAAATATGAAAAAGTCGCGGTGGTTCGTGCACATGTTTAGACTCCAACGTGGTGTTTTATAAAACTTTTTTTAGTGTTGGAATATCAAGTCATGGTGGTTCATGTACGATTTTTCCGACTCTATAAGTCTCAAAATCTCAAATTTTCAAGCTTTAACCATCTCAAAATCTTTTACGTTGTTTTTGGTTTTGTTATTTATAAACAAAGTTATATATTTTATTTAACACTAACATCTTCTCCTTACTAGCTCTAGGATTCACAATCACAAAAAAAGTTGAAATCTTATTTTATTTTACACACCCTTATATTCATTCCTTTTTACCCAAAACTTATCCCATTTTCTTTATAAATTTTAGCATGCCTCCGCTAAGACGCCAACCGCACAAGAACTCCACACGTCGACAAACAAATGGCCGCGGTGATTCTAGAACTTATAACCCAAATCCAAGCTACCCAACCCGCACCCGTTGAACCCAAACCCGCAGCTTACTTGTACAAGCAATTTACTAGTGCCAACCCGTCCGAGTTCCTTGGAACCAATTGTGCGACTACCTTGTTGCAATGGTTCGAATCGGCTGAGAGCGTATTCCGACACAACGAATGTCCTGACGCGAAAAAGACAAATTTCGCGTCAAGCATGTTTAGAGAAACTGCTCTAACATGGTGGGGTAGTGTTATGCACCTCCAAGGTTCAGATACGGCTATGGCTCTTCCACGGGCCGATCTCAAGACGCTTATGATGAAGGAATTCTGTCCCAAACACGAGCTCCAAAAGCTTGAGGAAGAATTTTGGAACCTAAAACAAGAAAGTGGTGATAACGCCGCTTATTCACTCCGTTTTCACGAGTTGAGAATTCTTGTCTCTCATTTGGTTACCCCAACCGAACGCGAAATTAATAAATACATTGGGGGTTTACCGATGCAAATCCGGGACTCCGTTATGAGTAGCAAACCCGTGAATCTTGAGGACGCCATCACTTTAGCCGGTGCGCTATCGGAAAATCATGTGAAGGAGGGTACTCTAAACCTCAAGAAACCGAGTGAGAAAGCCAAGCATAAGCCCGCACCGCAAGCCAAGGTTGACCCACAACCCCAAGCCATTAACTACTCCAACTCATCCCGTCACCACAACAACAACAACAAGAAAAAACCCAAATCCAACTACCGAAACTTTGCCGTTACCCAACCTCAACAACAAACTCAAGCTCCACCACAAAACCGAAGACCTTATACTAGGACCGCCCCGCTTTGCAACACTTGCCAACTTCACCACCCATCAAATATGCCTTGTCGCCATTGCACCATTTGTAACCAACATGGTCATCTCCACACCACATGTCGATCCGCCCAACGAACCCAACCTAACCAACTAAACCAACCAAGAACCTTTCCCCAAAATGCCCAAAACCGATATGCACCCTACCCACCAAACCAACCTCAACAACCCCGAGCTTACTTTAATTGTGGTGATCCTAACCATTTCTGCAACAATTGCCCACGTTTAACTTTTGCAAACCAAGCCCAAACCATGACCATACCCTACTACCAAACCCAAGCCTACCAATTCCAAACTTACCAACCCCAAATTCCCCAACTCAATGCACCACTCATCCAACCCATCCAAGCAATCCAAGCACCACCTCCACCTCCACAACAAGCACCTCAAGTCAACCATGGCAATCAAGGGCGAGGTTTTATGATGAATGCAAATCAAGCTCAAGTGGCAAATGATGTCGTGAACGGTATGTTTTGGTGAACTATCATTTGGCTTCTATTTTATTTGATACCAGTGCCGATAGAAGTTTTATTCTTTGAAATTTGAGTCGAAACTTGATATGCCTCGAACTAAGCTTTCCCGACCGTTTTCCGTTGAAGTCCCCAATGGCAATTCTATTACCATCAATTCCGTCGTCCGCGATTGTTCTCTCATCCTTTCCAAGCATAAATTCTCGATCGATCTCATCCCGTTTCAAATAGGAAGTTTCGATGTCATAGTAGGCATGGATTGGTTATCTTTGCACCGTGCCGAAGTCATTTGTTTCGATAAATTCATTCGCATTCCGCTCGTCAACGGTAAAATTCTTAAAGTCTTCGGCAACACAACTTCTAGAAGGCTTAATCTCATGTCGTGCGCTCAATCGCAAAAGTACTTACGCCAAAAGTATGTTCCATTTCTAGCTCTCGCGGTGACGAAAGACAAAAAGGAAAGAAAAATCCAAGATATTTCCATCGTTCGTGATTTCCTCGACGTCTTTCTAGATGATGTCATCGGTCTTCCTCCCGTTCGTTCGATTGAATTCTGTACTGATCTTGTGCCCGGCGCGATGCCCGTGGCCAAGGCTCCTTATCGTCTAGCCCCGTCGAAAATGCAAGAATTATCAAACCAACTCGAAGAACTTTCCGATAAAGGTTTCATTCGTCCTAGCTCGTCTCCTTGGGGCACTCCCATTCTCATCATGAAAAAGAAGGATGGTTCGTTTCGTATGTGTATCGATTATCGAGAACTTAACAAGCTAACTATTAAAAATCATTATCCATTGCCACGAATCGACGACCTATTCGACTAACTTCAAGGCGCAACTTGTTTCTCCAAAATCGATCTTCGATCGGGTTATCATCTCTTGCTTGTTCGTAAAGAAAACACTTCTAAAACCGCTTTCCGTACTCGATATGGACATTTTGAATTTTTGGTTATGCCCTTCGGGTTAACAAATGCACCCGCAATGTTTATGGACCTCATGAACTGCGTTTGCAAACTATTCCTTGATAAATTCATTATTGTTGTTATTGATGACATCCTCATCTTTTCCAAGACCAAAGCCGAACATGAGCACCATTTGCGTTCCATTCTCGAGCTTTTTAGAAACGAGCGACTCTACGCCAAATTCTCCAAATGTGAATTTTGGCTCGAGGAAGTTCAATTTTTAGGACATATCATAAACGACAAAGGTATTCATGTTGATCCCACTAAAATTAAGGCCGTTAAGGATTGGAAAACTACAACGACTCCCACGGAAATTCTATCCTTCCTCGGTTTGGCCGGATATTATCGGCAATTCATTCGAAATTTTTCCAAGATCTCTTTGCCTCTTACCTCCCTCACTCATAAAGGGAAACCATTCGATTGGGGTTCGAAGCAAGAGGAAGCCTTTTGTACTCTAAAGGAAATGCTTTGCAATGCTCCCGTTCTAACCCTTCCCGATGGAAACGACGATTTTTTTGTATTTTGCAATGCATCACATCAAGGTCTCGGTTGTGTTCTTATGCAACGAGTTCAAGTCATTGCTTACGCATCAAGGCAACTTAAGGTCAATGAGAAGAATTATACGACCCATGATCTCGAACTTGGTGGCATCATTTTCGCTCTCAAAATCTGGAGACATTACCTTTATGGTACTAAATGTGTTGTGTTTACCGATCATAAAAGTCTACAACATATTTTTGACCAAAAAGATCTCGACATGAGACAGCGACGATGGGCCAAATTACTTAGTGATTACGATTGCGAAATTCGCTACCATCCCGGTAAAGCGAATGTTGTCGCTGGCGCCCTAATTTCAAAGGTTAATGTTAATTCCGTTCTACTTCTAAGCGTTGTTGTTCAAACCGATCTTCAAATTCGTATCTTCCAAGCCCAACGTACCTCCGTCGAAGAAGGTAATATGTACGAAGAAATGTCATGTGGAGCCGAGCTTCAACTCAAAACCAAATCCGATGGTCTTTTGTACTTTCTCAATCGTTTGTGAGTTCCCGATCGCTATGACCTTCGTACTTGTATACTCGACGAAGCTCACAATTCTCGGTATTCCGTTCATCCCGGTCCGATAAGATGTATTCCGATCTTCGTGCTACCTTTTGGTAGTCGTGTATGAAAAAGGACGTAGCGTTGTTTGTATCTAAATGTCTTACTTACTCAAAAGTCAAAGCCGAACATCAAAGACCATTTGGTCTACTCGAGCAACCACCGATTCCCGTTTGGAAATGGGAAGACATTGCTATGGACTTTATCACCAAATTACCCAACACCCAAAAAGGCAACGATTGTATTTGGGTGATCATCGATCGATTAACCAAATCTGCTCATTTCATTCCGATCCGCAATAAGTATTCTGTCGAGCAGCTTGCTCAAATCTATGTTCGGGAAATTGTGTGTCGACACGGTTTACCATTGTCTATCATCTCCGATCACGATGCCCGTTTTACCTCTTATTTTTGGGGATCTCTTCAAGAAGCTTTGGGAACACGTCTCGATCTTAGCACCGCTTATCATCCTCAAACGGTCGGTCAATCCGAACGTACTATTCAAACACTCGAGGATATGCTACGAGTGTGTGTTCTTGATTTCAGTGGGAATTGGGATTCTCGTCTTCCATTCATCGAGTTCTCCTATAACAATAGCTACCATTCTAGCATTGATGAGGCTCATTTTCAAGCTCTTTATGGTCATAAATGTCGATCTCCGATTAGTTGGAACGAATCCGTAAGAACCTCCTAGCCGAATCCGAATAACGGGACCCGAAATGGTCCAAGAAGCTACCGATGTGATCGATCAAATCTGTAAGAACCTCCTAGCCGCTAGAAGTCGTCAAAAGAGTTACGCCGATAAACGTCGAAAACTAATCGAATTTAATGTTGACGATCTTGTCCTTCTAAAAGTAACTCCTTGGAAGGGGGTAGTCCGTTTTGGAAAGAAGGGTAAGCTAGCTCCTCGTTTTGTTGGTCCTTTCAAAATTCTTGAGCGTGTTGGGAAAGTAGCTTATCGACTCGAATTACCGCAAGAACTTTCCGGTGTTCATCCGACATTTCATGTTTCGAATATCAAAAAGTGCCTAGCCGAGGGTAATCTCCATATACCTCTCGACGAAGTACATGTCGATGAGTCGATGATCATGGTTGAACGACCCGTTGAGATCATGGATCGTGACGAGAAGAAAACCAAGCATAGTCGTATTCAGTTAGTCAAAGTTCGATGGGAATCACGGCGTGGCGCGAAATTTACTTGTGAAAGAGAAGACGCAATGAAAGAGAAGCATCCACATTTGTTTGTATCGGCGTCTTCATCTTAATTTCGGGGCGAAATTTCCTAAAGTAGGGGATACTGTGACATTTGTCAAATTCAGGTCTCGATTGTATTCGTATTAGTATTGTTTTATGTTGTAAACCGACCCGTTTTGTAAACCGAAACTCATGTTATATAAAATATTGGATTTTTATGTTATCAAATCATTCCCATTTGTATAATTTTAAAAACCCTTTTTACGGATTCGAAAACGCATTTAAAACGAGCAAAATACCTCAAAAACGAACATCCAGACGCGAAACGAACAACAAAAGACGAACTGGGCCAGCCCCCTGGGACACGCTGCGCCGCGTGGCTAGGGCCAAAGGCATGGTCACGCGGAGCCTCCTGGCACCTGCAACAATATTTCGTTTTTTGTTGTTTTGTGCTTTGCTTGTTTGTTTAACCAACCTATTTTCATGCAAACATAAAAGAGAACCTTGCCAAGAAGCTTTGACCCTTACCCTATATATACACACCCATCTCCTTCATTTTTACACTTACTCTTACTCCAAATTCTCTCTCAAAACTCCATACATTCAAGGTTGCTATTTCTTAGTGTTCTTGAAGTTTTGACTTCCAAAAGTCAAACTAATTTTAATCTTTCATTCTATTTAGCTTATGTAATATTATTAATACTTGAATATGATGGGACAACATATATATAATACACAACCCTTGTTACTTTTGGTAGTTGCTTCTCCGACCCCGGTTGGTCAAGCTTCGGACTTCGTAAGGCAATGCTTCATGTAGGACTTTCGTGGTTCTTGATATATATACAATTATATAACTTGTTGCACATATTAATCTTGTTTAACTTATGCTCTTTTTAGTTTGTTTGTCATATTTATGAAGTTCCATGGTGGGGGTTTGTAGAGACTAACCTCGGTTTAACCGTAAATAGTCCAAACCGTGAACCGAACTTGTTACTAGTTTTGTTAAATAATTGTTTTAAACATGCTTTATATTAGATTTAAGTTTTTAAATTCATTTGTACACGTTCTTGGTTTTTTGGGCATGTGGTGACCATCAAGGAACGTATTGTGAGATGGAAACCGAACCAATTCGATGTTTACTAGCTTAAGACACACAAGTGTGTTTTTAGCTATCAAGACTTGTATATTTCTTTAAAAATAGTTTACAAAATGATTTTAATTATTTTCTTAAGTACTTGGAAATGTTGGATCCAACTTGATCTCATAGCATAGTTTGGACCGACAAAACCGAACACTCGCTTAACGTGCGTTGTTAGTTCTAAAACAACAGAACTACATACTTGGTTAAATCTTAATAATTTTTATTGAGTTATCTCATAACATTCATTATTTTGGAAAGTTGACTTTGGGTTTGACCAATTATCAAGAACCGAACCAACAACCCGAACACTCGTTAAAGACCCGTTTTAGTATCTTTGTCCCAAAGGAACTTGCATTTAGAATTTTTCTCACCTTATTACTTAACATAGGTTAAGTAAATATTAAGGTTAGATATTTTAACCCAGTTTCGAGCAAACTTACATTTTTAAAGGGTTATTATACTAAATTCTTAGATAGTTACATTATAAACCTTAAACTTTAATTGTTTACTTTTTGCAACAATTATTTTATTTAAAGACCTTCAAGGCAACCTTATAAATCCAAGACTTTCTTTTATTTAGGCTTCATACGTTAACTCGTCATTCCGGCAAATCCTCAAATTACCAACTTTTCAAGTTTATTACTTGAACGTGAGTAACTTCATACCCCGTTTTCTATCTTTTGTTTTCGGGGTGACATTTCATCTTATCTAAACTAAATGTTTTATGGGTCTTAAACCACAAACGTTATTTGTATACCTTACTTAAATAAATGCTCTATTTGGTATTCTATAATTATATGCCTATGTGTTTATCGCTTTTGGTTGATGGAGCTATAAATCCTAGTATATTTGGCATCCCCTTATAGCAAGGTGTCGTTAGTGTAATGCAATTAAAGATAACTATGAAATTCGAGACTATTTGGCATCCTCTTATGGCAAGGTGTCGCCAACGTAATTCTATTAGCGATTTTATCTATTTATCCAAGTTATTGCTCTTATTTATTGTGTTGTATACAAGTTTTGTGGCTTTTCTTACTATATAAATATGTGCTCGAACTTATGAATTGCTCACCAACCTTTGTGTTGATAAACTTTATTTTATCAAATGTTACAAGTTTGCATCTAGGTTGATTATGGAGTTTGGAGAATAAAATGTCACAAATACCTCTAGGATATTAGCAAAAACGAACAATATTTGATTTGATATAATTTGTTATATGTTGTTGTATTTGACTTATGAATATTTGGTTATGTGACATTTTCGATGTTGTGAAATGAAATGAGTTTGTTAAATATCATCGCTTTAAATAGTGTTATGCGCTTATGGGCAATCGTTGCACCCCTGCATGTTCCGCCACCTTTGGTCAGGGTGTGACATTGATCAAGATTTATAAATACAAAGGTTAAGTTAAATAATGTTTCTTTAAAATTAAGAAATATAGAATTTTATATACATGAGGATATAGTTAAAATATTATTTCTTCATGAATAAGAAAGATAAGTTTTTACCTACAAATGGTATAGTCAGAATAGTGTTTCTTCATAACTAAAAAACATAAAATATTATATACAAAGGTTATAGATAATTTACGTTTCTTCTTTAATAAGAAACCTATCATAGACATTTCTTCATGAAGAAGAAACATAGCACATGATTGGTAAATAAACAAAGAGACTACATATATTAATATTTAATTCAAAAAAATGATTAATCAAGTTTAAAGCTATCAAAATCGGACTAAAGGTCTGTAGCCGGATCAAGAGACGATTCGGTTATTTTAATAAACCTATTTATTATATGTTAATCATCATTCATTCACAAAGGTTTTCAAACGAGATCACCACATCATTCAGAATAGACAATCACAGGTGAATACGTTAACCTTTTACAATAAGTCATTGAGATAAACAAGTTGTTTGTCTTGATAAAGTCAGTCAAGTATTTATGAGATTACGTGATCTCTAACATACAAAGATTTAAGGGATTATGTTATCCCTATAATTGACAAGATATAAATAAAAGCAACTCAGACCGAGTACACAAGTGTTTGGATCCAAACATAATTGGTATAGTTTATCAATCAAGGCTACGTGGTGTCACACCCCCATCTTAGGGGCTGGGCGTGCGACCAACAGTTGGTACCCTTTTTGTAATTAAATCAAAGTTACTGGTTTAATGCGGAAATATATAAGTATGGATTAAAATATTATTTACATATCAAAACCCGGGATTATAAAATACCCGTTTAATGTTTACAAAATTTTCATTGTTTATATAAACCACCATTTATATATTTAAAGTTTAACAAAACGATTTGAACCATCAGATCGTATATATATCACTTCGATTCTTCAAGTGGCTACCCTTCGTAACCTGTGAAACAGTTTGAAAATATATCAGCAACACATGCTGGTGAATAAGCTGATGCATAAAATATTTTATTTACTTAATTACCCCCCGAGACATAACTTAGGTCCGGCCCATCGTGGCTTTGGAATAATCAAGTTAAAAACAAAACACAATTATAAACTTAAGCTCTACTCGAAACCGCTCAGCAAACATCGCAACGTTCGAGGTTAGATAGCTACCATGAATGCTAAACATCAATGATTCAAACATTTGTTGGCCCTAATCATGGAGATAATGCTAACTTGGCCAGCGTCTTTGTCCCCTTCAATTCGAATGGTTTGTTTATCAGGGGCTTGAAGTTCAACGATTTTGCTATTGCAAATGATACGGGCATGATTGTTGGATAACCAGTCCATACAAAGTACTATATCAAAACTAGCAAGAGTCATGGACAACAATTGAATTGGTAAAACATAACCAGCTAACAAGATTCTTCCGTTTTCTAAAGCTTCTAACATTTTAACGATTTCGCCACTAGCGGTCTCGACACTTAGAGTATTATTTAATTTCGTTAGAGGTTCGTTTAATAGACTACAAAAACTATAATCTATAAAACTTAAGTTGGCACCTGAATCAAATAAAACTCTAGCATATGAGTCGTTAACTAAGAACGTACCAGTGATGGTTTCCGGCATGTCAGCCGCTTTCTTGGTATCTAGGACAAAGACTCTTGCATTTCCTTTCTTTGCCTCATTCTTTTGGCCACTTCCACCCGCACCTCCAGCAGCGGGTTTGTTCTTGGGGCACTCAAAGTTGAGGTGTCCCATTTCCTTGCAATTGTAGCAAGCCATCGTCTTTTTCCAACAATCGGCCGTTGCGTGGCCGGGTTTGTGACACGATTCACAAATAGTTGTAGGCGGAGCAAAGTGGCATCTACCCTTGTGGTATTTCTTGCATATCTTACATTGGGTGTAATTGGAGTTGAATCCGGATTTTCATTGTTCCACACCATTGCCCTTGAATCGGGCACCACCAACTTTCTTGTGGTCGCTTCAAGGCACCACTTTCTTGTCCTATTCCTTGTTACGGATTAAACCGTTCATTAGATAACCAGCTAACACCATGAAGGAATCAGGGGTTTAAGGCAAGTGAGACCTTACCATGTCGCGAATTTCTCGCGGAATTCCCCAAATGTATCGTGTTACTTTGCTGGATTCAGGAGTCACCAACTGAGGCACGAGTCGACAGTACTCTTGGAATTTGGTCTTGTAATCACGGAGATTGGTTTGTATGACTTTATGGTTATGAAATTTGGATTGGATTTGATCGGTTTCGTGCATTGGGCAGACTTTCGCAAGTACCATTTCCTTGAACTCTTCCCACATCAGGTTGTATAACGTTTGTCTTCCCTTGCTCATGATCAACGTGTTCCACCACTCTAGAGCTTCACCTTTGAACATTTGCGTTGTATAATGTATCTTCTCTTGCTCGGCGCATTTGCTGATGATTAAAATCGATTCCATCTCCTCTAGCCATCTGAATGTTGCAATGGCGCCCTTGTCGCCATAAAATTCTTTAGGACCAAAGTTTTTGAAGTCATTGAACGAGCAGCTTTCAATTTTAAGTTTCTTAAAATTTTGTTTTATACCACCATCAACATTCGACTCATGAACACTTTCTTCGAGATGAGATGGATTAGGACGGGATTTGGATTTAACGATTTTCGGGAATGTTAGGTAGAGTGAGTTTGCCTAGATTGGGTTCTAATATGTGATTATGCTCTCACAGCTGTCTTTATCATTTCTTGAATTTGATTCATATATTTTTCGGTATTTGTTCTTGTTCTCTATGGGCGTAGTTATCTTCCCCTTTGCGAGAAGCTTCCGTGTTATTGAGATTTTCTTGATTCGACATTCTGAAATATTTACGTTCTTTTCTTAAAACACATTGTTATTCATTCATTTATTTACATACACATATATATCGTAAATGATATATATATATATATATATATATAATTACATTACGCACAAACATGTGTATATATATATATATCTTTACTTGATATATATATATATATATATATATATATATATATATATATATATATATATTCTTTTCCTTACTAGAATGATTCAACGTTCTTATTTACACACATTGCTTACATATAAAACATCAAAACATCAAAACATTTGATTACATTCTAATCTTTCATAAAATTTTTCACCATCTTCTTCATCTTGTTGCATTTGTGGAGAAGCTTGTCTCCCATCTTTTTCTTCTTATTCCCTTAGCCTTCTTCTTCAGTTCATTAGTCTCATGTAATGCTCAGTCAAGATGTTCTTCTTGAGACTGCGGGATCATATTCGGATAACCGTACTGAGGCGCCGGGTCAAGGTGTCCCATCCTAACAATGTCGTAGTGGTTTTTGGGATATGGTGACGAGGTAATAACAGACGGATAATTGTAAAAGGCCTTAGCTGCTTCCTTTTACTGACTGATCTCATCCGCTTGTTCCGAAATTGAAGGGATTCTTCCTTGAAAAGGTGGGAAATTTGGCGTAAACTTGTTCTTGGTTCCTTGAATTTATTACACATAGGGGTCTTCAGAATCATAGTATGAACTCATGTGGAAAAATAGTTTCATACATCCTTTATCTGCTGGATAGTCACATTTTGATGGTTCCTCTCTTGGAGTAGTTACTGCTTCAAAGATTTCCTCATCTGGATCTTCCTCAGGATCTTCCTCTTCTTCCGGATCTTCCTCTTCTGGATCTTCTTCCTCCATTAACCTTGTAGTTTCAGTCACCAAAGGGTCCAAGTGATATATTTCGTATGGTTGAATTTCTATCATCTTTAGCCTTTAAGAAGGTTCATTATGGGTTTTGGGGGTGAGAATCGACAGAGTTATAAGTAGAGGTTCCGGTGTGCCATCGCCTTTGATCGGAGTGGCATTGCATCCAGTCGGAAGAGTCGGACTCGGGTCCCACCTTGATTTGTTTCTTGGCTAGAAATTCATAGGATGGATGGATGATACATCGAGATATCAGACGGGTGATACGCCAGAATATCAGACGGATGATACTCCAGGATGCTTGACGGATGGTAAATTGAGGTTCTTGAAGGATCGTACCCTTGCATCGGTGGATCGTTTGGTAGATTGATTGGTAGTTGTTGGGTTCCAGGGAAGTACACCGGTGTGGGTCGTTCAATCGGATGATCCTGGTTAAAGAAAGCTTCATAGTAGTCTTCACTCATGTTGTCTTTTGGAATGGGGTTGGAGCATCCAGCTCTCCTTGCGTGACGCATAAAGCCTTCGATTACCTTCTTGAATGACATCTATGGGTGGTTTAGATTGAGGATGGATAGAAAAGGTTTATCAGCCTATCTTATCCCTAATTATATATAAACAATTAATGATAATTATTCTTATTCACTTGGATCGAAGCTTAGGTATTATTAATTAATACCTAATTCGCTAAGATTGATGGCTCTGATACTAACCTGTCACACCCCCATATTAGGGCTGGGAGTGCGACCAACAGTTGGTATCCTTTTTGTAATTAAATAAGAGTTACGGGTTTAATGCGAAAATATATTAGCGGGGATTAAAATATTATTTACATATCAAAAGACGGGATTATAAAATACCCATTTAATGTTTACAAAATATTCATTGTTTCTATAAAACACAATTTATATATTTAAAGTTTAACAAAATGATCTGACCCATCAGATCGCCTAGATGTCACTTCTATTCATCAAGCGGCTACCCTTCGTTACCTGTAAAACAGTTTGAAAATACGTTAGCAACACATGCTGGTGAATAAGCTGACGCATAAAATATTTTATTTACTTAATTACCCCGTGAGACATAACTTAGGTCCGGCCCATCGTGGCTTAGGAACAATCAAGTTAAAAACAAAACACAATTATAAACTTAAGCTCTACTCGAAACCGCTTAGCAAACACCGCAACGTTCGAGGTTACTCAGCTACCATTAGTATACACATGATTACCATCTCTCGGACGTAACTTAGGTCCGGCCCGTCATGGCTGCTGCTTATAACCAAGTTTGGCGCGTTGTGCCCACCATCTTCCACATATGTAAGGATCCAAACAAACGAACACGACAGCCTGAGGTCCAGCCATTACTTTTTTTCATAATGTTTTAGAGATACGTAATCTCATGAAATTCATTTATTTGACTCGATAATACAAGTTTATAAAAGTTGGGCGTATTCACCTTTGAAAATGATCAACTTCACTTCACTGACCGGTTAACCTTTCTTTAGCTATCTCGAACCTATAGTACGAGTATAACCTTTTGTTATTGCCAGATCATTAATCCGGCTTAAGACCTTAAGTCTTTCGTATTTTCTTTAACTCGATTATATTTTCCTTTTAAACTTTTAGTTTAAAATACTTTCCTTTCTTTTACAAGTTTAAACCTTTAGTTTTACTTGTTTACTTGCTTAACACTACGTTTCTTTTTCTTGAAGAAACGTATACTTTATTTTACTTATTATTTAAGAAGTTTAATAATACACTCAAATAATATTAATAACAAAGAATCACTTAACATTTATATTTCTTATTTATATTTTATTTGTTATATTTTCTTTTGTTTATTCTCGAGGTATCGAGTATATCCTCGACTAGGGTTTTAAGCCTTTTAATATTTTATAATATTTTATTCGGGCATTATCCCTACCTTGGTTGGCTTATTATTTCCTAGATACTTGAGCAGAACTTCGAAGCCTTTACGTTTCTCGAACTTCCCTTGATCAACACTTTCTTTGGAACACATATCGAGGCACGCCGGTCTTCACAACTTATCGACACACACTTCGAGTCGGGGCGTCGGGGCTTCTCGAGTTGGCACACACTTCAATTCAATATTGTCAGGCTCGACATGGTTTTATGGCACGAATTACTGACAGGGTCGGTGGAATGTTATACGAGGTAGTGAGAGGGAGTGTTTATGGAGAGAGAATGATTTAACTGAATTTATGTGAGTGAGAATGAGGGCTGGTGACTTCTATTTATAGGCTGATCCAGTAGGCCATTGCGATACGCGATGGTCTGAGGAGCAAGTCGTCGCGTATCGTGACGTAGCTTGATGACACACCTAGTAGCTTCGCCACGTGTTGCCACGTGGCTGACGCATTGTCACGTGGCGGGACACGTTCCAGTTTGTCAGACCATGTCATCGCAATACGCGATGACGTTATGGTTTGGGTTGTCGCGTATCGCGATCGGCCAGAAATTCAGATTTTTCATTTTTGGTACTTTAACTTTGAAAACTTGGTATTTTTGATTCGATATTTTCATGATGTTACACGTGGCTGCAGACTAGAAATCATAATAAAAATTCTCCAGTGGGCATCAGTTCCTTGGGAACCGTAATTGTGTGTGTACTGCAAGTGGTACAAGTCCCATAAATAAGAGACGGTTCTGCTGAGATTGTACAAGAAAACTATCTTGTTAGCCAGTCAAAGATTTAATAAATATTTTTAGAGTCAACGATTCACCAACATATCGCTGACGCATTTTTCCCTACATTTCAGGGAAACATATTAGCACAGGTAGCAAGTAATTAGAGCCATTCACGGAGTTAGATGCTCACAAGGTAGAGATGACTCAAGTTTTTAATATTTAAAATATTGCAAACAAGATTAAACGAGGTTTATAAATCAAAACACTCGGGTAATTATTATCCGAGAAGCCTTTCCAATAAATTAACTATTTTGTTATAAATAATGGTTTCAAAATAAATTAATACTTTATAAAAAAACTCTTCCGCAAAATAACCAGCAACTCTGATATATTTACAAAACATGTACCAACTGTTGGTCACACGACTAGGTCCTATGTCAGGGTGTGACAGGGTTGTACAAGAGCCATCGATCTTAGCAAACTAGGTATTTAATTATACCTAGACTTTGATCAGAAACAAGTTTATGATAATCATCAGTATCCGATTAAGTATATAAAGGAAATAGTCATTCGATGATTAAAATTGTTACGGTTAAGATAAAACAAGTACCGATAAGATAGGATTACACTCCTATCCCTAATATGACCTCGTACAGATGTCCAATCGTCAATCTAGTCGAGGATCATTCCAACCCTTGTCCGATAAAGGAAAATGATTTATGGAAACAACTCTACTCCCAATTCCTATACCTAGTGAAGAAGATTCGTATCAGACAACAATAGAGGAAGATTCAGATTCATTTAATTCTAACCTTCCACTAGCTCAGATTACTCCAAGTCAGAATATGTATGGAGTAGGATCAAGTAGATCAAAGAAACCAATGACGATAAAGGGAAAGGAAATAATGACATATTCAGAAGAGTAACTTCAGGGACATGAAAAATTTCCAACAATCAAAGATCCTTACTTTGCTAACACTCAAGGTGAATGTCCAAACGAGAATTATAAAGAAATATATGACATTGAAGATGACTCAACTCATTATGAAATCAATGTCACAAAATTAGCTGAAGAAATGCTTAAGAAAGAATTGGGTACTAAGGATAGGAAAAAAGAAAGGGAGAAAGACGAAAACATCAAGAAAGATAACAAGATCAAGAAATTGATTGCTCAATGGAAGAAATAAGAATTTTAGTAATTGTAAACAATGCAGCTGTAATAAATGTTGTGCAATCTTGTAACAACGACATAAATAAAGATATATTTTAAATTTCCTCGAAATAATTTATGTATCTTTTAAAGAATTATGTCAAGAAAAGAATGCACAAAATCTCAAAGTAATTCTTTCAGTACTTCTAGAAGTGAAAGAATACTAGCTAGGAGATTAAGGAAAGGTCCAGGTGGACAAAATCCAAATGAAGTTTAACTTCAAGTCAACGCCAAACAAAATAAAAAGGAACAAGAAACAGACCTTAGAAAAAGAATTAGTGAAATTCTCATGGCCTACTTATACATAATATATGTACTAGTTATACAACAAAAGGTAAGTATTGCTGTCTCTCAAAAGTGATATCGACATCATCACTAAGATGTTTGGAAAATAATATAATAATGATGAGATACAAGGAATTATTGTTTTACGATTATCGTAAACGTCACTTATTAAAACAAAGAATGCCTTGCCTGAGACAAATTACCTCAATAAAAAGTTAGTTGAGGATATGTGAAATAGAAGAAACAAAGTAAAAAAGACGTTCCCCTAGGAAAACGACAAAATCGTTAAATGTTTCATAGAAAAATAAGATCTCTTGTACTTGTGTCAATTGTCCAGTGTCACACAATTGTTACAAAACATTATATCATTAGTATATAAATAAGGAATTCCTTTTTTACTAAATCAAAAAATCAAATTTTGTTTACAGAATGTCGAACCCAAACAATCAATAGAATAACGATGAAGCTTCAATTCATGAAGCAACAAGGATATATCAGAACCTGTACATGAGATTCCTAAGCATTATCTGGTTAAAATGAAATAGATGATTCATAACGCAATGACTCCTCTGACCAATGCAATGAAATGAGAAACACATAAAAGTAGATCTCAGCATTCAAACAAGACCGTTAGAACCCACTCATACCGAAATCCTTCTCATCAAGATGAAAACATTTATAGTTCCAAAGTTGATAGCAAATTCAACCGTAAATTCAAGAAATAATTTGTAATCCAAGGCTGTAGCTTCAAACACTTCAAAACCTATGGACCAAAAGAATTCTATGGCGACAAAGGTGCCATATCAACTTTACGATGGCTTGAAGAGATCGAGTCCATTGTCATTATCAGACAATGTACTGAAATTCAAAAGATTCAGTACACATCGCAACATTTTAAAGGCAAAGCTTTAGAATGGTGGAATACCCTAATCATTTCAAAGGGTAGAGAAACCATATATCAATTAAATTGGGAAGCATTCAAAGAACTCGTGTTACAAAAGTTCTGTCCAATGCATGAAACCGATTTTA
Organism: Bidens hawaiensis; assembly: GCF_021521415.1. Classification (NCBI taxonomy): domain Eukaryota; kingdom Viridiplantae; phylum Streptophyta; class Magnoliopsida; order Asterales; family Asteraceae; genus Bidens; species Bidens hawaiensis. The sequence continues at coordinate 57,689 of NW_027493597.1, forward strand.
TTCAAACCAAGTTTTTAAACTACAAGGTGGAAGGCACTAATCTCAAGGAATTCAATACTAAGTTTCATGAGTATTGTAGATTGATACCATTTGGTAACACCCAAATTCAACAAAGTGACCCGCTATATTTGGGGTTTAACTCGGGAAATTAGAGACATGGTGAGGACTCATTTACCTCAATGTAAGTCCCGAATCTGGATCACTACAACTATGATATCAAGTAACCAAGTATTAGTGCGGAATCCTAATACACGGTGATTCAAGAACACGAACAAACACAATCAAGTAACACAAGTAATGCTTCAAAACACACGTATTATTATTATACGTTGGGTGCTTAAACACAAAATACAACCTCGTCTAGTAAACATGTAGACGTCCAAACTAACCAGTGAATGAACAAACAACCTTAATCCCTATACAATGTGTCCTATATATAGAGAACCAAAACATATAAGCCTAATAAACAACCAAAAGCCCACCAAGATCCCTTAGGATCTCGGTTTACATACGCGGACCAAAGCTAACACTTAGACTAAGTACAAACCATACAAAACTAGGCCCAACAATCTCCCCCATGGTTTGCATCTTGGTCTTCAATCATGCTCAATGTAGTCAATATCAGAATATTTCAACGCACCGGCCCAAAACTTGCATTTGATAATAGACGCTACCATACTCGTGTACTCCTTAGCAGCCACCACAAAAAGTGGCTCAGCTATTATCTGGAATGTGCTGAGAGTCTTAATATTTTTTTTCACCAAACTTCAGCAGATCCTTTGGATCAACAAATCTGTATTGCCCCTTTCCCTTCTGTAATTTGACAACAACGGTGGCAGTTGCACTATCGTAAATCCAGAACCGCATGTTGTCCAGTGTACCGTCTGGAATCGCGTCAGGTACAAGAATATGAGTAGCCTTCTTTGTAGCAGGCCATATAACATTTACCATTGTTTTTCCTGTCTTCGGATCTATGACCCCCTTAGCTTTCTTCAAGAATGATTCGGTAGTTGGCATTGTTGGAAAGCCTCGATCAACCTGATTTCTCAAGAAATTCCAGAAATTCGTAGCACGTTTATCATTCGACGGGTTGTGGAATGGAGAGTTTATCAAATCGCTGAGATCCACTTTAGTCCAAGAACCAAAATCTTTCATCTTCTTGTAATACTCAGTGGTTCCCGACTTCCTTTTTAGCCACCACATATTTTTCTCAGCATCAAAACCCCACGATACAACTCCCGATCTATCACCATATTTATCTGAGAAGCCCTTTTAAAAAGTTACAATGAACCTGTCTGGATGGTCTGATAATTCGACATTCTGATTTGAGTTTTTCATCACCATCAGCTTTCTCTGAACTCTATCTGACTTTTCTTTGGTGATTGGTGGTGCAGACTTATATTGTTTCAATGTTTCTGATTCATCTATGTTCTCACCAGCACGGAAACCTGAATTATCATCTTGATTAATTTGAGCAGTTTGAATGGCCACATCATCACTTCCTTTAAACTCATCCCCAAACTTTTGGAACAGTTTTTATTGGAGATCAAGATATAAAGCAGTTAAACCTCCCATGTTGGACTGCAATTCTTTAATCTTGGAATCTTTATCAGAGTTGTTTGCTTCCAGTTCTTGAATATGAACATCTTTGACTACTGAATCTTGTTCGAGCTCAAAGACTCGACTTTGGAGGGCTTGTACGTCAACCGGATCATCTTCCAGCACCATGCCTTTTCCGTTGTTCTGCATAAATTTTTCTTGCATGACAAGAATCTGGGCAAACTTATCAGAAACATTTGAACTTGACTGACCTTGGTTAGCTGGTTCTGTTGAGCCTGAGGGAGCAGCAGTGAATGGTTCATTATCTTCATCAGCGTAAGGGATATCTGACTCACAAATCAAAATCACAATCAATGTCATCTAACACCCAATCCTGAGTCAGTGACTCCGAAGTAGACGAACTTGGCTCAACATGAGTCTCTGGAACATGTGACTCAGGTTGTTGTGAGCTAGTGAGGGTGGTTGTTGGTGTAGTGGTTGTTGTTGGTGTAATAGTTGTTTCAGCTTCACTGACCAGCCCGCTAGATCTCAGATCTTTCTTTCTTCGTTTACGAGGGATGAGATCAGCGGCTGGCTCTTCAATCAGATCTTCTTTAATGTTTTTAGTAATTGTCTGAGGAGTTTTCAGAGCAGTTGACTGTAATAATGCCTTGAAAAATTCAAGATCACTTAATTTCTCAACATTCGGAGTAGTGTCCGTTTCACGGTGTTCTGTCTCATCATCTTCATCATCAGAAATTTCAAAGGCCGCAACACGTGGTTGAGTTGGTGCCACATGCTCATCAGTAACCTGAGCTATAGTTGGCTCAGTTTCTGTGTCAGCAAATCGTCCAAATTTCACCAGAGCATTGAGGTCCTGATATACAATCTTTGATCCTTTCCTGAACTGTTTCATTAACCCAAATGTTGTGGGTCCCATTGACTTCATATCCAAGGTGTCAACGGTTTTGAGGAGATCGGTGTAATGAAAATCGAAGATCATCTGCAGAAATCTTGGATACATAAGGAACATCTCCTTCTTCTTCCCTTTCAGATTGCTCATCATTTCATTAAAGACGAACTTGGAATAGTTGTAATTCCAATCCTTGATCAGAGCAACAATGGCAGACATTTGAGTATGACTAATCTCGTCTGATCCTCCCTTTCTCTCCGACACTTAAGTAAAGAGCGTGTGTATTAAAAATCTCCAGTATGGGTGAAATAATTTCTTGATTGCCGGAGGATAGGTACCCTTGTAACCCATCCTGGTGAGGGTCTTAGTAACAGCTGCAGTAGAATATTCAGTCGGGTAATCAGGTTGATCACCAAACAGCAACACCTCCCTGATAATAGCTTCCGTGACAGTGACTGGCTTCTCTTGTACTTTGGAGTCTATTGACACCGCTCCATATAGCCCTCGTTGATTGATTTTGGCATTTTTCCAAAAATCGGTGATCATCGTGTTGCATATGACAGGATTTTCTCATAGTGCATGAGAAATCCTACAGGTATTGAGGCCGATGATCATAGATTTGAATTCCTTGTGAGCCAGTGGTGGATCAAATAAGCGTCCAGCAATATTATGAGTATCCACAAATTTTAACAGAGTCTGATAAGCCATTTCTGCACCAAACGAATCAAGTTAGTGGAGATAAACTCATTTGTTGAATTTAAAGGGCCCAAGATTTATTAGCTGTTTGGGCTATAAGATAGAAAACAGGCCCAAATATTCATTAGATGGCCCATATATAAACAACAATAATATTGATTAAGCCCAGTAGTTGTTTTTAAGTCCACAAGGGAGTTCTCGGTCAATACTTAACCGAGAACATGAGTTCTTGGTCAAATCTTGTGATTTTGGTCAACGAAGATCAACCGAGAACAAGAGTTCTCGGTCATCATTTAACCGAGAACGGGTGTTCTCGGTTAAGTCTAGGTGATCTCGGTCAACGAAAGTTAACCGAGAACACCTTGACAGTTGCGGACAGAGAGCCCTTTGGGTTCCGTCTTGTGACAGTTCCGATCCCCGGTGCGGAAGCATGAATATTCGGTGTTACTAACGACAGTGCAGCTCGGATCTAGGGTTAGGATCGAATCTCACTCGTATTCACTCTTGAAAGATGTTTGGATGGATGAGGTGTATTGGAGAGAGCCTGATTTGATTAACAATCAACAATAAAGTAGGATGAACAATTGTAATCAAAACACAAAAGATAGAAATGGTAGTATGATAATATTAGTCGAATGATTCTCATAAAGATGAAACACTCATACATACATTCATACATACAATCGATTAAGAAATATCAGCCGCCTCCAGGAGAGCTCATCCTGAAGGCAGAGACTCTCTCAAAGGGATAAAACCCTAAATCTCACACATACAAAATACAGTCACTCATACTAGACAAATGAATAAAAACATCTATTTATACTAGTCTAGCATGACTTGGTCTTCAAGCCATCCACCCTTGGTTGAGACCAAATAATATATTTTTCACCCACAAATTAATTCGATGCATCGGTCTAAAACATAAGTCCCAACATCTTGGAAAGTGTGTCATCTTCTCCAGTTTACCGAGATCTTCATTAAACCTGCACCAAATCCATCAGATTTGCAACTGAAAACCTCCATTAAACCCTAAGATATCAACCGAAATCCCCAAATCCTAACAACTCATGATTCAAACTGGTCCATATGTCACACCCCCGTCTAGGGCCTAGGAGCGTGACCCAATAGTTGGTATCGTATTTGTAAATAAATCAGAGTTGCGTTAATTTACGGAAGGCTAAGGATCGAAAATGTAACTTATATAAAAGACGGGATTATAGACACCCGTTTAAGTTGTTACAAAACATTTACTTGTTTAATATTTACAAACCACCATATTAAGTTTACAAAATGAATCCGAGCCATCGGATATATCAATAGCGCTTCGACACTCCAAGCGCTAAACTTGTTCACCTGCAAAATTTAAGAAAATACGTTAGCAACGAATGCTGGAAAACAAGCTGACGCAAAATAACTTCTTTTACTTTATTACCCCTCGAGACTACGTCTGCCTCGGCCCAACGTGGCTTAGGAATAACAAAGTCAAATAACACATTATAAACTAGAGCCTCTACGCTAGGTCACCTCAGTAAACACCGCAGCGTTCGACTTAATTAAGTACCCGTAAATACACACATAAGGTCGTACTCCCTGCAGGAGAGCGTCCTATGACCAAGGGTGGTGCGATCATGCCCATACATCGCATATTACCACCTATTAAGGATCCAGACATACGTATACCACAGCCTGAGGGCTATGTTTATACCCGTAGTTATAAAGGTTTTAGGAACACATAGTTCCTTGTAAACAATTTCATATAACAAGTTTGACTTATTTAAAAACAAGTTTAAAAGTTTGGGGGCGTGTTCACCTTATCTCTTTAGGATCGGCTTCACTCACCGTCCAAAGGTCTTTCCCTTTCTTTATCTCGCACCTATAGTACGAGTATAAATATTTGTTAGTCGGATACACGATCCGGCTTAAGACCTTTAGTCTTATAGCTCAATCCTAGATTGAACCTTTAGTTCAATTCTTTGTTTACTTAAAAACTTCCATTTTAAAAGTAAATTATAAACCTTTAGTTTATATTGAAAACCCGACGTTTCTTCTTCTCCAATAAACGTAATCTTTTCTTTTATTATTTAAGAATACTCTTTATTCATTAAATAATATTCTCATAACAAAGAATATATACATATATACTTACACACATATATATGTTATCACAATATTCAACAATCATACTTTCATTTGTTTTTTTGCTATGTTTTCTTTTCTTTTCTTTTATCGAGGCATCTACTATAACCTCGACTTAAGGCTTAAGCCTTGAATATAATATTGAATTATATTGTATTCCTTATTACGCCTAACCTTAGTGGCGTATCGAAACTCTAGAGAAATAAGCAGCACTTCGACGCCGCTTTACTTTTCTCGATCAACTTTGATATGCCAACTTCAACACTTGTCAGCACGTCTTTCGGGACCCTTTACCATTAAAACAACGCCTTCTTGATGAATGACGGTGGAGGGTGGCACAAACTTTAAGGAATCGTTGGTACACAATTTGAAGGTTAGAGACACGCTTATCGAGGAAATGAGGCACGAATTTAGAGGTATTCTAGTGAGAGAGTAGAGAGAGGTGAGAGCTAATTTTGGGATGCTTGGAATGAGATCCCATGGCCGCTATATATAGGCAATTTTTGGGACCCCATCGCGGTACGCGATGGGCTCCTGGACAGACCTATCGCGTACGGCGATATAGGTCTGTCGAGTCACTGCCTAGCCTTGCCATGGGGCGACACGTGGCAGGCACCGCTCCACGTGGCGACACGTGGCGACACGCGTCAGCAGTGCTGGCACGTGGTGACACGTGTCGGCAGACACTGCCACCGTGTGCCACGTGGCACACATGTCACAACTTGTCAGACTCCCCATCGCGGTACGCGATAGGAGTCTCTTCTGACTCATCGCGTAGCGCAATGGGTCAGGAAAACCAAATTTTCATTTTGAACCCTCAAGTTTGGATTTTGGCAATTTTAGTCCCTAGACTTTGGAAAGTTGATACTTTAAACTCGAAATTTTCACGTTGTTACATCCTCCCCACCTTGAAACAAATCTCGTCCTCGAGATTGCTTTACTCGAACAAGTGTAGGTATTTTCTTTTCATTTCTGATTCGATTTCCCAAGTATATTCGGGCCCTCTACTCGAGTCCTATTTAACTTTCACAATTTTCAAATTTCTTCTTTTCAATTTCTTTGTTTTCGAATCTTCAATTTGTATTGGACGTTCAACAAATTTTAAGTTCTTATTGATTTCAACTTCTTTTAATGGCATAGCCAACGATTCATCAGTTAAACACTTACGCAGATTCGAAACATGGAATACATCATGTATTCCTTGCATTTCCTCGGGCAATCGCAAACGGTATGCAACATTGCTGATTCGTTCGAGTACCTCAAAAGGTCCAACGAATCGAGGACTTAACTTTCCTTTCTTACCGAAGCGAACGACGCCTTTCCAAGGCGAGACTTTTAATAATACTTTATCACCAACTTTAAATTCTAACGGCTTACGACGAACATCGGCGTAACTCTTTTGGCGATCACGTGCCGTCTTAGGTCGTTCTCGAATTTGAATAACCTTGTCGGTGGTTTCTTGGACTATCTCGGTTCCAGATAATTGGTTGTCTCCGGTTTCAGACCAGCACACGGGCGTTCTATACTTTCGACCATATAACGCCTCGAATGGTGCGGCTTGAATACTTGTGTGATAGCTGTTATTGTATGAGAATTCCATTAGGGGTAAGTGGTCATCCCAACTTCCACCTAAATCGATCACACAAGCGAGAAGCATATCTTCCAACGTTTGAATCGTTCTTTCACTTTGCCCATCGGTTTGCGGATGATAGGCAGTGCTCAGGTTTAACTTTGTACCAAGAGCTTGTTGGAAGCTTTTCCAGAAATGAGACGTAAAACGACTGTCTCGATCAAATATTATAGACAACGGTACTCCATGTAAGGCAACAATGTTGTTCACATATATACGCGCTAGTCTATCCATTGAGTATGACTCATTGATGGGTATGAAGTGTGCGGATTTCGTCAATCGATCCACAATTACCCATATTGCATTATGTTGTCGAGTCGTCTTTGGGAGTTTGGTAATGAAATTCATAGTAATTAACTCCCACTTCCAAACGGGAAGTTCGGGTTGCTGAAGCAATCCCGAAGGCTTTTAGTGTTCAAACAAGTAAGACATTTCGCAAAGTGCGAAGCGACAACCCTTTTCATTTCGTTCCACCAATAGTTCGCCTTAAGATTGTGGTACATCTTATCACTTCCGGGATGCATCATGTATTTCGACCTATGAGCTTCGCTCAAAATTTTCTCACGCAATCCTCCAACGATTGGTACCCAAATCCGGTTTCCCATTCTAAGGATACCATCATTACCTTTGACTAACGAGTCAATGGTACCATTACGTTTTTCATCGGAGATTTGGTTTTCATTGATTGCTTGAGTTTGAGCGGATTTGATTTGCTCAACGAGATCTATTTGGAGTTCTAGGCGTAACGCTCGGACCCTTTTGGGTTTCTCGTGTTCTTTACGGCTTAAGGCATCAGCCACGACGTTGGCTTTGCCTTCATGATAAACAATCTCACAATCGTAGTCATTGAGCGTTTCCATCCACCGCCGTTGGCGCATATTGAGCTCTTTTTGATCAAAGATGTGTTTCAAGCTCTTATGATCAGTGTACACGATGAATCTTACTCCATAGAGATAGTGCCTCTATATCTTAAGTGCAAAGATTATGGCGCCTAACTCTAGATCGTGAGTCGTGTAATTCTTCTCGTGTACTTTGAGTTGACGAGAGGCGTAAGCAATCACTTTCTTGTGTTGCATTAGTACGCATCCCAAACCCGAGTGAGACGCGTCACTAAATACAACAAAATCCTCAGTACCTTCTGGTAAAGCCAAGATAGGTGCTTGGGTGAGTTTTTGTTTGAGTATATAGAACGCCTCTTGTTGCTTCGTTCCCCATTCATACTTGATGTTCTTATGAGTTAAGGAAGTTAAGGGAACGACAATTCGAGAAAGGTTCTCGATAAACCTACGGTAATAGCCGGCTAAACCTAAGAAACTTCGGATCTCGGTTGGCGACTTCGGGACCTCCCACTTTGAGATAGCTTCAATCTTAGCGGGGTCCACTTGAATACCGTTAACGTTAATGACGTGACCAAGAAATTGCACCTTGTGTAACCAGAACTCGCACTTTGAGAACTTAGCGTACAATTTCTCGGTTCTAAGAATTTCAAGTAACATTTGAAGATGAATTTCATGATCAGCTTTAGATTTAGAGTAAATAAGTATATCGTCGATGAATACAATAACAAATTTATCCAAGTACGGCTTGCAAATACGGTTCATCATATCTATGAACGCAGTTGGGGCATTAGTGAGTCCAAACGGCATAACCGTGAACTCATAATGTCCATACCTTGTTCGAAATGCGGTTTTCGGAATATCTTCGATTTGGACTTTGAGTTGGTGATAGCCGGAACGAAGATCAATTTTAGAAAAATAGCTAGCACCTTGAAGTTGGTCGAAAAGATCATCGATACGAGGGAGTGGATATCGGTTTTTATTGTGACTTTGTTCAACTCACGATAGTCGATACACATCCTCATGGAACCATCTTTCTTCTTGACGAATAGGATTGGTGCTCCCCAAGGCAACGAACTTGGTCGAATGAAACCTTTCTCGAATAACTCATCGAGTTGTTTCTTTAACTCTTACATCTCGGTTGACGCTAAACGATACGGAGCTTTGGCGATCGGAGCAGTACCGGGAACAAGATCGATCCTAAACTCTACTTCACGATCGGGAGAGATTCCAGGAAGTTCATCAGGAAAGATGTCAGAAAAATCAGAAACAATAGGGACGTCTTTGTTTTCTTTTGGCTTTTACTCTTCAGTGACGTAGGCCATGAATGCGAGGCATTCTTGATTCAAACATTTGTTAGCCCTAATCATAAAAATTATGCTAACTTGGCCAGTTTCTTTGTCCCCTTCAATTCGAATCGTTCGTTTATCGGAGGCTTGAAGTTCAACAGTTTTGCTATTGCAAATGATACGAGCATGGTTATCGGATAACAAATCCATACCAAGTACAATATCAAAACCAGCCAGACTCATGGGCAACAAACAAATAGGCAAAATATAACCGGTTAGAAGGATTTTTCCATTTTCAAGGGCTTCGGAGATCTTAACGATTTCGCCACTAGCAGTCTCGACGCTTAGAGTTTTATCTAATTTTGTTAATGGTTCGTTTAGTAGACTACAGAAACTATAATCTATAAAACTTAAATTGGCACCCGAATCAAATAAAACTCTAACATAGGTGTCGTTGACTAGAAACGTACCGGTTATGGTTTTCGGCATGTCAGCGGCCCTTTTTGTGTCGAGTACGAAGACTTGAGCGTTTCCTTTCTTGTTTTGGCCACTTCCACCCGCACCACCAGCAACAGGTTTGTTCTTTGGGCACTCAAAACTCAGATGACCTATCTCCTTGCAATTAAAGCAAGTAATCTTCTTCTTCCAATAGTTAGCAGCATCATGTCCCGTACGATTACATGACTCACAGACTTTAGGAGACGGGGCGAAATTGCATCGACCCTTATGATACCTCCTACAAGTCTTGCATGGCGTAGAGTTGTTTCGGTTTACGCACTTGCCTCTAAAGTTGGAACTTCCTCCAGTCTTTCCTTGAGCAGCTGTTGGTGTCACCTTCTTGTCCTCTTCCTTATTGCGGACCATGCCTCCCATCAAATAATCTGCCAACTCCATAGCCGAGTCAGCGGTTTGAGGTAGGTGAGACCTCACCATGTCGCGGATTTCCCGCAACAGTCCCCAAATGTATCGGGTGACTTTGCTGGATTCTGGACTTACCAGCTGTGGAACTAAACGACAATACTCAAGGAACTTAGTATTGTACTCACGAAGATTTGTCCCCACGACCTTATGATTAAGAAATTTCGTTTGAACTTGGTCGGTCTCGTGCATCGGATAAAACTTCCCCATCACCATGGCTTTAAACTCATCCCATGTCAAACTACACATCTTGTCTCTTCCCTTACTCATCAACAGCGCATTCCACCACTCGTGCGCTTCACCTTTGAACATGAGAGCGGAGTACTGAATTTTCTCCTCCTCGGAACACTTGCTTGTGATAACAAGAGTTTCCATCTCCTCGAGCCACCTCACAGTTTTGATGGCTCTCTTTTCACCATGGAACTCTTTCGGTCCATAGAACTTAAAATCTTTGAATGTACAACCACTCATTTTTAACTTCTTAAACTTTTGCCTAACGCCTCTTCGGCATTAGACCCATGATCGCTTTCTTCATCACAGAATGGTTTAGGACGAGATTTAACAGATTTCAGTGGATGAACGGAAGGGTTAACAGTTCGGGAATGTCTAGATTGTCGAGATTGAGATCTAAACGCGGATTCTTCCCTAACCGCATCTTTAATCATCTTTTGGATTTTGTTCATATATTTTTCGGAAATTTCTTCCTCTTGCTCGTTCTCAGGGCCTTCCCCTTATCTCTCATCTCTCTTTCTTTTCGAGCGTTATCATTGTTGTTAATTTGTTCAGACATATTTTTCTTTTTCTTTTCAATTTAAGTCTGAAATTTTAACAACATTTCTTTATTAAACACACGTTTATTTATTATACATTGGTATATATATCCCAAGGATATACATATTTTACAATACACATACATATATATATATCGTTTCTACGATATATATATATATAGCTGGTCCTATCATTACATAAGAACGTTCTCAGACGTTCTTTTATTCATACACATATCATACAAGACTATTTTACAAACATAGCTTCTCATTATATTCCATCATCTTCAGTTCTTCAAAAACTTCTTCACAACCTTCGATATTTTGTTGCATTTTCGAAGGAGTGTTTCCCCAACTTTCTTCTTTTTCTTCTCTTCCTCCCTTCTTCCTCCAATCGTCGGTTTCATGCAATGCACGTTCCAGATGTTCTTCATACGATTGTGGGATTATATTGGGGTATCCATGCTGCGGAGGTGGGTCACGGTAACCCAGAGTCATCATCTCGTAATGATTCCTCGGCTCTGGATACGGAACATAGTCCATGTCGGATGAAAGGTAGAGGTAGGTCTTGGCAGCTTGATTCTGCTCTCGGATCTCGTCGGCTTGCTCTTGAATTGATGGAATTTTTCCTTGGAATGATGGGAAGCTTGATGAAGCTTGATTCCTCAATTTTTCAAGATGTTGGACATATGGATCCACAGAACCATAGCTTGGATTTTGGGAAGTGAGTGATCCATCCATTGGGCTTGGCGTCTCATTTGGTTTCTCAGGATGCTCTTCTTCCAGTTCCTCTTCAGTCTCTTCCTCGGGATCCTCCTCTTCTTCAGGATCCTCCTCTTCATCGGGGTCCTCTTCTTCTTCTTCCGGTTCATCTTCCTCCATGGGTTGTGTGGTATTAATGTTTATTGGGATCATCTAGAAAGTCTCATAAGGCATCATTACCCTCATCTTGGGTCTACGGGACGGTCCTTCATCGTTGTCTGGTTGGGAACTAACTTCTTTGAAGGTGGAACTTCCGGCATGCCACTCTTGTTGTTCTAAGAGAGGTTACCAGCCTATCTTATCCCTAAAACACATAAACAATTATTTCCTATACTTGGATCAAAGATTGGGTATTGTTTTATGATACCCAATTCGCTAAGATCGATGGCTCTGATACCAACCTGTCACACCCCCGTCTAGGGCCTAGGAGCGTGACCCAATAGTTGGTATCGTATTTGTAAATAAATCAGAGTTGCGTTAATTTGCGGAAGGCTTATAAAACTTTAAGGATCGAAAATGTAACTTATATAAAAGCCGGGATTATAAACACCCGTTTAAGTTGTTACAAAACATTTACTTGTTTAATATTTACAAACCACCATATTAAGTTTACAAAATAAATCCGAGCCATCGGATATATCAATAGCGCTTCGACACTCCAAGCGCTAAACTTGTTCACCTGCAAAATGTAAGAAAATACGTCAGCAACGAATGCTGGTGAACACGCTGACGCAAAATAACATTCTTTACTTTATTACCCCTCGAGACTACGCCTGCCTCGGCCCAACGTGGCTTAGGAATAACAAAGTCAAATAACACATTATAAACTAGAGCCTCTATGCTAGGTCACCTCAGCAAACACCACAGCGTTCGACTTAATTAAGTACCCGAAAATACACACATAAGGTCGTACTCCCTGCAGGAGAGCGTCCTACGACCAAGGGTGGTGCGATCATGCCCATACATCTCATAGTACCACCTACGTAAGGATTCAGACATACGTATACCACAGCCTGAGGGCTAGGTTTATACCCATAGTTATAAAGGTTTTAGGAACACATAGTTCCTTGTAAACAATTTCATATAACAAGTTTGACTCATTTAAAAACAAGTTTAAAAGTTTGGGGGCGTATTCACCTTATCTCTTTTGGATCGGCTTCACTCACCGTCCAAGGGTCTTTCCCTTTCTTTATCTCGCACATATAGTACGAGTATAAATATTTGTTAGTCGGATACACGATCCGGCTTAAGACATTTAGTCTTATACCTCAATCCTCGATTGAACCTTTAGTTCAATTCTTTATTTACTTAAAAACTTCCAGTTTAAAAGTAAATTATAAACCTTTAGTTTATATTGAAAACCCGACGTTTCTTCTTCTCCAATAAACGTAATCTTTTCTTTTATTATTTAAGAATACTCTTTATTCATTAAATAATATTCTCATAACAAAGAATATATACATATATACTTACACACATATATATGTTATCACAATATTCAACAATCATACTTTCATTTGTTTCTTTGTTATGTTTTCTTTTCTTCTCTTTTATCGAGACATCGAGTATAACCTCGACTTAAGGCTTAAGCCTTGAATATAATATTGAATTATATTGTATTCATTATTACCCATAACCTTAGTGGCGTATCAAAACTCTAGAGAAATAAGTAGCACTCCGACGCCGCTTTAATTTTCTCGATCAACTTTGATATGCCAACTTCAACACTTGTCAGTACGTCTTTCGGGACCCTTTGCCATTACAACAACGCCTTCTTGATGAATGGGGGTGGAGGGTGGCACAAACTTTAAGGAATCGTTGGTACACAATTTGAAGGTTCGAGACACGCTTATCGAGGAAACGAGGCACGAATTTCAAGGTATTATAGTTAGAGAGTAAAGAGAGGTGAGAGCTGATTTTGGGACGCTTGGAATGAGATCCCATGGCCGCTATTTATAGGCAATTTTTGGGACCCCATCGCGGTACGCGATGGGCTCCTGGACAGACCTATCGCGTACCGCGATATAGGTCTGTCGAGTCACTGCCTAGCCTTGCCACGTGGCGACACGCGTCAGCAGTGTTGCCACGTGGTGACACGTGGCGACAGACACTGCCACCGTGTGCCATGTGGCACACGTGTCACAACTTGTCAGACTCCCCGTCGCGGTACGCGATGGGAGTCTCTTCTGACTCATCACGTAGCACGATGGGTCAGGAAAACCAAATTTTCATTTTCAACCCTCAAGTTTGGATTTTGGCAATTTTAGTCCCTAGACTTTGGAAAGTTGATACTTTGAACTCGAAATTTTCACATTGTTACACCATAAGATCCGGCTGTTCATGTGTCAGTTTCTTCAAGAACACAAGTTTCAGAGAGAATAAATGTGAGCCTCTGTAAGATAATCAAAGAGTATCAACAAATCAATTAGATCGATAAACTTAAGCAGAGACAGCTTTCGGTTAGCAGAATGAATTGAGAGAGATGAAAAGTTTTTATGAGTGAATGGTAAATAATAATGGAGTTGGGTTTTATTTATACCCCAACCATCATGGGCCGAGAACCCTTAATGGGCTCAAAACAAACAATCAGCCCAAACTCATAATGCCCAAAAAGGGACAAGCAGCCCAAACCCCTCTTAAAGCCCATATAGAAACCAACTTCAGTTAAATCAAACGTATCGAGGGGAATAGTTTCGAGATAAAACAAACAAAACATGTAAAATAAAATAAAAAATAAAAGTATAAACTAAATAAAACTAAATAAAAGAAATACAAAAATTAACGTAGAAAATGACTCCCTTGAATTTTATAAGATTGGGATCAAATTTCAGTTTCTGAAAAAAAAAAAACGCCGTCCTTTTATGAAAAGATCCGAACATGGAATCATATCGTTCAAGAGGCTGTCACTAGGATTTATGTTCAGCGTTATTATGACATAAAGAGACAGGTTGATAGCAGGTATAACATACTTAGCATGATTTTCATTGCACCAGAGATATTATTTAGGTTCAGTTCGGCATAAATCTTATATGGACATCACTCATGGACCTGTCATGCCTCCTATCTCTTCTCAAAGCGTATTTGGCTTTCCCCATATCACCCCAATTTGACTCCAACTACCTAGTGCTTGATCAAAAGTTTTTATAGATAAATAAATATAGTTTAAGCTTTAAGGTTGAACGTTGGACTTACAAGCCATCTGGACTTACAGGCCTTTCATTCGAGACATGACAGGACTTACTTTTATGCCCTCATCTCTTTAGTTCTAGTTTGACCCTCTAAGCTTTTAAAAACATAGATTTAGATAGGATAAAATGAACTCTTTTGATAATTTTTTTTAACTAGATAATATAATATTTTTGGTGATCAAGACACTAACGGGCTCGTGTATGACTGGGTAATGGCTTTTCTGCCTATCATTCGGAGAGAAGTATATGGAGACGTGCACATTTCTTCAAAATGACTCTCCACAGTAAGTTTAGCATATTTAGTTTATATCACTTCAACTTTTACGCATCATGGAAAGCTACCATACAAATGAATGACTGTTCTAGAGCCTTTTAAGCTTAATAACTTCACCCGTTAGGCACACAAAAACAATTTACCTATCATTTTCCAAAGGTTGGATCGATTTTCATTTGAAAATATCTTGAAGCTTCTAAAAACCTGTTAACTGAATAGTAATATCATTTCCCAAGGAGTTACTTAAGACACACGTGTTAAGAGTTCAGTCACCCCGGTTTCCTTTAAGCTTTCAGGTAAATGGCTATCATGTATGACCACAAGTGGTTAACTGGACCAACCATGTATGAAGATACATGTCCTTCCAGCTCAGAGTTACCGACATAGTTTTAAGTGAAAGAATACAAAACACAAAACACATCATAATCTCCCCGGGTGCTTTCAGTCTTTGGGTAAATAGCTATCCTGTGAGACTACAAGTAGAACACCGGACCAACCATATACAAGTATATGTCCTTCGAACTTGAGCAATCGACATAATTTTAAGCGAGAATGAATCATAAAAAACACATAATTTTTAGATAATTTTTTATATTTTTCTAATAAAAGACAATGCGCACACACTATTTTTGACTTTTTAATTCCCCCCTAAATTTGTGCAGATTAATCAAATCTGTACAAATTTATTCCCAAAACGACTCAATCCTTGAAACGAAGCATTTTAAGAAACTCACAAGCACATTAAATTTGGCTGTTCCGACCGGTTTTGTAAATAAGTCCGCCACATTATTGTCAGTGTGGAATTGTTGAAGATGAATCAGTTTTCGATCAAAACAATCACGAATAAAATGAATTTTAATATAGATGTGCTTGGTTTTAGAGTGCTGAACCGGATTTTTCACAATTGCAATGGCAACATCATTATCACAAAAAACAGGAGTATCAAGAAATTCCAAACCGTAATCCAGCAGTTGGTTTTGCATCCAGATAACCTGAGAACAGCAAGCTGACGCGGCAACATATTCTGCTTCGGCGGTCGAGGTAGACACCGTCTGTCGTTTCTTACACTGCCATGAAATGAGACGATCTCCTAAGAACTGGCATCCAGCGGATGTGGATTTCCTGTCAATGTCATCTCCACCATAATTGCTATTAGCAAAAGCATAAAGATAAAATTCTGATTGTTTGGGCTACCAAAGACCTAACTTCGGTTGTCCCTTCAGATATCTAAAAATACGTTTAACAACAATTAAATGAGAGAGTTTAGGATTAGCATGGAAGCGAGTACATTGGCAGAATGCAAACATGATGTCAGGACGACTGGCTGTGAGGTACACCAAAGAACCGATCATCGATTGATAGTATGTTTGATCTACGGGACTCCCTTCCGGATCAGATGATAGCAATGGTCTTTCTGCCATAGGAGTGTTTGCACTCTTGGAATCTTGAAGTTCAAACTTTTCAAGCACATCTTCAACATATTTACCTTGATGCAGTAAAATTCTTGTCGAGCTTTGGCGAACCTGTAACCCCAGAAATGTTGTTATTTCACCCAACGAGCTCATTTCAATTCTTTTCTTCATTACACCCTCAAATTCTGTGCACAACTCAGCGCTGGTGGATCCAAAAATAATGTCATCTATATAGATCTGGACGAGAATCAAATCTTTTCCGACAGTTTTCCGGAACAAGGTTTGATCGATGGTTCCACTCTTGTAGCCATGATCTAGAAGATGCGCGGTCAATGTAGCATACCACACCCGAGGAGGCTGATGTAACCCATATAGTGCCTTGTCTAGTTTGTAAACGTGATTTGGTTTCTTAGAGTCAACAAACCCCGGTGGCTGATCAACATAAATCTCTTCCTTGACTTCACCATATAGAAAGGCGGTCTTAACATCCATCTGATACACTTTGAACCCCATGAATGATGCACATGCCATAAAAATTCTAATGACCTCAAGTCTAGCCACTGGGGCATAGACTTCAGTGTAATCTAGTCCCTCAACCTGACGAAAACCACGAACTACCAACTGTGCTTTATTTCGAACAATAACTTTGGTGTCGTCTTGCTTGTTTCGAAAAACCCATCTTGTATCAAGAGCTTTCTTGCCTTCCGGTAACTTAACCAATCTCCAAACCTTCAAATTATCAAACTAATTCAAATCTTCGTGCATAGCATCAACCCAACTAGGTTCCTGAAGTGCCATTTCTACAGTCTTTGGTTCAATTTGAGAAATGAAGCATGAGAACATGCAACTGTTTATGTTTCCAGTATGAATTCTGGTGGACACGCCCGTTTTAATGGGACCTATGACATTCTCAATTGGATGATTTTTCTGAATTCTTGATGGAATTAAATGATCGGAAACATCACTGTTGGGTTGCAGGTTTGACAAGTTATCACTAACATCAGCAAGGGGATTCTTCTAGCCAGAGGTCGTCGTACAGTGAGAGTACGAAGTACCAGCAACATATTCATTTGGAATGATATCGGGAAATAGTGTGCTCCCGAAGATTTGATGGATGGAACTCTCCCCCCTCAACAGCGGCAACATCTTCAGACGAGTTCGAAAAACGTTCGGTTTCTGGAGTTTCCTTTGGCTGAGCGTTTGTTGCGGGTAAGTCATTACTTAAATCAGTGACATCATCATCCAGAAATGGAGAGATGTGAGACACCGCCTGTGGGTTATCTTTTGCAGCTTCCACTGAAAGACAACATGAAGATTTTGTGTTGATGACTGGAAACACATTGAATGGTTTGAAGAGTTCATTGTAATCAAATAACCAGTCTGGACCAACACGAGCATCAGTCTCATTTTCTTCCAACCAACGAACCTCATAGGACTCCAGAATCTGCTTGGTTGACTTATTGTAGATCCTGTAATCTGTATTACCCGTATAACCAACAAAATAACATTCATCAGCTGTGGCCCCAAACTTTGGAGTAGACTCGAGATTCAGTAGTATGCAAGGACAGCCAAACGCTCTGAAATGTGCAACAGTGGGTTTATGACCATAGACAATCTCATATGGGGTTTTCATCTTGGATTTGTTAGTTATCACTCGATTAAGAACATAACATGCCGTATTAATAGCTTCTACCCAGAAGAACATGGGTAGTATAGAGTCACACAAGATAGTCCTTGCCGCCTCGATAAGAGTTCTGTTTCTTCTTTCAGCCACACCATTTTGTTGTGGTGTTCGAACGGCGCTGTATTGACGAAGCACCGGTTCCGTTATCATAACGAATTCCCTTCAGCTTCAAATTTAGTTGGTTCTCCATGAGCACAACAAACTTTTTGATTAGATATGTAGTTTCACTCTTATTTGACAAGAAAAACACCCAAGTAAAACTTGAGTAGTCATCAGTAATAACAAGACAATAAGAGCTACAAGATAGACTCAAGACATGGACTGGTCCAAAAAGGTCCATATGAAGTAATTGAAAACTGATGAAATGGTATTGATTAACTTCGGCTTATGAGTTTTTCGATGATGTTTACCCAAAGCACAAGCCACACATCTCTCAATAGTTACAAAATCCTTAATGGGTAGACCACGTACCAAACCATTTTTTGCAAGATGATTAAGGTTTTTAGAGTTTGCATGACCAAGACGATGATGCAATAACATGGCATTATATTCTAACACTTTTTAAAACAAGCATGTTATTTCATCAGGAACATTTTTGTTCATGTCGATCACATAAGCATTATCTTTTCGTTGTGATCGAACAAGAATCCACTCTTCTGGTATGATGATACCAGGTTTTAAAATCAAGCATTCCTTTTTAGTAAAGTGTGTTGAAAAATCTTTATAACAAATTTGTGATACACTTAACAGACGGTGCTTCTCCTCTGGAACAAAATTAATATTTTCAAATTTTAGAACACAGTTACTTACAGTACCCTTCTAAGTGATCTTTCCTTTTTCTCCTCCCACAAAAGACACATACCCACCATTAAATGTTTGAATGTCGTGTAGTTGGGTAATGTCCCCTGTCATGTGCCTGGAATAGCCACTATCAACATACCAAGGTCTGATGATATTCCTCCATAGCTGTTCCTGCACAAAGTGCGGGATTAGTTAGATTTTGGTACCCAGTCCATAGTTACACTGGGTGACCCAGACTCATCTACAGTTGTCACAGATTGCCATGACATGTCCTTTTTATCGTCAAAAATTGATTTTGTAGATGCTTTTGCTGGAGATTTAGGCAACCATTTATGTCTGTAAGATTTGGCATTATAAGTACGAATGGTTGTCGTAACCTCCGGTGTTTTGGGATTAGAAGAAGACGAGTTTGTCGTTTCCTTCTCTTTTGGTTTAGACTTAGTGTTTATATTTGAATTTGAATTTGAAACACCTTTTCTAACCCTTTCGCGAAACATGTTAGGTTTGGTCTAATGAGGACTAAAACTGCCAGATTTGTTTCGATTCCAATCATTGTCAGAGGGACTAGCCTGATTATGCCTGAATCTTTGCATGTACGAGTTATGAGGCATATGGGGCATGTTACTCTGATAAAATCCATAATAAGGAACATATGGACGATGTGGACAGTTTCTGGCAATATGACCGGGAGTGCCACAATTAAAACAAGTTTGACGTTTTATGAAGAAATCATTTTGGGCAACTCCTCGTCTGGACTGGTTGTGTGGACCAATTTTCTTAAAACTGCGAGGACCACTTTTAACATTTTTGAGCTTGTCACCTTGTTTGTCATTAGAGCATCCATCTTTGACAAATTTAGGTGCTATGTATTTTTTGGAAAATTTTGAATTTTTAATCTTATTAGAAACTACATTATTAGAATTCAAAGTTTCAACCGAATCAACCACAAAAGAATCCTTGCTGTTTAAAACAGAGCCCACACAAACAGTCGAAATAACAGAGTTAAAAACAGGAAGTTTTAAAGAAACATCAGAAACAATGTCATTATTAAATTCAAAATAAGGGTCGTCATCCTCATCAGTCCATTCCTTCACAATTACTTTTTCTGCACATGAAGTAGACACATTAGAATCGTTCATATCTGAAATCGACGGACCAGAATTCACAGAACTGGTTCCATCACCTTTGTCTTGTTTACCATACTTCATGTACTTTACCTTTTTTTCCTGTTCTTTGGTACATAATTGTGGTTGTAGGGTGGGGGAACTTACCTGTATCCTATTCCCTCACCTTCATTTTCTTTCCACCATAATTGATTTTCAATCATTGAGTTAACTATTTTACTGGAACCATCAAATTTCTTAAAGTCTAATTCAGCCCTTTCAAATTCACTAGTTAGACTCAAAATTTCTAACTTTGAGGCTTCTAGTTTAGCAGTCAATTCAACGATTTCTTGTTTGGCATCAAGGTGATGACAAGACTTAATACTAAAATCAGATTTAAGCTTAGAGATATCCTTTTGTTGAGCTTCTATTTTATCTTGGAAAGCTTTTTCATTTTTCTTAAGTTTAAAATTCTCAGATTTTATTCTTTCCATATCTCTAATCAAGTTGCCATTATGAAGCTTATATAGTTCTATTTTCTCAATACAATCTAAAGAGCATGGTTGGAAACTTACCTCAGATGAATTTGAAGAAGTGAATGCCATATATGCAAATTGAAGTTCCTTGATCTTCTACTTGGTAGAATTTTCTTCTCCAGTGTCTTCAACATTTGCAAAGTTTGCAGTCTGATTTCCAATGTTGAGCGCAGCCATCTGACCTTCCTAATAAAACTGTTGAGTAACCATACCTCTTTCACCGTTACCTGAACTACCCCCAGCTTCACATCTAGTGTTCCCAACTGGAACCAGTGCCCTTTCCGTGTTTCCATCCTTTGCTGGATTAGTACATTCACGAGCAAAGTGAGCCGGCTCGTGATAATTGTAACATCTAAGAGTGTCTTTGTTAAAACCCCACCTTCTGATTGTTAGGCATGTTCCAGTTGTTTCTACCTGTCCTCTTAGTGAACTTCTTTTCTCGAAACACTGCCATGGCAATTTGCCAAGAGATATCCATTTCTTCGACATCATCCGGGTGGATCTGATCAAGTTCAGCAGCGATCACAGGTTGAACCAAGTCTCTAGCCAAAAATGCATTATAGCAGTTCATGAATCCTGCCATTAGAGCTATATTCTCCTGAGTCTCTTTTGGAATGGAAGGAATCTGATTGAAGTTCTGACTGGGAGTGGCCCCTGAGTGTGTGGTTTTTCCAGTATCATTTGAAGATTGACCAGACTTAGTGAAGAATACTGGAGCTGGTTGGGGAAGGATTGAGGATGATTGGCCTTGAGTAGATGTGAACATTTGGAAGTTCCCCTAAGGTGGTTGTTGAGTAGCCTTGAAGATAGAGAAACTGTCTTGAGAGATGAGAGTACTGTTGGAAGCAACATTGTACCCAGCTGCACTGTACGAGTTGGCATGATTTATTGCACGTTGCTTGTCATCCATGTCACATGCCTTGATGGTAGCTATCATCTCAGTGATTGACATTCTGTTGAGATCTTTGGTTTTCTTGATAACAGCAACATTCATATCCCAATTCTTTGGCAGTGAGTTCACCAGTTTGTTGTTTATTTTAGCAGTTTGCAGATAAATACTTGCTGATCTCATTTCAGTGACCAGTGATATGAACCTTTGAAGTTGGGTTTCCAATGTTTCTCCCAGAACATGATTAAACATGTCGAACTTTTGTCGCAGAAAGTCTTGGCGACTTCTTTTCATATCTTCATTTCCCTCATACACCTCGATCAGTGCCTCCCATAACTCTTTAGCATACTGAAGTTCTCTAAATTGAAGGGCAATCTTAGGTGAGAGTGCCATGGTTAGAGTAGAGAGAGCCTTTTCATCTTCCTCAACTTTAGCAAAGTCATCATCGTCATATTTTGAAGCAGGCTTCACAATAACTTCAGTTGATTTCTCCTTTTGATAAGTAATTCTTTGAGGTCCCCTAACAATACTCCTCCACACTTTGGAGTCCTTCATCTTAACGTATTTCTCAAAGAAAAACTTCCATTCACTAAACCCCTCATGAGACAAGAGACGAGGTATACGAGTGGTGGTCCCCATGATGGAATCCAGTTCTTGATGAAGTGATGAGTTGGCTGAATTATTACCACTTGTTAACTGTTCCATCTTAACTGGATTAGTTGATTGATTTTAGTTCCAAAAGATTATTTAATTCCAAATATCAAGCCCAAATCAGATTGATTAGGCCCAAACAACGATAACAGTCTACTCAGCTGAGAATCAAGTTGACCGAGAACTTCGAGGATTGACCGAGAACACTAGGATTGACCGAAAACTTGAGGATTGACCGAGAACGAGGTAATTTTGACCAAACTTGACCGAGAACGATCAATGTTGACCAAAAACCCAATTCAACCGAGAATTGCCTTAGCCGAGAACTAACAGTAGTCGAGAACTGGTCTTGGCCGAGAACCAATAGTAGCCGAGAACAGGTTAATCTTGGCCGAGAACTAGTCTTTGCCGAGAACACTGATTCTCAACAAACTCAATCTCCAGTGCAACAAACTTCCGAGAAAAAGGGATTTTGATTTGTTTCCAAACCAAGATCAATTCTTTCCCAAAATTTACTAATCTCTTCTCCGGTCACCTGTTCATCGAAAAAACAACCAAACCACCAAGGAACACAATTGTTGAATCTTTGATATCACAATAACGAGCCTGTATAAGGTCTAAGGCTCTGATACCAATTGTAGATCCTGAATCTGGATCACTACAACTATGATATCAAGTAACCAAGTATTAGTGCGGTATCCTAATACACGGTGATTCAAGAACACGAACAAACTCAATCAAGTAACACAAGTAATGCTTCAAAACACACGTATTATTATTATACATTGGGTGCTTAAGCACAAAATACAACCTCGTCTAGTAAACACGTAGACGGCCAAACTAACAAGTGAATGAGCGAACAACCCTAATATCTATAGAATGTGTCCTATATATAGAGAACCAAAACATATAAGCCCAATAAACAACCAAAAGCCCACAGAGATCCCTTAGGATCTCAGTTTACATACGCGACCCAAAGCTAACACTTAGACTAAGTACAAACCATACAAAACTAGGCCCAACACTCAATCCGCTGATTCAGCATGGAATTAGCTGGTTATCTCATGAATGGTCTAATCAGAAATAAAGAGGAAGACAAGGATGGAAAAGGAAAGAAAGAAGAAATCAAGGAAAAGAAGGCAACGAAAAACATATAAAAAATGGAAGGGTCATATAAATTCACAAGACCAAGCTACTCAAGTTGTGGCAGAAGACACTATGGGAAATGTTTAGGACCAACTAACATTCCCAAAGGCAATCTATTGATAACATGTAACTTTTGTAAGAAACTCGGTTATACGGAAATCATTTGTAGGAGGAAAACAGTTGTATGTTTCAGTTGTGGAAAAAGCGAACATTTCAGCACATAATGTCCAAAAAAGACAAGCAACGCAGGTGAAAGCGGTGCTAAAAAAATGCCAATATAAATTTGTTAAACATACAAGATGCATCCGACAATCAAGAATAGAAGTACACAAGAGTATGCCAAATGAATGTTAAAGATCCGAAGGCATTAGAAATTACTAATAGTTTAGTTAACTCTTGTAAATTGCTTGTGAACTCGTTTTTAAATGAGAAGTTTTGTAATAGAAACAAGGTATTTATATCCCTAATATATATAAAGAAAGATATTAGCATACAGATCGTTTCTTTACACAAGAATGCTTACATTCAAATGAAAAGAGATAGTTAAGTTCGAAAATTATTCAAAATACACTAGATTTATGTTTAAATACTATTGGTTCCCGGATTAACAATCGATAACAATAACAGATCTCGGATCTGTGAATATCCGATTAGAACACCTAAGGATCTAGCTCATAATTAACCTTGATTTAATGTTATGTATGTGTATATATTATCAATATATTAGATGAATAATGTTAAGGTGAAGCTTGAGAGAGAGCAAATACTCAAAAACTCTTTTTCTCAAAACTTATTAACTAAAGTTGTTGGTACATGATGTCAGTAGTTCAGTGTCTAGTGTCTGTAATCGAGTCGTTTGGATTTGAGTTTGTATGTAAGCGAAGTTGCTAACAAGTTCGCTGATATAGGCGAACTTGTTAGACAAGCGAAGTTAGTGACAACTTCGCCTGAACATGCCAGGCGAAGTTGTCGTGATATATATGTCCTAGGTTACGGCTTAGAGAGTAATTATTTATTAAACGAGTTCATTTATTCAGTGAACGAGTCAGAGAGAGTCTGTATTTGGTGATCTTTGTATCAAGTGTTTACGGTTGCAATATAACGTGTTTGTGTTTATTGTAACGTGTTTAATCGTTTTGTTTTCTACGCTCGTAACGTCTTACGTAGGGATTCCGCACCTACGTAGAACGCGATATCTCGTGTAGATCCGGCTGGGAACCTACAATTGGTATCAGAGCTTTTGCTCGATTGTGTGGTTCGGGATTATCACGCGGGTGTAGAAATCGTTCCGTTCGACTATTCGCGGGACGAGTTTTCTGAGTTTTTGTGTCCTACTAACCTCCTACAATCATAAACAACCCATAACACCTTCACAAACCTCGTAAAATCCAGAAATCTAACCTGCATATTCATCGTGTTCATCAGGCGAAGTTGCCGTCACTGTTCGTAGGGTTTCAGCGAAGATATAAGGTTAAGCGAAGTTATCCACAACTTCGCCTACCTTCTCAAGTTCGCTTATCTCAAGCGAAGTTACCCACAACTTCGCCTACTTCACAAGTTCGCTTACCTTAAGCGAAGTTATTCACAACTTCGCCGAATCAGGCGAATTTAAAACGAAGCGAAGTTCAGAATCAGCGAAGTTCAGACTTAAGCGAAGTTATCCACAACTTCGCCTACAGTACTGTTAAAAATAAAATTTTTATTTTTCGGGTTTCTGTGTGTTTCGTGAAAGATGTCTTCAATCAACATTACGGAACTAGTTAAGATGGAAGTGGAAGCGGGTTCGGCTACAAAGGCACCGAAGATGCTTAAGAAAACTGATTATGTAGCGTGGAAAGATCGTTTTGAACAATATGTCAAGTACCAAGATGCTAAGATGTGGGTATGCATACAAGATGGTTACATTCCACCTACTACTGAGTATGAGGGTCGTGATCAGATAAAGAAATACAAAGAGATGGAAGAAGAAGAAAAGAAAATATATGAGGCCGAAAGCAAAGCTCATGCAGCAATTACAATGGCTCTTCCACAAGAGATTCTGCACACTTTCAGAAAGTACAAAACTGCCAGAGAGCTTTGGGAAGCGCTTGAAAACCGTTTTGAGGGTAATGTGGGAATCCGTGCATCAAAGATTAAACTACTTAAAACCCAGTTCTCGGTCTTCAAGTATCTGAAGAATGAATCACTTGATGATATCATCACTAGATATTATCATCTGATGACAGAACTCAGCAATTATTCAATTACTTACAAACAAGATGAGATTGTTGAAAAGCTTCTTGATGCTCTCCCACCGAAATGGGAGATGTACACCGTGTTGATGAGAGAAGACCAAGACTTTGCCGACTATGATTTGGAAACGGCAGTAAACAAGCTACGAACTTTTGAACTAAACATGGTTCGAAAAGAGACACCTACTAATCAGGTTCAAGATCCAGGAATGTATGGTGCAAAGGTTAATACAAGTTCAAGTTCGAAGTCTGATTCGTCTGCTTACTACTCAAAGGGAGAGTCGGGCGCTAACTCAACACATGAAGGTCATGTATCTCTCAGCATGAATGGTGATGTGTGCTTTGTAGCTGGAGGATCAAATGCTTCTAACCCTCAAGCAACCAAGAGTAGTTTTACCCCAAGTGTTTCGAACAACAACTACTCAAGGATGCCCATGAGTGTTAAATCTGCTGAACAGCAGTTTGCTCTCTATGCATCTTTCATTGCTTCGTATGAAAATTACATTCAGGGTAAGATTGTTGATCCTGCAACATTGGATGAAGATTATGATCAGATCGATGCTGATGATCTGGAAGAGATGGATCTGCAGTGGCAGATGGCGATGATTGTGAGAAGGGTTAAGAGGTTTATGAAGAAGACAGGAAGGAAGTTTGTTGGTGAGAGACCGGGTTTTGACAAGTCAAAGGTGCGCTGTTACAACTGTCAGCAGAATGGCCACTTTGCGAAGGAGTGCACGAATGAGAGAGTTGAACGTAGTCAGAACAGGTCTACACACCAGAATGGGGGTGGTAATGATAATAGAGCCATGATTTCCAGACAGAATGGGGAATATAACTGAAATCTGCACGTTGAATAAGTGTTCGAACAGGCAAATGTGGCGAATATCGAAACTGCAGATACTGAGGAAGTGACTGGCGAAAGTGAAGCTTACATGGCAGAGGCTCAAAATGAAGCTTGTATGGCAGATGTGAAAGATCAGCTCACCGAGGTAAGTACTAAACTCCCTTGCACTAAGTGTGAAAATCTGTTTGAACAATTGACAACTATAACTGATCAGTATGTTAGTTTGGATGCTCAATTAAAAACCTTAAAAGAAGAACATCATTTCACTAAAGCTAGAGAAAATAGTTATAAAGTAAAAATAAAAGCTAGTGAAAAAGATATTAGAAGTCTAAAAGCAAATCTAGCTGAAAAAATTAAAGTAATTGATCTGAGCTATGAAGTGTTAGAAGGAAAAACCAAACTAATAGCTGAAAGGGATAAACAGATAGCTGATCATCAGGTGAGAGTGGTGGAACTAAACAGGAAACTTGAGAAATTCAGAAATTCCACCGCTATACTTGATCACCTCGTTAGTGATCAAGGTTCCCCAGTTAAAAGGGGAGGAATTGGTTATCATGAAGTTCCGCCACCTTACAATCATAATTACACTTATGATCCTAGTAAACAGAAATCTGTTGATGTTGATTATAGTCAGACAGTTCCGGTTAAGGTAACTAGTAAAGAACCAGAAGTTAGTAAAGGCGAAACGAGTAAGCCTGTGTCTAATGTGAAAATTTCTGTGCCTAGTCCTGTCTCATCTAACTCGGACAAGTCTTCCGAGTCGAGTGAGACAAAACAAGAGGCAGTGTTACCAAAAAGTGGGGAGAAACATAAAACAACTGAAAAGAAATCTCCACTAAACCCGTATGTCCCACCTTATGTGAGACAAACGGGCAGTAATACAGCCTCAACATCTAAAACAACTATGGAAAAGAAAGTTGAATACAGGAGTTGTTTCAGATGTAATCAATTAGGACACCTAATTGCTGATTGCCCTCTGAAGAAGAGATTCAGAGGTGTGAGGTCTTCAAAATCTGAGAAAAGAAACAGTAATCAATATAATGGAAAAAATGAAAACTCATCAAAGTTCAAAAATTGGTCTAATTCAGGTTTTCAAAGAAATAGATCTCAGTTTTTCACTGCTAACAACCAAACCATAAGTAATAATTCATTTAATTCACGTTGGTTTGGATGGCCTCATAGTCAATCTCCAAGAAGGTATCCGCTCAGGACTTACAGAA
This sequence comes from Bidens hawaiensis, assembly GCF_021521415.1. Taxonomy (NCBI): domain Eukaryota; kingdom Viridiplantae; phylum Streptophyta; class Magnoliopsida; order Asterales; family Asteraceae; genus Bidens; species Bidens hawaiensis. The sequence continues at coordinate 85,157 of NW_027493597.1, forward strand.
ATTATTCTGATGCTAACTTTGGACAGCCAAGGTACGGGGTGTATCGACCCAAGACCAAGAGGTCTTGGGTCCCCAGATTTTAACCCTCTGCTTTAATCGTGCAGGAACAGTTGAACAGGGCTGCAAACAATCTATGGGTTGTGGATAGCGGCTGTTCCCGGCACATGACGGGTAACAAAAATTTGTTACACGAATGGAAACCTGTTCAAGGAGGAAGAGTGAGTTTCGCTGGAGAGAGCGGTGGAAGGATCACAGGAATTGGGACTGTGACAAATGGAAAGATGACTTTAGAGAAAGTGAACTTTGTTGAAGAATTGAAGCACAATCTGCTGAGTGTTTCGCAGATATGTGACAAGGATTACACCATGCATTTTACCAAGAATGAGGCGATCGTGTTGCATCCTGGTTTTAAGATACCCGAGGATTGGATTGTTATGAGGGCTCCAAGAGAGAAGAATACGTATATCTTGGACATGAGGTCGACTGAAATGGCCACAGAAGAATCGTGTCTTTTGTCGAAAGCGACTGAATCGGAGTCCGAATTATGGCATAGGAGAATGGGGCATATTCATCTTCGGAAGATGAACTACATTGTCAAGAATGGGTTGGTGTTGGGTGTTCCCTTGAAGAATTTCAACTTCGAAGACCAATGCTTATCATGCAAGAAGGGAAAGCAACACAAGAAATCCCATCACACCAAGAAGATTAATTCTATAGTCAGTTCCCTAGAACTACTTCACATGGATCTCTTCGGTCCAGTGAATGTAAAAAGTCTAGGAGGAACATCTTACTGCTTGGTGATCACTGATGATTTCTCTAGATATTCCTGGGTATATTTCCTGAAGTCAAAGGATGAAACTCTTCAGATGGTAAAGAATTTGATTACCAAGGTTGAGAATATCATGGGAAAAAGGGTTAAGTTCATCAGAATTGACAATGGGACTGAGTTCAAGAACTATGAGATGGAGATCTTCTGCTTACAGAAGGGGATTGAACACCAGTACAGCGCTCCGTATACACCGCAACAAAATGGAGTGGCTGAGAGGAAGAACAGAACTTTAATTGAAGGAGCCAGGACCATGCTGGCTGATTCGAAACTTCCCGTGGTGTTCTGGGCTGAAGCAGTTGCAACAGCCTGTTATATCCTTAATAGAGTGTTAACTGTTAAAAGATTAAATAAAACCTGTTATGAACTTATGCATGGGAGAAAGCCCAACTTGAGTGGTCTTGAACCATTCGGGTCACCATTCGGGTCACCGTTTTTGACTATGATAGACTTTTTAAATCTTTTAACATACCTTATTTGTATTTTGCAGAAGTTGAAGAAAGAATGGCTAGGAAGATGATATGCGATGAGGAAGACACTTTGGTGCAACGACCACAGTATGATGAATGTCAGCCTTCCTCGTCAAATGCTGTCAATACCCCTGCTGCCTCTACTGAAGTGGAATTCATCAATCCGTTTCACTCTCAACATCAATCACCCATTGATGAGCTATCTTCGAACTTGGAAGATAATCTGAATGCCAGTTCGGTTCCGACTACGAGAATTCACAAAAATCATCCTCTGGAAAATGTGATAGGTGATCTGTCCGATGGTGTACAAACAAGACAAAGCTTGAATGAGCACACCTGTGTTTACACAAGCATTAAAGAATCAGGGATAATCAACGAATGCTTGTACACCTGCTTTATCAGCCAGATTGAACCAAAGAACTATCAAATGTCTCTCAAGGACAGCTCGTGGGTTGAAGCCATGCAAGAAGAATTAGCCCAGTTTAAGAAGATGGAGGTATGGAACTTGGTTGCAAAACCAAGGAATGTGCATGCGATTGGCACAAAATGGGTCTTCAAATGCAAGAGAGATGAGAAAGGGATTGTTATCAGGAACAAGGCGAGGCTGGTTGTTAAAGGCTTTAATCAGCAAGAGGGGATTGATTACAATGAGGTGTTTGCTCCTGTGGCAAGATTGGAGGCCATTCGTTTGTTTTTGGCATTTGCTGCTCATAAGGAGATGAAGGTTTTTCAGTTAGATGTGAAGAGTGCGTTCCTAAATGGTAAAGTCGATGAGGTTGTGTACGTTGAGCAACCTCCGGGTTTTCCTAACCCTGACTTTCCCGATCACGTGTACAAGCTAAGTAAAGCACTGTATCGACTACATCAGGCACCTCGTGCCAGGTACTCAACGTTATCCGACTACTTGCTTGATAATGAGTTTGAAAGAGGTAAGATTGATAGCACATTGTTCTTCAAGAGAAAAGGGATCGACTTACTACTGGTGCAAGTCTACGTGGACGACATTATCTTTGCTGCATCAAAGGTCGCCATGTGTCAGGAGTTTGAGGCCGTCATGAAGAAGAGATTTGAAATGAGTGCTATAGGTGAACTAACTTTCTTTTTAGGACTGCAGGTTGATCAGAAGAAAGATGGTATGTTCATTCATCAGATGAAGTATGTCCATGATGTTCTCAAACGTTTCAAGATGGAGGACAGCACTCCATACGATACTCCAGTCTGCGTCAACCACAAATTGGGTGCTGAGTCAGACAACGATGCAGACGTGGACCCAACCCAATATCGGGCTATAATAGGTTCTTTAATGTACTTAACTGCTTCTAGGCCTGATATAATGTTTGCTATTTGTCTTTGTGCTCGCTTTCAGGCAAACCCAAAGGAATCTCACTTGAAGGGTGCGAAGAGAATATTGAGGTATCTCAAAGGCAAACCTAAGCTGGGGTTGTGGTACACAAAAGGAGGAGACTTGGAGTTGGTCACCTACACAGATTCTGATTATGGAGGGTGTAATCAGAGTCGGAAGTCTACAACTGGTAGATGTCAGTTTCTTGGTGGCAGACTAGTGTCCTGGCAATGCAAGAAGCAGACCTCAGTCGCAATTTCAACCTGTGAAGCAGAATACATGGCAGCATCCAACTGCTGCTCCCAGGTTTTTTGGATTCAACAACAGTTGCGCGATTATGGTCTGAATTTTACTCTTACTCCTATTAGCATTGATAACACTGCTGCTATCTCAGTAACTAACAATCCCGTTAAGCACAGTAAAACTAAACACATTGACATAGGTCATCATTTTATACGGGATTGTGCTGAGAAGAAACTGATTGAGCTCGAAAAGGTTGATACGCTAGATAATTTCGCTGACTTGTTTACGAAAGCGTTTGACAAAACTAGATTTCAAAACCTTGTTGAGCTGAATGGGATGATCAATCCCGAGTAACCATGCTTTATGTTTTTTTTTTTTAAAAATAATAATAATAATAATAAAAACGTCACTATCGCTTAGAAGTATGTCGGTTGCCTCAGTTTGATGGACATGTCTTCGGATATGTTTGGTCCTCATTTCTACTTGTAGAATATGAGGATAGCCATTAACCAGATGACTGAAAGTGACCGGGGTGGTTTATGATGTGTTTTCATTCTTTCGCTGAAAATTAGTCGATCATACTTAGTTAAAAGGACACATACTTGTATGTGGTCGGTCCAGCTGATCCATTGGATCTTCGGGACAGCCGTTTACCTGAAAACTTCAATTTGATCGGGGCGATTGAAGTTAAAAATTTTTCGGGAGATGAAATTATTTTTTCAAGTCTACTACTTCGTAAGAAGTTCCTTTACTATGTTTAACAAAAAATTGATCCAACCTTGGAAAGTGATACATATACTGATTCTGTGTGCTTAACTAGTGAAGTTATTAGGCCTAAAAGACTTTAGAACAGTCATTGTATGTCATGGTAGCTTTTTATGGTGCGTAAAAGTATAAGTGATACTAACTAAATCTACTTGATTTTACGTGGAAACTTCTTAAGAGTTGTGCATGTCTCCATATATATCTTTCCGAATGATAGGCAGAAAAGCGATTACCCAGTCATACACGAGCCCGTGAGTGTTCTGATTCCCGTAAAGATAGCGTGTCAAGATACTGCAGTGATCCAGATTCAGGACTTGCAGTAGTTTATCTGAAGTTGTGTAAATACTTAAAAAAAAAAGTGTGTGAGTTATTGAGACATTATAGAGTTCATAATGATAAGACGTCTCAATAGAGATGCAAGATAGAGAACGGGAAGATGAGTCTGAAAATCGAAGAGTAATTTCTATTTAATCAGACACTAAGGTCGAGGTCAACTCGGGGTGACTTTGGGAAAGCCAAATACGCTTTGATAATAGATAGGAGGTATCATAATCTCTGAGTTGTTGCCCACTTAAGTTTTGAGCTTAATTGAACCTAACTCGTATCACAGAAACGATGAAAACCATTCTAAGTTAGTTACCTGCTTACAACCTGTTTCTTTTTGTCATAATACAGCTGAACACGGATCTGTGTGACAGTCACGTAGTTAGTATGATTCCTGTTCGGATCTTTTCTAAAACATGGTAGTCCCTATCGAGACTGAAATTTGATCCCGTGTACTTTATTTTTAAAATTTTTCTACTTATATAGTTGTATGATTTTATACCTGGTTACTTGGTCTTGATCATATCATTTAACGCCTTAAAGGATGTTTTAAAACTTAATTGCAAATTGTTCAAATTATAGGGGTTTGTTTTGAAAATTTTAATATATAGGCGAACTTATCCATAACTTCGCTTGCAATAGGCGAAGTTATCCATAGCTTCGCCTGTCAAATTTTGACCCTATATAAAGAAGTTTTAAGGTCAAACAGTATCATTATTTCAAAAACCTAAGCGAACTTATCCTCCGAAACCTAAGCGAACTTATCGTATTATCGATCTCAATCTTCTGTGTTCATTCTTTCTCTGTTCTAAGTCGATTAAAGGTGTGTAGGGTTTATAGTTTCATATACTCATTGTTTTTGAGGTTCATCATCGGTCGTTTCGACTCGATTATCGACCTCGTCTTTCGAAACCTTAAACACCCGATTTCAAGCTTGTTATTACGTGTTCGTAATATACCTGAACGTCTAAAACTTCATAAAATCATGTGTTACGGAGTCCTCGATCTCCAATTTCATCATCTACACGTCGTTCGATAAACCTAACTGTTGCCGATTCGAATTTGGCGAAGTTACAGTTTAGGCGAAGTTATCCGTAACTTCGCCTGAGGTTTAACTTCGCATGATTATAGATTTTGAAACAGTTTATGAGGCGATGTTGTGGTTAGGCGAAGTTATCATTAACTTCGCCTGGACCTTTTTACTTAACAGTTATCAGACGAAGTTCAAGTTGAGGCGAAGTTGTTCCCAACTTCGCCCCACCTCTAACTTCGCCTATACAGAATAAATCACAACTTCGCTCATGGTAACAGGCGAACTTGTGATTTGCGTTGACGTGTATCTAACTTAGTCTGTTTGATGCAGATATGGCTGTTGTAGGTGGTGCAGGCGGTGATGACGGTGGTGATAACCAAAGACAGTTCTTCCCGGGTCATAACATGTACATAACATTAGACCCGGAGGCGAGCGGAGTTGATGATTTCCGCGAAATCATCACATTCTTACTACGCTCGCGTATATTCCACGCGATCTCTACAACACTGCCGATATCCTTGCCCAACATTGAGGATTTTTGGCAGACCGTGGAATATGACTGTAGAGTCGAGCCCCCGGTGATGCGCGCAACAGTCAACAATCAGATTGTTCAGTTCTCTTCTGAACAGATCCGGGCGGCTTTATGATTTGGAGATGAGACGAGGGATGACCCGACAGAGTTTGTGGCTCCTTTCCGTGATGGAGCGTTTTTGAGGATGGGATACTCTGGTCCCTTGGGGGATACGCAGAGAAGGAAAGGGTTTTTGCTTGACCAGTGGCGCTTTCTCATGCATGTCATGATAGTATGCATGTCAGGGAGAAAGGCTGGAACTGATGGCATGGGTGCGACCATGCAGTCGGCGATGACTGCTCTGACTTACAACAAGCGATACAGCTTTAGTCAGATGGTCTTCTATGAGATTGATCGTCAGAGAAGGGTGATGGCGCGTGAAAGATTTATCATGTATCCAAGATTTCTCCAAATGATCTTGAATCATGTTGCTCCAACGCTACCTCAGCGCCGCCCAATCCGATACGTAGAAAGTGTAAGCAAAAGGATCTTTGCCCAATGCAGATCCTCCAGTGCGAGGAGCAAACTTGAGCTCCGTCCTCGCCATACTCCACTATTTGGGTACTTAATCAACCCGGGGTATGTGCCTGCTCGTGGGGACGAGTTTCGGGACCCGGCACCACAACACCTCAAGCTATACCTGCTGCTCCTGTTGTGTCACCGGAGGAGAACGTTGACCTTGACGCAGAGTTTGGCGGTCAAGGATTTTTTGACATGGAGAGGGTTGATCCAGAGGAGTATGTGCAAGTCTCGGTTGGGAGGGTGTCGACTGTGAATGTTACTAGGACAGCTGCTACGGTGGCTGGTTCTGATGAGGCAAGAAGGATGTTGGTAACCTATGAACGGACTCATGGGAAGAGAAAGAGAACTGATGATGACAGCGAGTCAGATTACGAGGACGAGGTACAACAGTTAATACGCAGATCAAGAAGGGAACGGATAGGTGAAGGTTCTGGAGCTGGTGAGAGCTCGAGGGTGGTACGTTTCACCCCACCCGCACTATCCGGTATGGCAATGGTTCCCTCATCATTACAGGTTACAAGGCCAAGTGCCACGGACGTTCCCGTGGTGGCTACCTCATCTGCCTTTGGCCTCCCACCAACTTCATTCCAACTACCGACTCCGGAGATCGTTTCGTTGCCGCCGCCGACTGTTACTCCAACGGAGGTCGTGGCACACTTTATTGAGTCGACGGTTATGGCCACTGCAGGGTTATCGGTGACGATACCACCTGCGGTTACGTCTTTGCCTACTTCTGAGGTCCCGGTTACATCGGAAATCCCTCCTCAGTACACTCAAGATATATCACATCTGAGTTTTGATTTCGATGCAACGTTATCAGACTCAGAATGAATAGCAGCACTTGAACGGGTCGTGGCAGAACAGTCAAGGATTAATCTTATCCAGACCCAGGCTATTCAACGCCTAGTTGCAAGGAATCAGATGCAGTCGTCCCTGCTGGTAGAACATGGAAAAATCATAGATGCTCTGAAAGAGTTCTTGGCATCTCAGGGGGAGACGAGCTGTAAAGGCGATGAGTTGAGGACGAAGAAGCGCAATGATAGAGACGATGATCCCAATGCATCGAAAGGTGCAGGTGGTGAGTTGCCAAGAACTGTACAAGCTCTTGGGACTTCCACAACTCAGGGGGAGTCGACAACTGCAGCTGGTGGTGATGATATGGTGGTAGTAGTGGTTGAGGAGATGGATGATGACTATGTTGGTGATGATGATGTACTACCGAGTGATGAGATAGAGAAGATTGGTGCAGAGATAGTGATTGATAATGTTATTGAAGAGGGAGAGATAGTAGAGGAGAATGTAGAGCATGAGATACCGCAAGTCGAGAACGTAGATAGGAGTCAAGAGATTGGGAATGATGAGACTGAATGGGAAGAGCAGCCTAGATGGAAAGAAGGCTATGCTCAGTGGTTCGTCAAAACGAAGAAACCAGCGGTCCCTACAATGTTCAAGAAGAGTTACAACATTAGAGGCTATGCTGAAGCGAGAAAGGGGATTATTTGCTGGATATACGATGAGCAGTTGAGACTCTTCGTGATTAAGAGATATGATGGCATTCAGTACTTCAAAAGACTTTTAAGATCGTTGAATACACTGCCAGAATGTGAAGTGAAAGACTTAGCCAGATTGGGATTGATAAACCGAAGTGATGATAATATGGCTAGAGTTATTGGGAAGATTGTTTGGAAGGAAAGCATAAAAGAGAAGAAGTTTGAGCTGTTGAAACCACAAAAGGGAAAACTTATTGAAGACAAAGATCGTGGATTGAGAGTAGATGGTAAACCTTGGATGATTATGAAGTATAAGCCGATCCGGTGCCTTAAAGAAGTGCCGATGAAACAGATGCCCAAGGATGTGCTCAAAGATCTAAAGTGGTGGTTTGTTGATTGTGAAACAGCTGAAGCAGTGATGGAAGACGAAGATGAACAAGAGCTGCTAAGAGTTTATGATCCGATGCATCTAGTGAACTTGTCGCAAGCTGATCTGCAGGTGCTGAATGAGAAGAAAATCTTTTATATTCCTGCTTGGAAAGACGAAGCGAAGAAATATCAAAGAATTGTATCAGTTTGTGTACGCGAAGGAGTTCATGCTTGAAGATGAAGATGCAAGGTCGTTGAAGATTACAAGACACGTGTTTGAAGATAAAGAGTTGAAGCTACTGCCAAGGGGGAGTCTGTTGGTACATGATGTCAGTAGTTCAGTGTCTAGTGTCTGTAATCGAGTCGTTTGGATTTGAGTTTGTATGTAAGCGAAGTTGCTAACAAGTTCGCTGATATAGGCGAACTTGTTAGACAAGCGAAGTTAGTGACAACTTCGCCTGAACATGCCAGGCGAAGTTGTCGTGATATATATGTCCTAGGTTACGGCTTAGAGAGTAATTATTTATTAAACGAGTTCATTTATTCAGTGAACGAGTCAGAGAGAGTCTGAATTTGGTGATCTTTGTATCACGTGTTTACGGTTGCAATATAACGTGTTTGTGTTTATTGTAACATGTTTAATCGTTTTGTTTTCTACGCTCGTAACGTCTTACGTAGGGATTCCGCACCTACGTAGAACGCGATATCTCGTGTAGATCCGGCTGGGAACCTACAAAAGTGAACAGTAGTTCACTATATATAGAATGTGACCTGGTTCGCTAACATCCCCTAGCGAACCAGCTTCCCCTTCGTTACATAAATTATCATAACGAACTACCCCCTGATTCGTTAACATCCCCTAACGAATCAGGAGGGAATACAATATAACGTCTTAGTTCGCTAACATCCCTAGCGAACTAGACTTAACCTTAACGAACTAGTTAATAATAAACATTAAATATTACATTATTTAATAAATAAAACATTAACGATAAATACAAAGACTCTAGACGCAAAACCGTGCACTAACAGACACCCCCTCGTCTTGAGCTCTTTGTCTTTAACTTATTTGAAGCGCTTGGACTGCCAGTCTCTGCAACTATGAATTCCATGTTCATGACACACACGAACGACTCGTTGGAATTGCATAGCCAGGTCGTAATCTTCTTGATGCTCGATCAAAATCTGCTTCCTATGTAGCACATCATTGTCTGTCTCTGATAAATTAACCAACCACATCGGGTCGAATATCTTGATGAGCTCGGTCTGCAGTCCTCGACCACGAACAATAACGGCCTCTCCAGTACGATTGTCATAGTACCAACGGTTGAAAGATAGATAAATATCTTGAGGCATTGTCTTCACAGGAACCTTTTTCATCGTCTTTGGCGGCTTCACTTCCAAGACAAGTTTCTTCCAGCCGGTCCTTGGATCAATCTCGTCAATGCGCTTACGTCTTGGGACCTGGGGCTTGAAGAATTTGAAACCATGATTGACCTTGAACAGTAAGTGTTGATGAAACCACTCAACTGTTCGGTAACCCCCGCGATTGATAAATGGACGTCTCGCGAGGGTACGTACATCCTAACGCGGTAGAGTTAAAACATCCATTATCCTCTCGTAATACTGGACACCCTTTTCCCACTTGACTATACATACTTTAAGGTCAGAGTCATAAGCCCATGAAACAATATCACCGTGTACCTTTGAAACAGTCTTGAAAGTAGTCACCTGATTAGCCTCAACCCAAGCAGCAGCAGTATCTTTTCTTTCTTGATCTACATAACGATAAGCACTGATAATTTTACCACTTTATGACGTTTGAACCATCTTTCTACGTCCTCATCAGTCACTTCTTTGAGTGAGGGTACTGTTCGCTGCACAACCTTTTCCAATTCATCCTCAGTCTCTTTAATTACTTCTTCATGAAATACTAGAACACCTTGATCAACGTTTACGTGTTGAAACAAGTCCGGGTACTCTTCAGCAGTCACATCCTCCATCTCAATCTCCTCGTTTTCATAAATAAAATTCGTATTCATAAACAACGGATCAACTTCCAAATCTTCCTCAGTTATCACTTCGACATCGGGCTCAGTCTCTAAAGCAGTCAACTGATCGTCATTCAGCCCAAGCAGAATCGAAATCTGCTCCCGTGTCAAGGATCTAACCACAAACTCACCAACCTCTATCTCATCTCTTTTTACCACACTACGAACCACCCCTGTGTTAGCTGCAATCATTTTAATTGGCTTGGCAGCTGTTGGATCTTGATAAATAATTATCTGCTTGCTCGAATCATCGTCGCCACTAACACATGCACCAGAGGATGAACCATGCGATTGTTTAGGCTCACCTCCTGCATCAGACTAGTCAGGATCATCATCGTCGTCATTTTTGAGTTTCTTGAGTGCATATTCTTTACAAGTTAATTGTAAAATCAACTCTTCTTGTTCCTTTAATTTCACCCCCTGAGACTCAACAATCGTACGCAACGACTTAGTCTCCTTCTGACAGAAAGAAATATAACTCATCATTCGTCATTGATTCTCCATGAGTCGTTCTTGAGTTTGACGGTCAGCTGCTATTTGATTTTCAAATAGATGTAGCAGATTTAGCAGCATTTCAGTTTGACGACCTGGTGGCAAGTTGTATACGGATGGATGAACAGGTTGAACAGGTCCTTGAGGCTGAGTAATTCTCATGAATGAGACATCACTAGGCGGAGGTGGAGGAAGAGTAGTAGTTATTGGCGAAGGAGGAGGTCTCATTGATGTAGTAGAAGATACTGTAGACAATGCAGCAGGAGGTCTCGGTATCTCGGTTAATGCCATTTGAGGAATAAGACCGAGCCTCTCGTGTGACACCAACGTCGTCGTTAAAGTAAGCATCGGAGTGCTAGTAGTTAGCGGCACCACCGAGCTTTGAGGAGTTAATTGTCATGGTGGTGGGGTTCCAATGATTACCCCAGCCCCAATAGACACACGGGGCTTCTTTGATGGTTCACCAGTAGCTACAGCTTTACCCTTTCTTTTTCTTTCTAGCTGAGCTTTCATGGTGGCAGCTAGAGCAGCATCGACTGCATCTTGTTGTTCTTTAAGAGCTCGTTCACCAGCTCCACCAGCACCATCATTCCCATCATTATTACCATCATCATCTCCACCATCATTGTTCCCACCTTCTCCCCCTTCACGCTCGGAATCCGAATCATCGTGGATCCAGCGCTCATTAGGAGGACATACATAATCCGGATTGATTATATGACCAATCATCCGTTTGTCCTGTGGCTTTTCCTTTCTATAAATTAACATACGATGTACCGTTTCAGCTTTCATATGTTCCATATCAAGAACATCGTTCACCAACGTTCGATCAATCACCAAATTCGGAATCAAATCCTGAATAATTAGCTGTAAAAAGCGAGGATACATCAAGAACTTCTTTGACTGTAGAGTTTGCTGAACCTGCTCTTTCAGATGATCAAAGATGAGTTCTGAGTAGTTGAAGGGCTTGTTTAGGATTAGGGCAACAAACGCCGACTGTAAACTTAGGCGACACTCATCAAACCCACCGCGACGTCCACTCATACAATGAAGTAGAACATGCAACAGATACTTGTATGGTGGACACAACCCATTCTTGTTCAGCATAGATTAACGAATATCACCACCATAGTTCAAGCATGTGAATAAACCTCTAACCAATGTCCTGTCAAATTCACTCGGGTTATCATCATTATCGTCAAATTGAAGTACTCGACGAATGACCTCAACATCAATCGTAATTGGAATCTGATTGATTGTAGCTCGAACCCAGTTATCTGCCTCAACATATTCCGCCGTATTCCAAAATTGCCTGATTATACTAAGATACACTTTAGGTTTAGCAGTGATGGCATAGTATATCTTTGAACGTCCTAAGAAAGTCAACATAGATCAAAACGTTTCCAAATCAGTCACATCTTGATCAACATAAGCACAAATGTTGTGCTTTTTATCAAACGGCAATAAGATCACTTCAGCTTTTTGATCTTGTTGTGGTGGCTGTCCTTGTGGAGGTTGATTTTGTTGTTCTTGATCAGCCATGTTTTACTGTATAAATAAAACCGAATATGATAGATATCAAAATATATAATCAAAAGATATGTGTAATTAATCTAGTTACGCGTATTAGACGATTTAAATCATTTAATTAAATTAAATAAATATTAATATTAATATTAATTTATTAAATAAATGTCATTCGTTGGGAATCACACTGATTCGTTACAATAAGATAACGAATTAGGCGATTCGCTATCAAGTAAATACCTTAACGAACTGAACATAGCAAATTACTATTTTAATTTTGACGAACTAAACTCTAGTTCGCTATATTTTAAGCGAATCCATATCTGATTCGTGTAACATCTTATTCGCTTAGCTAGTTCGTGTAAAATCTTAACGAATTGGACACGAAGCAGACCCAATTCGCTAAGACTAAAGAATGGTCATAATTAAGACTTGTTCTTTGACTTCACAAAGTCAAGGTCAAAATTAGAATGAACATAGATAGTCAACAATATGAACCCGGGAACGATTAGGCCATAACTATCGTCGAATCATCGCAATAATGAGCTCGATGTACTCGGAATTACGTTCGTAATCGAAGATGAATGAGATTAAGACTTAAAATCTCTAAGTACATAGGTTAGACGAACCTACTGTAAACACCAATAACACAAAACTATAATTAACCCGGCAAACAACAATCAAATCATGATTAAAACCCACCAAGGGTATCGGAATATGATTCCGATCACAATGACATCAAAATCATATAGTTATTAACATAAATTATACACAAATGGATTTCAAAACTTCGGAAACCCTTAAACTCTTAAAAGGTCATAATTTAACTATCAATTCGTAGCCATTTTTGACGAAAATTATATCGCCACGATCGGCTATACCTTAGAAACTCAAATATACCCTTGAAATATCCAAACAAGAAAGTCGATATTTCAGAGAAAATTTGAACATGGTTTCTTAAAGATGAAGGAAGAAGGCGAACAGTGGAAGACTGTTCGTTTTCTTGTCTTATATAACATTGCACGCAACCCGAGGTACAGCTTGTACGAATCAGACGATTAGTTTAAATTAAAGGTAGCGAATTAGCCCATTCGCTAACTCAATTCGTTACCATATGTTGGCGAATCGCTACTTGATTCGTTAAATTAAAAGTAGCGAATCAAGACATGATTCGTGTCATGATTCGTTAAATATGCATAACGAAGAGATGATTCGTTACAGAGTGCGGAAGTGAATTAGGTTACCGAACCAGAAGCTAGTTCGCTAAAGAACCACCTAGTTCGTTATCCATAAATAACGAATTAAAATATTTTATTTAATTTTAAATTAAATAATTAAACGAATTAAATAATTAAATAAAGTACATAAAATAAATAAAATTAGGTTATCGAGAAACCTTTTATCCCGACAACCAAATACCTTAAAAACGTTTCAGTTTTCCGAAACATAACTTAAAATTATTTAAGTATTTTGTACAAAGAAGACGAAAATATTTTTGATATTTTGTAAAAATTTAAAGAATTAAAGAATGTATTTACAAAATATATATATATATATATAAATATATATATATATATATATATATATATATATATATATTAAGATTTTATCAAAATCAGTACATATTTTTGTTGAGTTTGAGCAGAGAATCATATTGACCAAATTGCCCTTCCATCACAGTTTTATATTTCAGCGATATTATGATTGGCGCTAAGTCGGTCATTAGAATTGTTGTCCACATAAATCTAATAACACACATTCAAGTATTTTTGTGATATGATTAAATTTTTCAATTAAAGCACAGAATATCAGAAACTATCAGCCTCTAATCTCGGTTCAAGCTTAATTTGATTTTTGCCAAATCACCCCAACTTGTCTTAAACCATTATATTGTTGATCAAAATTTTGATACCAATTTCGAAATTTTGAGCAATGCATCAAGTTTCCTTTACTGTGAGTGAGTATGCACGAGTCTATCTGTCGGCTTACATACATTGTATCCCCTGGGGTCCGTTTCTTATTGGTATTAAGACACACCCAAGGGAGGAACAATTGTATGACTAACAGCGGATTTTGATCAAGTCAGTAATTTAAATTGTATGAAGTACAGCGGTGATCAAGTTTAATGACTTTGGGTTTGCTCTAGAAAGCGAGTGAAATATTCATGCTTATGAATACCCAGACGGTTAAGCCGCATAAAGACTCACAATGTCCAGAATCTTAATGCTTGTTATTTGCTTTATTTTATTTTTGAGTGATCAACAAATATAAGGTTTGAGTATGACTGGTTATTACATTTCTACCATCCTCACCAAGACTTTTGCTAGAGACTAACACCCCTTTCAATTTGGCATTTCTTTATGTTTATATCACATACTTTACTCTACTGGGTTGTTTTAAGACCTACCAATGCACCAATGCAATTAAGCACACAGTCTTTTAAGCTTACTTTTTGCTGAATTTGGGGTCAAGATAATCAATGTATTATCATGTTCTCTTTTTGCTTCAAAAACTCAAAATTTTGAGGAGTATAAAATAAAGAAAAGATAAATTTAATCACCCCAGTTAACTTAAATTTATAAATAAATGGCTAACCATCAATTCACAAGTGAATAATAGGACCAAGACATGCAAGCATGCTTCACAAACTTAAATAACCGACATAATTTTCAGCGATAAAATAATCTAAAAATCTTTTTGGTTTTTCTCTATACAAACTTTAAAAACACAATATTTTTGTCTTTTTCAAATTTCTTATAAACAAAATAACCTTCACAATTTTTTTGAATTTTGGGATTTTTCTGTACAAAACATAAATCACATTCTTTTTGGTTTTTCAAAATGTTTTTGGTTTTTATCTATACAAACGAAAAACACACTCTTTTTGTATTTTCTAGATTTTCACCCCCTAAAACCAAAATAAATTTTAAAAGAAAAATATTACGGAAAATAAAGATAGTCATCCTTGTTTAAGGATATCAGCGAAGGTCTTCAATCTGTTTAAATCAAGCAAAAATTTAAAATGCGTTTTGTCAAAAGCTGTAGTAAACAGATCGGCTTTCTGAAAATCAGTATGCACTTTCTCAAGATCGATTAATTTCTTTTCATAGCAATCCCGTATAAAATGATATCGAATGTTGATATGTTTCGTTTTAGAATGTTGTACGGGATTCTTGGTGATACTAATAGCAGCAGAATTATCAATCAAAATAGGAGTAGTAAGAAACTTCAAACCGTAGTCGCGAAGATGTTGTTGTATCCACAAAACCTGGGAACAGCAACTCGAGGCTGCAACATACTCAGCTCGGCGGTTGAAGTGGAGACCGTTGTCTGCTTCTTACACTGCCAGGAAACAAGCCGGTTTCCTAAAAATTGACATCCTTCAGTCGTTGATTTGAAGTTGATCTTGCATCCTCCATAATCTGAGTCTGAGTAGGCAGTAAGATCGAAAGTATCATCCTTGGGGTACCACAACCCGATGTCTGGATTTCCCCTCAAATACTGACTAATTCTCTTGACTGCAGCTAGGTGAGTCACTCGTGGACTTGCTTGATACCTAGCACAAAGACAAACAACAAACATAAATTTCGTATTTAGGATCAACGGAATCCTCCAATTCATCCGGTGATAAATTGTGTCCTACTGGAAAAGGAGTAGAAGGGATTTTTCCGGCAGAAATCTTGAATCGGCTCAAGACGTCATTCACATACTTAGTCTGGTGAATAAAAATTCCATGAGCAGACTGGTGAACCTGCAACCCTAAAAAGAAATTCATCTCTCCCATTGAGCTCATCTCGAACTTTGTTTGCATGGACTTCTCGAACTCCTTACACAATGTGTCGTTTGTAGACCCAAAAATAATATCGTCGACATAAATTTGGACTAGAAGAAGATCGTCACCAACAGTTTTATGAAATAAAGTGCAGTCAACAGTTCCTCGTTTGAAGCCATTATCTGTCAGATGGTCGGCGAGCGTGCCATACCAAGCTCTTGGGGCTTGATGTAGACCATACAAGGCCTTGTTTAATCGGTAAACACGGTCCGGATAATCAGGATCTTCAAAACCAGGTGGTTGTTGGACAAACACTTCCTCGTGTAATTTACCATTGAGAAAAGCACTTTTATCATCCATTTGATAGACCTTGAGATTCTTATAAGCTGCATAAGCCAGGAAGATTCGAATCGACTCTAATCTTGCAACTGGAGCGTATACCTCTGTGTAATCAATACCCTCTTGCTGATGAAAACCTTGCACCACTAGACGTGCTTTGTTTCTGACAATGACCCCTCGATCGTCCTTCTTACACTTAAATACCCACTTAGTCGGAATGGCTTTCTTGACTCTAGCAGGTTTGTCCATTAAGTCCCAAATACCTAAACGTGCAACTTGTTGTAATTCTTTTTGCATAGCTTCTACCCAAGAAGGATCTTCAAGTGCCTTACGAGCTGTCGTTGGCTCAACTTGAGATAGAAAGCAAGAGAATTTAGCAAGATTCACAATTCCCGAAGAATGTAAGTTAGTGTAAGCACACAATATATTATTATCACTTGATGAAGCAACTTGATGACATGTACGAACGCCCACATCAAGTTCTCCAATGATATTTTCCTGTGGATGATATCCATGAATCCGAAGAGTGGGATTCTCAGGAACAACAACATTATCAAATAAGTTAGTGTAATGTTCACCCAACTCGGTAGATGAAACATTATCACTGTCAAGATCAATAACTTGAACTTCAGCTTGATCATCATCAGAAGAAGTAGAAACATTATCAATAGCAACTGGAAAAACAACTTGAGGTTCTTCAGTTGGAGCATCTAGTTGAGCTTCAACTTCATTAGAACTTGAAGATCTTGGAATGATCAAATGATCTTCAAAGTATGCTCGAACCAGATCTTCATCAATATGTTCAGTCGAAGGAGTAAATGAATTAAATAAATTATCGTAGTCAAACATCCAGTCTGGACCTTTCCCTTGAGGAGGAGTTGTGTACTTTTGACAGTCCACATGGTACCATTCTTCGACACAACCAGATGTGAAATTAAAAACCCTTTTCTTTGGATATGCATATCCCAAGAAATACCCTTCGATAGCTTTTTCTTCAAATTTACCCGAATCCTTCTTCAACATTGTACACAGACACCCAAATGGTTCCAGGTACTTTAAATTAGGTTTTCTATTATTTAAGATCTCGTAGCTTGTCATCTTGAGGCGTTTCACAGTTAGAAATCGATTAAGCGTATAACAAGCTGTATTCACTGCCTCATTCCAGAATTAGACAGGAAGCTTAGAATCAGCGAGCATTGTGCGTGCAGCTTCAATCAGAGTTCTATTTTTCCTTTCAGAAACACCATTTTGTTGAGGTAATAAGGTGCACTATATTCTCGGTGAATTCCCTTTTGAATACAAAAGAAATCCAATATAGTGTTTTTGAATTCAGTACCATTATCACTTCGGATTCTCCTCACCTTTTGTTTATACAGTGATTCGATCTTTGTAATAAGGTTTTGTACCAAAACCGGTGTTTGATCCTTCGAACTCATAAATAACACCCAAGAGTATCTTGAATAATCATCAGTCACTACAAGACAATATCAGTCTCCAGAAATACTCGCACGATTCACTGGACCAAACAAATCTATATGAAGTCGTTCAAGAGGAGTATCAATGGAATTCAATAACTTAGAGGGATGTGTCTTCTTCTTCTGCTTGCCCTTTTTACATGCAACGCAGTGATCAGACAACTTAAAATTCTTTAACGAGACACCCTCAACTAAGTCATTTGTCATTAAATAATTCATCTTTCTGACATGTATGTGACCCATTCTACGATGCCATAGAATCGAGTCTTTCTCGGTTGCTTTCGAGACAAAACATGTTTCGATCGATGTGGATACTTTAGAACTCATATTTAAGACATAAATATCATTTGATCGTGGTGATCGCATGACAACCATGTCCTCGGGAATAACATACCCCGGTTTCAAGATAAGACATTCTTTTTCAGTAAATATCGTAGTGTACTTTTTATCACAAATCTGCGATACACTCAATAAGTTATGATCAACTTTGTCGCAATAATTCACTTTCTCAAACTTAATGTGACCATTTGAAACTTCACCCTCTTGTGTGATCATGCCCCCAGAATTCCCTGCAAACACTACATAACCCCCTTGAATATTTCTCATATTTGATAAGAGGTTGAGATTTCCAGTGATATGACGAGAACATCCGCTATCCATGATCCAGTTTTCACCATAAATGGTCTTGGATGAACCCTTCACACAAACAATAGTGATTAGTTCAAAAAGGCAGCCTAGGCCTCAGTCTTGGGCACCTTTTGGTTTTCTCTTTGATCATTAACTTTAACAGATTTCAATTGTTGTTCAGCCACTTGTGAATAAGTTACCGGCTTCCTAGACTTTTGTCTTAAGTAAGCTGCTTGAACAATGTTTGAATTCTTGTTTTGACATATGGGTTCAGTTGGAACGAATTTTGGTTTCACTTGACCGTATGTCTCATTGACATGAAGAACCTTCCGAGGATTCACATTAGAGAACAAAATATGAGTATCATCAGCATACGACACAGGTCGTTTCAAGATCTCCTTGACCAATGGAATTGGCTTAGATTGGTCCTTGATAAAAGGATGAAGATTCTGATAGCTCTACTGACTACAATTCCTCACAACATGACCTTGTTGACCACAAAGAAAACAACTTCGCATGTCTACATGATGATGTTGAGAAGTAATTGGAATAAATGATGCAGATGGCTGATGATGACTCACATTTTTAGTCATGCTCTTAGCAAACTCATCAGATAATTCAGATTTCTTCTTTAAATATAAATCTAAATTAGAACAGTTCGAAAAACTTTTTAGTGTATCTGTCCCAGTTGACTTCACAAAGTTAATTTTCTTAGCTTGTTTTAAAAGTTGTTTTGCCTTAGTCAATGGGTCAGATTGAACTGATGTTTTTGTTTGAGCATACACACGTTCAAGTTCTTGAATTTTTGAAGTTTCATTGACAAAAACACTCTCAATAAGTTCAGGTTTGATAATACTTATTGGAATATCTTTTTCAGTGAACATCGTATCCATTCCCTTTAACTTAAAAACTCTAGCCGATGAAGACTTAGAACTCGGAGGATTAATGAAACGCATTAAGTCCTCGTCATAAATCTTTGGTTTAACTGACTTCTTTGCCCTCACTGGTTTGGTTTTCACAGATTCTTCCTTGTTCAATTGAGATTTGAATGAACCATACACAGCTTCCTCAAACTCTTGAGGTTCACAAAGAATATGATTAGAACTAGGAATGTTCTTATTCTTGTGTATTATCTCAGGTTCAAACACATCCTCAATAATCACTTTGTCAACATTTTCAATAAAGACCTTTTTACTTTCCACATGAGGTTTTTGAGGAGCAACTTGGGGTTTGACAATTTCAGGTTTAATCAATTTAGGATTTTCAGAAATCACAGACTCTTTTTGAATCAAATCCTCTTCTTTTCTTGCAAAAGGATTAATTTTATAATCATTATGAAAAGGTGGTGGAATTTCGACAAAACCAATACTTTTCATGGAATCTTTTTGTTTTCCAGATACTTCAATTATTTCATTCAACAGAAAAGATGAATTCCTAAATTTCTCTAATTTGTTCTTCAACTCAAGAACCTCATTCTCAAGCTCAGTTATCTTAGAACGATGTTTCAAAATTTCCTGAAACTTTTGGTCATTAATGGTCATTTTCACAGATAACCCGGCTTTGAGATCGTGGTTACTTGTCGACAATGCTTCAATCTTTTCTCGAGATCTCCTTTGAGATTCAAGAGATTGTCGATAAGTATCCTTAAGAGAAGCAATTTCTCTTATAAGATTATCATTTTGATTTTTCAATGCTTCTAACTTAGATTTGTTAGATTCCCAGTCAACACATGATTTTTTAACAAATGAAGTAGCAGAAATAGAGTTACTAACCTCATTGATCTTGGCCATGCAAGCAAACATTGATTCAGAAGACTTGTCGCAAGAGTCGTCAGAATCAGATCCAGAATCATTATCGGAAGACATCTCACTACCAGTAGCATCTTGAAAATCTTTATGTAACCCAAACATAGCCAAATTTGCTTGAACATCATTGCATAGTAACCGTTGTGACCAATCAGTTCCATCTGCTAACATTGCTTGTGTTGTAGAAGAAGATGGTTTCTTTTCATCATCACTTCCTCGTGGTGTAGAAGCATTTTGACTTTAACCACGAGGTCCAGTGTATTCTTTCCTTGGTTTGCCACATTCCTTCGCGAAATGCCCAAATTCTTGACAATTATAACACTTTACTTTTAATTTGTCAAAACCCAACTTCTTGTTTAAAGTTGGAAGATCTTTTCCAGTTCTCTGCATGAATCTTTTAACTTTAAGAACGATTATAGCCATGTTCCATTTCAAATCCATGATTTCTAGATCATCTGGATCTATCTGATCATAGTCCTCATCTGTTAAATCACTTGTGGCAATCTTACTACTCACTAAGTTCTCATATGAAGACATAAAAGCCGTCAGAAAAGCAAAGTTTTGCTCAGCTTCCTTCATATTAACACTAGGTGGTGTAGCAAATGGATTGGTATTAGTTGAACTTCCAGAACCACCCGCATTACCAGCAGAGTAGAAACAAACTTTTGGATCATTAAACATAGTTGATTCTTTTTCACTTGCAGCATGAGTAAGAAAAGCAGCGATTGGAGAGATGTTGAACTAAGAAGCATACTTCCACCATAGAAAGCTGGATCTTGATTTTCTTTGGAAGATTTTTGACACTTAAGATCATATTCTCTAGCTTCGATCTTTTGTAGAAATTCAAGTGCCGTCAAGTCTTCATTCACAAAATAGTCATTTTCTTTCAAAACCATTAGAAATGTTGAGTAGGAACTTGGAAGCACACTTTTAATAGTGTCAATTTTATCCCTTTCAGAAATTTCCATTTTCATCTTGTCCATTTCAGCAATTAAATGACTAAATCTTGTAGTCATCTCTTCAACTGTTTCTCCCTTCAATAGATTAAAGTTTCGAAACTGAAACTTGAGCATCACTTTCTTACTCTCAGCTGTGTTTCTCATGCTTCTCATACGCAGATGTTGAAATAAAGACGCACATCTCTTGATACTACCAACTTGATGAAAAATATTTTCTGGTAACGCCATTGTCAAAGTAGAATAGGCTTTTATCTCGATTTCTAAAGCTTTCTTTTCTTCTTGTGAGTATTGAGAAACGGCTTTAGGAGTATACCCAATAGTATCATCACCAATCATTGGTGAAACATAAACTTCATCAAGACAATATGAGCAGTCAGGATGAACAGAACCCAAATGTGCACGAAACCGAGGTTCCCACTTGGCAAAGTTACTGAACTTCATCAAACGTGGACATTTAGAATGTGAACCTATCTCGGTATAAAGTTGCAACATCTGTTGCATCAACATGTTTTGAGAAGCTAATCATACCGGCCTTTTTTTTTTGAAAAATTTAAGTGTTTAACGAATCAAATAGTGAAATAGCTTAACGAATCAGTGAACAATTACAGGGAACTGTGAACAGTTTTAGCGAACTGTGAACAATGTTTAACGAATCAACCTTTAACGAAGTTAAGACTGATCAGCAACGAAGTACCTTAACGAATGAGGTGAGTGTTTAAGCGAATCAAAAGTCAACTTAACGAGTCAACTTAACGAATCACAAATAAAGTTAATGAATCAACCAAATGGCGAAACAGATAACGAATGAGATGAAGGTTTAGCGAATCACAAGTCAACTTAGAGAATCACAAGTCAACTTAACGTATTGACCAAACGAATCACAAAGGATTAGTTTAGAGAATCAGATGATAATCAGTAACGAATCACTAAGAAATGCTTAGCGAATTAATATAACGAATCAGCTACAGGTGATTAGCGAATCACACTATAGCGAATGAGGTTGTTACAACCATTTGTAACAAACTCTGACACCTTATGCCACGTGGCAAAGGTTGTTATAACACAAATCCCAAGAAGAACACGTGTCACACGAATCGGTTAATCTAGTTAACGAACTAGATAACACGAACCAATAGCTCACACGAATTGGCTAGCGAACTAGATAACGAAGTAACACAGTTGATAACGAATCAACGTGAAACATATAGCGAATCACCAGAAAGAAGATAATGAATTACATTCATCTTCAAAACTTCAAATCTTCAAACAATTTTTCCAGAAATTTTGAAGATTAAACCCAGAAACCCAACAATAACAAATTCGTAATACAACCTCGTTACTCAACCAAAATGCACAAATAACCTACCAAAATCCTCGTAAACCAAATCCGAATCCAATACACATAATCTCGTATCCGATTAACACCTTAAACCAAATCAATTTGACCAAAAACACACCCCTGTTTCGGACTTAAACCGAATCCATACCAAACATCACAAATCCAAACCACACCTCAATTCCTCTAATCCGAACTTCTACAATACCTTAACCAACACGAATTCAATCCAATTCGTCCATAATTCAACCAAATCAAATACAAATTGATTCAAAACCAAACAAAAACCGAAAAACTTAATAACAATAACAATTAAAACACCAAATCAAGTGTACTAACAAATACAATCCATCATCTATAGAAATATGAATACAAAAAGATGAAGTAAACTAGACATAAAAGCATGTCTTCTCAAATAAAATCAGTTATCTGAACTTTGAAAGTTCAAGGGAATAGTTGATGAACATAAACAGAAAAATCCGCCAAGATCATAAAGAAAAATTATAGATATCTCGAAAGTTATCAAGATGAACAAATTAAAAAGGATTCGATAGATTGAATCCAAGATACAATCTAGTTAACATCAGTAAATGTTTAGAAAACAAAAGGTAAGATAAATAGTTAAACACAACTGGCCACTGTGCCTAGAAATTTACAATTACTTATGACATTCTGAACTATTAATTTAATACATCATCTAAAGATGTGAGTTAACAACTAAACTCGAGAAACAGATTAGATACAATCTGATCATAAATCGATAAACAAGAAATCACCCACAACGAATCTCGAGGACGAGATTCATTCCAAGTTGGGGAAGATGTAACATCCCCAAAATTTCGATCCAAATTTGACAACTTATTAAAATTAAAGGATTAAAACTATTCTCAAATATAAGTAATTTAGATAAGGAAATAAAAAGAAGAAAAGGAAATAAAAATATTTCATAAGGTAGTTCATCCCATGTTAAGGAAATAGGAAAACATAATCCATCTCACATTGAAATATGGAAGAAAGAAGAAGCATTCCACATGGGTATAAATAGGGAAGATAAAATACATCCCACATGGAAAGTAAGAAAAATTTGGAAGCTCCTTATAAGAAGATGAGTTTCCATAGTTATATTCTTTTATGAATAGCATGTACCCAGTGTTCCTATCGGGGGGTGCGAAACACCCAATGCGCACGGGCTCAGGCTTGGACGATGGGCTCAATGTGGCGCTTTGATGGCGTACTTTGCAACTGTAAATATAACCCATCATGATATGCGACATGCTTAGTTAATGAACCATCGCGTTACACGATGGAAGTGGGAAGATACCAAGGATGGGCGGTGTCGCGATACGTGATGGACCGACCCATCTCTCCATCGCGTTGCGTGACAATGGTAAGGTGACACGTGTCTTACCACGTGGCACGTGTGGTAGGCTAGTGTCAACACGTGGCATCATCTGATTATGCTAAGTCATCGCGATATGCGATGACTGCCTTAAAAGGGCCATCACGATACGCGATGGGCTGAGAAATCAGCCTATATAAAGGTGTTCACAACACATTCTCCTTCACACCAAAACACCCTCCTCCACACACACATAACCTCGTTTTGTGTTCCAAGCCCGAAGTTCCGACGATTTAAGCCTTAGTACGCGACATAGAGTAAAAGTATTGCTCATACAAGCTTAGGCGTATAAGCTCCAAATACCCGTGTAAGGTAGGGGTTTCGCTTAAGTTATTATTATATTATTATATTATGGCTTAGACCCTAGTCAGGGGTATAGTCTAGACCTTGATCAATATTTATAAACGTAAAGGTTAAGTTAAATAATGTTTCTTTAAAATTAAGAAATACAGAATTTTACATACATGAGGATATAGTTAAAATATTATTTCTTCACTAGTAAGAAATATAAGCTTTTACCTACAAATGGTATAGTCAAAATAGTGTTTCTTTATAACTAAGAAACATAAAATATTATATACAAAAGGTTATAGATAATTGACGTTTGTTCTTGAAGAAGAAACCTGTCATAGACATTTCTTCATGAAGAAGAAACATAGCACATGATTTGTAAATAAACAAAGGGACTACAGATCTTAATATTTTATTCAAACAAATGATCAATCAAGATTTAAGGCTATCGAAACCTGACTAAAGGTCTGTAGCCGGATCAATAGACGATCCGGTTATTTTAATAAACATATTTTATTATAGATTAATCATCATTCATTCACAAAGGTTTTCAAACGAGATCACCACATCATTCAGAACAGACAATCACAGATGAATACGTTAAACCTTTTACAAGAAATCATTAAGATAAACGTGTTGTTTGTCTTACTAAAGTCAGTTAAATATTTATGAGACACGACAAGTGTTATCAAGGTGGCTATAACGATTGCATTGGGTGTATTGTCGGCAAGGGTATTGAGCAAAGTGATGAATGTTGTACTTGGTACATAGGGGATGACATCCGGCATAGGCCTTTTTGTTCTGGGCACTTTGGTTTTGGTTAGGAGGAAGTTGGTTATTGGGTTGGTTAACGGCATAGTTCTGATGGTTGGCTTTGCGCTTGTTGTTGCGATTGTTTTTGTGGTGATTTTTATTGTTTGAAGCAGGTTTGAGTTCGACTTTAGCATCAGAGGACGAGTCGGTTTCGGTCTTGTCGGGAATAGGCTTGGAATCCTTTCAGGACAAGGTTCCATCCTTAACATGACTGTCGGTGAGGGAAGAAACTAGGTTCGTAGCCTTACCGGTGGTTAAGGGGTCACGACTCACCACAGCATCACGGAAAATTTTTGGTAAACTGCGAATGTATTTCTGAATGCCGCGGGTGTAGGGGGTTACTAGGTGGGGTATGATTCAGCTAAGTTCACGCAAATGGTTAGAGTAGGTGGAGTTATCCCCACCAACATGTTTGAGCTCCCAAAACTCAGCCTCAAGCTTTTACGACTCAAGATCAGGGCATAATTCCTTCTTTATTGTCTCTTTGAGTTCCTCCAAAGGCATGGCTACCACCAAATCGGATCGTTGATCGGCATTTGTTGGTGCATAATGTCAGTAGTTCAGTATTTAGTGTTTTGTATGTGTCTGTAATCGTGTTAGATTGTTTGTTTTGGTTTTAGATATAATGTCACACAAGTTCGCCTGGGATGTAGGCGAACTTGTAGACAAGCGAAGTTGTTACAACTTCGCCTAACATGTTAGGCGAAGTTGTCGAGGATTATATAACCTCAGCTTCGGCTTGTTTTGTTTAAAAAGTTTTTTCAGAACTCAGAACGTGTTTTTGTGATTTGAGATCACGTTTTGAAGTGTTGCAATACAACATGTTTATTAGTATTGTAACGTGTGTTTGTGTATCATCTCAACGTATTATATATCTTACACTCGTATCGTATTACGTGGGGATTCCGCACCCTCATGTTACAAGATACTCCTGTGTAGATCCGGCTGGGAACCTACAATTGGTATCAGCGCTTTTGCTCGTGATTGTGTGGTTCGGGATAATCACACGGGTGTTAAGATCGTTCCGTTTGACTATTCGCGGAACGAGTTTTCGTTGAAATACCTAGTTTTTGTGTCTTACCCATCTCCCACCATCAAATATAACCCATTACACCTTCACATACCTCGCAATACGTCAAATTAAAACCTGCAAAAACCTTGTGTTCATCAAGCGATGTTGTTGTCATCGTTTGTAGGGTTTAAGCGAACTTATAAGGTTCAAGCGAAGTAAGGACAAGTGAAGATAGGAAGAAGCAGCGAAGTTAAGCAGGCGAAGTTAAGCTCGAGCGAAGTTAAGCACAACTTCGCCATCTGATCACTGTTCAAAATAAAGAAAGATTAAATACTTTCTTTGTATTTCGAGACGTGTTTCTTTCAACTATGACTTCGATAAACATTACAGAACTGGTAAAAATGGAGGTTGAAGCCGATTCAGCAACTAAAGCTCCAAAAATGCTTAAGGGTACCGATTTCGTTGCATGGAAAGATCGGTTTGAACAGTACGTGAAGTATCAAGACGCTAAGATGTGGGTTTGCATTCAAGATGGATACATTCCACCAACATCCTTGTTCGAAGGTCGTGATCAAATTAAGAAGTACAGTAAGATGGAAGAGGAGGAAAAGAAAATGTATGAGGCAGAAAGTAAAGCTCATGCAGCAATAACAATGGCTCTTCCACAAGAGATTCTTCATACCTTCAAGAAGTACAAAACTGCTAGAGAGCTATAGGAAGCACTAGAAAACAGATATGAAGGAAATGTGGGGATACGTGCCTCCAAGACAAAGCTACTAAAAACCCAATTCTCTGTATTCAAGTATTTGAAAAATGAATCACTTGATGATATCATCACCAGATATTATCACTTGATGACCGAACTTAGTAATTACTCCATTGAATACCAGGAAGAAGAGATAGTAAAGAAACTCCTTGATGCTCTTCCACCGAAATGGGAAATATACACGGTTTTGATGAGAGAGGATAAAGGCTTTGCCTATATTGATTTGGAAACAGCAGTCAATAAGTTACGAAATTTTGAACTTAACATGGTTCGGAAGGAGACACCAACTGATCAGGTTCAGGATCCGGGAATGTATGGTGCGAAAGTCACTCCAAGTTCAAGTTCAAAGTCAGAATCCTCTGCCTACTACTCAATGGGAGAATCAAATTCAAACTCAACTCGTGATGGTCATGTGATTCTCAATATGGATGGCGACGTATGTTTCGTAGCTGGAGGTAGTAATCCTTCAAAACCTCAAGCTACAACTGGAAATTTCTCGTCAAATGTTTCGAGCAACAACTACTTACAGATGCCCATGAGTGTTAAATCAGCTGAACAATAGTTTGCTCTTTATGCATCCTTCATTGCATCTTATGAGAACTACATCAAAGGTAAAATAGTCGACCCTACAACTTTGGATGAAGACTATGATCAGATCGATGCTGATGATTTGGAGGAGATGGATCTGCAGTGGCAGATGGCTATGATAGTAAGAAGGGTAAAGAGATTCATGAAGAAAACGGGTAGAAAGTTCATTGGAGAAAGACCAGGGTTTGATAAATCAAAGGTTCGGTGTTACAACTGTCAACAGAATGGTCACTTTGCTAAGGAATGTACAAATGATAGAGTCGAACGAAGTCAGAACAGGCCTGCACAACAGAATGGGGGTGGTAGTGAGAATAGAGCTATGGTATCTAGACAGAATGGTGGATACAACTGGAATATACAAGTTGAGGAAGTGTTCGAACAAGCTAACTTGGTAAACATCGAAACTGGAGGAAGTGAGAAGGAGACGGGAGAAAATCAAGCATATATGGCTGAAGTGAACGATAAGCTCTCTGAGGTAAGTTCTGAACCTCATTGTATACAATGTGAAAATCTGTCTAAACAATTGAAAACAGTAACTGGTCAGTTTATTAGTTTGGATGCACAATTTAAAATGT
Source organism: Bidens hawaiensis (assembly GCF_021521415.1). Lineage (NCBI taxonomy): Eukaryota > Viridiplantae > Streptophyta > Magnoliopsida > Asterales > Asteraceae > Bidens > Bidens hawaiensis. The sequence goes on from NW_027493597.1 coordinate 112,939, forward strand.
TAAAAGAAGATCATCACTACACTAAAACTAGAGAAAACAGTTAGAAGAAAAAACCAAACTGATTGCTGAAGGAGATAAACATATAGCTGATTACCAGGTAAAAGTGGTGGAACTAAACAGAAAAATTGAACAATTTAGAAACTCTTCAGCGATGCTTGATCACATCATAAGTGTTCAACGTTCCCCAGTTAACAAAGAGGGAATTGGATTTTCTGAAGTTCCACCACCGTATAACAATAACTATACCTATAATCCTAGTAATCAGAAATCTGCTGATGTTGAGATTAGTCAGACAGTTCCAGTCAAAATTTAGACTAAAGAACCTGAAGTTCATAAGAGCGAAACGAGTAAGCCAATTTCCAATGTTCAGATTTCTGTTCCTAGCTCTGTCTCATCAAATTCGGACAAGTCATCCGAATCGGGTGGGATAAAAGAAGATGTAGTGTTACTAAAACGTGGGGAGGAATATAAGCCTAATGAAAAGAATTCTTCCCTAAACCCGTTCGTCCCACCATATGTTAGACAAACGGGTAGTAATGCAACCTCGACCTCTACAACAACTGTTAAGACGAAAGTTGAACACAGAAGTTGTTTCAGATGTAATCAAGTAGGGCACCTTATTGCTGATTGTCCTCTAAACCAGAGAAAAGTTAGAGGTATGAGGCATCCAAAAACTGAGAATAAAATGAATATTAATTATAATAATGGTAAGAATGTGAACACACCAAATTTCAGACATTGGTCTAATCCAAGATTTCAAAGAAATCGATCTCAGTTTTTCCCAGTTAACAACCAAACAACAATTATAACTCAGTTAATTCACTAAGGTTTGGATGGCCTCATAGTCAATCCTCGAAAAGGTTTCCTTTCAGAACTTACAGAAACCATCCTCAAACTGACTTTGGGCAACCAAAGTACTGGATGCCGATCAACAGATTTAATCGACCCAAGACCAGTAGGTCTTGGGTCCCCAGATTTTAATCTTTTTCTTTAATTCGGCAGGAACAGTCGAACAGGGCTGTAAACAATCTATGGGTTGTGGATAGTGGCTGTTCCCAGCACATGACTGGTAACAAGAATTTGTTACGTGATTGGAAACCTGTTCAAGGAGGTAGGGTTAGTTTCGCTGGAGAGAGTTGATGAGAGCTCCAAGAGAAAAGAACACGTATGTAATGGATATGAGGTCAACTGAGATGACAACGGAAGAATCATGTCTTCTGTCAAAGGCAACTGAGTCTGAGTCTGAGTCAGAGTTATGGCATCGACGAATGGGACATATACATCTTTGCAAGATGAATTATATTGTCAAGAATGGGCTGGTGCTTGGTGTTCCCTTAAAGAATTTTAACTTTGAAGATCAATGCTTGTCGTGCCATAAGGGAAAACAACACCTAAAACCTCATCACTCCAAGAAGGTTAACTCAATTGTCAGTACCCTAGACCTACTTCACATGGATCTCTTTGGTCCCGTGAATGTAAAGAGTCTAGGTGGAAAGTCATACCGCTTGGTTGTAACCGATGACTACTCTCGATACTCTTGGGTATACTTTCTGAAGGCAAAAGATGAGACAATTCAGTTGGTAATTAACTTGATTACCAAGGTTGAAAATATTGTTGGGCGAAAGGTTAAGTACATCAGGAGTGATAATGGTACCGAGTTCAAGAACTACCAGATGGAGATGTTCTGCTAACAAAAAGGGATAGACCATTAATACAGCGCCCCGTATACTCCGCAACAAAATGGGGTAGCTGAGAGGAAGAATAGAACGCTAATTGAAGGAGCCAGAACCATGCTGGCAGATGCTAAAATTTCCGTGGTGTTCTGGGCTGAAGCTGTTGCCATAGCCTGTTATATCCTTAATCGTGTTTTAACTGTTAAAAGATTAAATAAAACTTGTTATGAACTCATGCATGGTAGAAAGCCAAACCTGAATGGTCTTGAACCTTTCGGGTCCCCATGTACGATATTAAAGACAAACTCAAAATTTGGTGAAAAAGCCGACGAAGGTATTTTAGTCGGATATGTTGTTAGGACACCGAACAGAAGAGACTTTAATTTATCGAACAGCAAGGTTGAGGTGGTATGTAACACTGACATTACGAGTTACAAATCACCAAAGCCTAGCACGGGACCTGATGAAGCTTTCGACTATGATAAACTATTCAAATCTTTTAATATGCCTTACTTGGGTTTTGCAGAAGTTGATGAGAAAATTGCTTCACAAATTCTGTATGACGAGGAGGAGAATATTGTGCAACGTCCGCGATACGACGAAAGTCAACCTTCCTCGTCAAGTGCCGTTGATACTCCTGCTGCCTCTACTGAAGAAGAATTCTACAACCCATTTCACTCTCAACATCAATCACCCACTGATGAACTCTCTTCGATTTAGAAAACAATCTGGAAGTCGGTCCGATTCAGACTACTGCACTTCACAAAAATCACCCTTTGGGGAATGTGATAGGTAATCTGTCTGACGGTGTTCAAACAAGAAGAATCTTGGATGAACACACATGTGTTTACGCAAGCATTAAAGACACGGGTATCATAAATGAATGCTTGTACACCTTCTTCATCAGCCAGGTTGAACCGAAGAATTATCAAATGGCTCTAAAGGATAGCTCGTGGGTTGAAGCCATGCAAGAAGAGTTAGCACAGTTTGAAAAGATGGAAGTATGGAAATTAGTTGAAAAACCAAAGAATGTAAATGCTATTGGTACAAAGTGGGTTTTTAAATGTAAGAGAGATGAGAAAGGGATAATCATAAGGAACAAGGCAAGGCTGGTAGTAAAAGGGTTTAATCAGCAAGAAGGAATCGACTACAACGAAGTGTTTGCACCAGTGGCAAGATTGGAGGCAATTCGACTATTCCTGGCATATGCTTCACACAAAGAGATGAAGGTGTTCCAGCTAGATGTGAAAAGTGCCTTTCTTAATGGTAAAGTCGATGAGGTGATGTACGTTGAACAGCCTCCGGGTTTCCCTGACCCAGATTTTCCTGATCATGTGTACAAACTGAGTAAAGCTCTATATGGGCTACATCAGGCTCCTCGTGCCTGGTACGCAACTCTGTCTGATTACTTGCTTGAGAATGGGTTCGAAAGAGGAAAGATCGATAGCACGCTGTTTGTCAAGATAAAAGAGGGTGATCTTCTACTCGTTCAAGTCTATGTGGACGACATCATTTTTGCTGCATCAAGAGTCGCCATGTGTCAGGAATTTGAAGCAGTCATGAAAAAGAGGTTTGAAATGAGCGCCATGGGTGAATTAACTTTCTTTTTGGGATTACAGGTAGATCAGAAGAAAGATGGGATGTTTATTCATCAAACAAAATATGTCCATGATGTGCTCAAACGCTTCAAGATGGACAATAGCACTCCATTTGATACTCCAGTTTGCATCAACCACAAACTGGGTGCTGATTCTGACAGTGATGAAGACGTGGATCCCACCCAATATCGAGCAATCATAGGTTCTTTAATGTATTTAACTGCATCTAGACCTGATATTATGTTTGCAGTTTGTCTTTGTGCTCGTTTTCAGGCAAGCCCGAAGGAATCTCACATGAAGGGAGTGAAGCGAATATTGCGGTATCTCAAAGGCAAGCCTAAGTTGGGATTGTGGTACACGAAAGGGGGAGAACTGGATTTGGTAGCTTACACAGATTCTGACTATGGTGGTTGCAATCAGAACAGGAAGTCAACAACCGGTGGATATCAGTTTCTGGGAGGAAGATTGGTGTTGTGGCAGTGCAAAAAGCATACCTCAGTAGCCATTTCCATCTGTGAAGCAGAGTACATGGCAGCATTGAACTGCTGCTCCCAGGTTCTTTGGATACAACAGCAATTGCGTGATTACGGTCAGAATTTCACTCAAACCCCTATTTGCATTGATAACACTGCCGCAATCTCAGTAACTAACAATCCCGTCAAACACAGCAAAACTAAACATATTGACATTCGTCATCATTTTATACGGGATTGTGCTGAGAAGAATTTAATTGTGCTAGAAAAGGTTGATTCGTTGGATAATTTCGCCGACCTTTTTACTAAAGCGTTTGACCGATTCCGTTTTCAAAATCTGGTTGAGCTAAATGGGATGATCAATCCCGAGTAACCTTGTTTTTCGTTTTTATTTAAAAAAAAACACTACCGCTTAGAATTATGTCGGTTGCTTCAGTTTGAAGGACACATCCTCTGATATGTTTGGTCCTTACTTCTACTAGTAGATTATGAGGATAGCCATTAACCAGATGACTGAAAGTGACCGGGGCGGTTTATGATGGGTTTATATTCTTTCGCTGAAAAATAGTCGTTCATACTTAGTTAGAAGGACACATACTCGTATATGGTCGGTCCAGCTGATCCATTGGATCTTCAGGATAGCCCGTTTACCTGAAGACTTTGACTTGATCGGGGCGATAGAATTTAACATTTTTAAAGGGAGATGATATAATTTTTCAAGTCTATAACTTCGTAAGAGGTTTAAATACAATGTATAAAAGAAAATTGATCCAACCTTGGAAAGTGATAGAAAAACTATTTCTGTGTGCCTAACTGGTGAAGTTATTAGGCCTAAAAGACTCTAGAACAGCCATTGTGAGTTATGGTAGCTTTATATGGTGCGTAAAAGTAGAAGTGATACAAACTAAATCTCCTCGATTTAATGTGGAAAATCATTCTGAGTTGTGCATTTCTCCATATACATCTTTCCGAATGATAGGCAGAAAAGTGATTACCCTGTCATACACGAGCCCGTGAGTGTTCTGATTCCCGAGAAGATGGTGTGTCAAGTACCTGCAGTGATCCAGATTCGGGACTTGCAGTCGTCTACTATTTGAAGCTGTATTAATATCTTTATGTAAAAAAAATGTTGTTAAGCCTTTTTGAAGCTTATGTTATTTCAAATATCAACCAAGAGGCAAGAAAGAGAACGGGAAGAAGACTCTAAAGATCAATATGTACTTACTGTTTAATCAGACACTACGGGTCAAGGTCAACTCGGGGTGACTTGGGGAAATCCAAATATGCTTTGAGAATAGATAGAAGGCATCACAATCTCTCATGTGATGTCCATCTAAATTTTGAGCTTAATTGAACCTAATCCGTATCACAGAAGCGATGAAAACCATACTAAGTTTTATACCTGCTTACAACCTGTTTCTTTATGTCACAATACCGCTGAACATGGATCTATGTGACAGCCACTTAATTAGTATGATTCCTGTTCGGATCTTTCCTAAAACATGCAGGTTCTCGTCAAGACTGAAATTTGATCCCTTTTATTTACTTACTAAAATTTTCACACGCATATTTTGTTTTATGGTTTAAAACTTGGTCACTTGGTTATTTGATCGTAAAGTTTAAATCTTTAACGGAGGATTTTAAAAGACAGTTGCACTTTGATCAAATTTATAAGGTCTTGTTTTGTAAATTAAGTTAGGCGAACTTGTGTTAAGGTAAAGAGGCGAAGTTGTCCATGCTTGGTGTTAAGTGAAAGAAAATGAAAAATCACAAGTACTCCCGAGCACACCCTTGCTACCGAGCACACTTTTGCTCCCGAGCATGCTTGGTGTTATGTGAAAGAAAATGAAAAAGCACTAAGTAATCCGAGCACATTTTGTTTTCGAGCACTAAGTAATCCGAGCACACTTTACTTCCGAGCACACTTTGTGCTAGTTGAAAATTGAAAAATCACAAGTGTTTTGATTTTCGGGTACACTTTGTTCTAGGAAAATGCTTCCGGGTACACTTTGTGCTAGTTAAAAATTGAAAAATACAAGTGTGTTGCTTTCCGAGTAGACTTTACTTCCGAGCACACTTTGTGCTAGTTGAAAATTGAAAAATCACAAGTGTTTTGATTTTCGGGTACACCTTGTGCTAGGAAAGTGCTTCCGGGTACACTTTGTGCTAGTTAAAAATTGAAAAATACAAGTGTGTTGCTTTCCGAGTAGACTTTACTTCCGAGCACACTTTGTTTTCTGAGTACACTTTGTTTTCCGAGCACACTGTGCTTTCGGGTACACCTTGTGCTAGTTAAAAACTGAAAAATACAAGTGTTTTGCTTTCCGAGTAGACTTTACTTCCGAGCACACTTTGTTTTTTGAGTACACTTTGTTTTCCGAGCACACTTTGCTTCCAAGTACACTTTAGGCGAACTTGTAAAGAGGCGAAGTTGACCATGGTTGACCTTGAGCGAAGTTGTCACAGGGGCGAAGTTAAGGTTAACTTCGCCCTTGCATTTTCAAACCTATATAAGGGTCAACCTGGTCAAACCCTCGGAGAACTTATATACACTCTTAACCCTCGGCGTACTTAATCCTTGAATCCGTATTATCTGTTTCCAATCCGTGTTAAAGGTGTGTAGGCTCGGTATTACATGTAATTCATACTAATGGTGATAATCAAGGGCCGTGGTGATTCGATGTGTGACATTGTTTATGCTAACTTTTAAACAATTGATAAACCAATCTGTTTCTAATGTGTTTGTAACTCAGTAAATCGTCTAGATCTCCATAGTAACATCTTTTCTTGTTTTCAATCACAAATTTACCAAACAACCCAGGATCGGACCTCTGTACTCGCCGTTTCAGATTCAGGCGAAGTTAGGCTTAGGCGAAGTTGTTCTCAACTTCACCTTATGCATAACTTCTCCTGCTCATGTTTAATTAATTAATTAGCCTGGTTGTTCTCAGGCGAAGTTAGGGTTAAGGCGAAGTTGCACTCAACTTCGCCATATGGTTAACTTCGCCTGCACATAAGATGTTATCATAACTTCGCTCATGGTAACAGGCGAAGTTATGATCTGCTTTGTCGATGTTCTAACTTAGACCGTTTGTTGTGCAGATATGGCTGTTGTAGCAGGAGCTGGTGGTGCTGGTGGTGACGAAGGTGGTGACAACAATCGACAGTTCTTTCCGGGTCACAACATGTACATTACTTTAGATCCGGATGCTAGTGCTATCGACGATTATCGCCAGATCATCTCCTTCCTAGTTCGCTCACGTATTTTTTACGCTATTACTACAACTCTCCTCATTTCTCTATCGAATATTGAAGATTTCAGGCGAACGGTAGAATATGACTGTAGAGTTGAGCCTCCGGTTATGCGCGCCACAGTGAACAATCAGGAGGTGCAGTTCTCAGCAGATCAGATCAGAGTCGCTTTGCAGTTCGGGACTGAAACTAGAGATGATCCTACAGATTTTTCAGCTCCATTCAGAGATGGTGCATTTTTACGTATCGGCTATTCGGGTCCTTTGGGTGACACTCAAAAGCGAAAGGGATTCTTGTTGGATCAGTGGCGTTTTCTGATGCACGTGATGATTGTGTGCATGTCGGGTCGTAAAGCTGGTACTGACGGTATGGGGGCAACGATGCAGTCTGCTATGACAGCCCTGACTTACAACAAGCCCTACAGCTTCAGTCAGATGGTGTTTTATGAAATCGATCGTCTGAGACGCGCGGTCGCTCGTGAAAGATTTTTAATGTACCCCAGATTCTTACAGATGATTTTGAATCATGTAGCACCTATGCTACCTCAACGACGTCCCATCCGTTATGTTGAGAGTGTAAGTAAGAGGATCATTGCGCAATGTAGGTCGTCAAGCGCACGTAGCAAACCAGAGCTTCGTCCGCGGCAAACTCCATTGTTTGGTTATTTGGTGAACCCTGCTTATATTGCTCCTCGGGGAGATGAATTTTGGGACCCGGCACAGCAACAGGCTGATGTTCCTCAACCACCACCTGTGGTACAGCAGGCTTTTCATGCTAATCCTGTTGCAGCTCCAGAGGAACAGGTAGATCTTAAAGCTGATTTTGGTGGCCAAGGGTTCTTTGATATGGAGCAGATTGATCCAGCTGCAGAGGTTCAAGCACCAGAAGCTGAGGCATCTGGTGTGAATGTTTCGATGGTATCTACGTCTGTAGCAGATTCTGAGAGAACCGACTCTGACTCCTCCGCTGACGATATCGCTGAAGCACGACAGATTCTGGTCACACAAGAAAGAATACATGGTAAGAGAAAGAAAGACTCAGATGATAGTGAATCTGACTTCGAGGAGGAGTTAGACCAGTTGATACGTCGATCAAAGAGGGCCAGAACTGGTGAGGGTTCGGGAGCTAGTGAAAGCTCAAGGGTGGTTCGTTTCTCTCCACCCTCGTTATCTTGTATGACCATGGTTCCGGCTTCGATGACTGTAACAGTACCGATCACCTCCAGTGTTCCCGTGGTGACAACATCATCATCATTTGGTATTCCACCAACCACGTTTCAGTTTTCGGCTCCAGATATAGTTTCCTTGCCACCTCCTACTCTTACTCCATCAGTGGTTGTTGCAAGATTTGTTGAGTCGACGTTGGTTGCTACTGCGGGGTTATCTGTCACAATACCACCCGCGGTTACTTTTCAGTCTGTTTCTGACACTCCAGCTAGTTTGGGAATACCTCCACCTTATGCTCAAGACGTTTCTCATATGCGGTTTGATTTTGATGCTACCTTATCCGATTCTGAAAGGATAGCTGCTCTTGAACGGGTCGTTGCTGAACAGTAAATAATCAATCTAATCCAGACTCAAGCTATCCAGCGCCTTGTAGCAGAGAATCAGATCCAATCGTCCCTCCTTGTTGAACATGGTAAACTTTTTGATGCTCTAAAGCAGTTCTTAGCATCTCAGGGGGAGACGAGCTGCAAGGGCGACGAGTTGAGAACAAAGAAGAGTCATGATAGAGACGATGATCCCAATGCATCGAAAGGTGCAGGTGGTGAGTTGCCAAGAACTGAACAAACTCTTGGGACTTCCACATCTTAGGGGGAGTCAACTGGTACAACAGGTGGATCAGGTGGTGAAGATGTTGTGGTTGTGGATGATGAAGAAATGTTGGATGATGATGTTGTGGGTGATGATGATGTGTTACCTGTTGAGGAGATAGAAAAGATAGGAGAACAGATTGTGATTGATAGTGAGATTGAAGAGGGAGAGATTGTGGATGACAGTGTAGAACATGATATTCCAGACGTTGATAAGGCAAATGTGAGTCAAGATATGGATGTGTTAGATGAGTCTGAGTGGGAAGAGCAGCCGAGATGGAAAGAAGGCTACGCTCAGTGGTTTGTTAAGACAAAGAAGCCAGCGGTTCCGACAATGTTCAAAAAGAGTTACAATATCAAAGGGTATGCTGAGTCGAAGAAGGGTATTATATGCTGGTTGTATGATGAGCAGTTGAGATTATTTGTGATTAAACGCTTTGATGGGATTCAGTATTTTAAGAGGATGTTGAGATCTCTCAATACCTTGCCTGAGTGTGAGGTGAAGAATTTGGCAAAATTAGGGTTGATTAATAGAAGTGATGATAATATGGCCAGAATTATTGGGAAGATTGTGTGGAAAGAGAGTGTGAAAGAGAAGAAGTTTGAATTGTTAAAGCCGCAGAAAGGGAAGCTGGTTGAAGATAAGGAAAGAGGAATGCGAGCTGATGGTAAACCTTGGATGGTAATGAAATATAAACCGGTTCGGTGTTTAAAAGAAGTGTCGATGAAGATAATGCCTAAGGATGTCTTAAAGAATCTCAAGTGGTGGTACGTTGATAGTCAAACAGCTGAAGCGGTTATGGAAGATGAAGACGAACAAGAGATTCTGAGAGTGTATGATCCCATGCACTTGGTAAATTTGTCTCAAGCTGACTTGCAGGTGCTAAACGATAAGAAGATATTCTATATTCCTGCATGGAAAGATGAAGCAAAGAAATACCAGAGGGTGGTCTCTATGTGTCAGACAGGTCGTTCATGCTTGAAGACGGGTGACACGAGATTTTTGGGATTACTAGACACGAGATTGAAGATAGAGATATGAAGCTACTGCCACGGGGGAGTCTGTTGGTGCATAATGTCAGTAGTTCAGTATTTAGTGTTTTGTATGTGTCTGTAATCGTGTTAGATTGTTTGTTTTGGTTTTAGATATAATGTCACACAAGTTCGCCTGGGATGTAGGCGAACTTGTAGACAAGCGAAGTTGTGACAACTTCGCCTAACATGTTAGGCGAAGTTGTCGAGGATTATATAACCTCAGCTTCGGCTTGTTTTGTTTAAAAAGTTTTTTCAGAAGTCAGAACGTGTTTTTGTGATTTGAGATCACGTGTTGAAGTGTTGCAATACAACGTGTTTATTAGTATTGTAACTTGTGTTTGTGTATCGTCTCAACGTATTATATATCTTACACTCGTATCGTATTACGTGGGGATTCCGCACCCTCATGTTACGAGATACTCCTGTGTAGATCCGGCTGGGAACCTACAGCATTCAAAGCATTCCACCATGTGATAGCTCGGTCCTCGAACATGCTCGAGGTGAACTTAGTCCGTTTGGCATCCGGACAATCACATGGATGAGCACATTCTCAATCTTCTCCAACCATTGCTGCAGTTCGGTGGCATTTTCCTCACCACGAAATGAAGTAGGTTTGGTAATCAAGAAGTTACGAAAGTCATAATTGTTCGGTGCAGCCAAAGTAGCATATCAATTCGAGTTTAGGCTTTGGATTTGGGTGATGATTGTGGGCATAACAACATCAAACTTCTTCATAATTCTAGCATCTAGACGACGATCGTGAGACCTAGATGAACTTTGATGACGATGATGGTTTCTTAGTGATGACATTCTATGAGGACAAAAGATAAAGGTTTATAAGGTGAAGGAAACCATTCAAATAATATAAGGTTAGTTGTTTCATATAACTTATAGAATCTTTGCTTTTATGAATGGGGAATATCATGAGGTGATATGATGCGTTTGAGTGCTTAAAATGGGTGGAATGGAATTTTAGCTTTCACACAAGATCGTGTTTTAAATTTATAAAATTTCTACTAAGACTAAACACACACAAAATAGGCAAGTGTACCTATCGTATATGTAGAATAGTATTGATAAGATCCAAGTATCGATTCACGGACACAAATGCTTCTAATAATAAATCTTCGTTTTAGTTCAATCGGAAAGTTTAGTCATTATTGAGGTTGATTTTCAAACTTTAATAAAATTACTTATATATAATATATAGGTGACAAGAAGAGAAATTCTAAATGAGTAATTCAATTATATGAAGGTTACCATCTAAGATAAAGAATCCACTCCATTCTTCGTTGATGATTATTAAGTAAACATGTGATAAACTTGTCATAATAATATATGATAGAATAGCCCCTCCTTTCTAAGTGAACATGTTCTATGACATAAAAGAAAGTAGAATGCGTATTTTCAAGTCCACCATTTATTAATTTCATACTACCACGAGAATGTCAATTTAAGTAGGCAAGTAGTTTGGTAGAGTAGAAAGATTAGGATTGACTTTGATTTCTCAAATACCAATTCTAACAACTTCGGGTGGTTATAGTTTAGTCACACAACCTCCCCTTGGTTGATTTAATTGGGTTATAATTAAACATTCCATTAACATATGATTTTTTTAACTAGCATGATAACCTAAGCAATCGCGTTAACAATGTTATTTTAGAATTATCAAAACTAGAGAAATAGATCATAACTTATAACTCATAATTTCTAAGTACAATATAAGGATCCATGTTTTATCTTGAATAAGTTATCAAGGTATTCTTTTTACCATTTCTAGTCTCCAAAAACATGTGTGAATCATGAATGATTGTTAATCATCAACCTTGATGTATTGAGTTAAAGTGATGAAACATTTTTCATCAAAGGATAATTGCAAAATAACCATGTACTTTACCAATATAATTCACATGTTCAACATAATCATCAAGTAAAACAAAGCTTCTTCATAGAAATTAGATGGTAAATGGAGTTTAGCTCATAATGAACATGGATGAAGATAACAAACACATGATCAAACTAGAACAATATAACCAAATGTGGATGCATCTTTCTTCTTCAATGGTGATGGATGATGATGATGGATGATGGTGATGATAACCTCCAAGCCTTCAAACTCTCCAAAAGACGTTCAATATGAGTGTAAAGTGGATGTTTTTTAAGAGAAACTCGTATAGAAGTTTTCTTCAAGCACACTTGATGAATGCAACATGCTCCACTAGTTATATGAAGTCTAGGCACTCAGACACGACCTCGTGCTCCATGAGGTATGCCCCCAGTGTATAGATGTCATCTCGCATTTAATGCTCTGTCAGATCGTACATGCCGACTCACCACGGGGACATGCTTCCTGAGGTACGACCCCGTGTTTCTGGTGATATGTAATATTTATTTTGTCTTTTTATGAAAGGTGACCACGACCTTATGCCTTCTGAGGCACGTCCTCGTGCCCATTTTGTGTTTTCTAGCAGATTTTTGTCTTTTCTTGCATAGGAAAGCATGGGAGCGTATTCAGGGAGGCATGGGGGCGTGTTACCTTGTTTTCTTGGGTTTTCTTTCATTCTTATTTGGTTTTTGGTTCGTTTCTTCGTTTAAGGCTTCGGTTTACCTAAAAATACATTTTAACATGATAAGTAGCTATTTGAGCTATATTATTTGATAGAAGTTGGATTTTTTCGAGATTGTTTGATGCTAAAAAGATGCGTATTTTTATATACATCAAACATCCCCACACTTGAACCTTGCTTGTCCTCAAGCAAGCTACTTATAAATATTCTCTAAAAATAGCAAGTGAGGACCATAGCTTAACATCCCCAAAAGAGTTCCAAAAAAATGGGAACAAAATAACCAACCTTAAATCATAAGAATATATGTAGTGATATATAAAAAGGCGATTTGTTTTTATGAGCTTCTGTTTATGCAAAACGTCACGTTCTCACAATTTTCACTCACACTCAGTTTTATATCTGATCATACCTGTGATGTATGTATGTGAACACTCTTTAGCCAAAATGTAACCTGTGATAAGCTTGTAACAAGTTCAAATCTCCACCTTTGTGAAGGTTTGCATAGATCAGAATGTAATATAGATTGGTTTTGTGTGAGTAGGGATTTGGTATTTTGTGGTGGTTCAAGGGTTTAGGTTAATGAGGATGGTAAATACAACTTCTGCTGATTTTCGGGAGTCTTAAGATGTCTTCAATGGTTAGCTCTTTTCTCCCGATTGTTGATTTTTTTTAAACAAACCTAGTGACTCTTTTAAGATCAGATCGTCAAGACCAGTTTTGTCGAGGATGTGGATAAGTTCTTCCTAAATCCTGCTCTGAACATAACTCCCAAATCTAATGGATATTTTGGCTTTGAGCCTAATATCCCCCACCCTCATTAGTTTGGTATATTCATGTTGAGACTGAGTTTGACTCTTTCTACATCTTCCTTTGTGTGACCAGTTTCTACATCCTAAGCATCGTTTTTATCTTTTTGCTCTTCTTTTCATTGCGCTTTTGGAAACTCAACAAAATGGTGGCATTCGTTCGTCTTGGCACCACTTTTTCCTCACCTCATTGCTAAAGAGAAAGGTTCTCTCCCTAAGTTCTGGAGGCAACCTAGGTTTTGCGAAATTTATGCAACAAAGGAAATTGAAATCGAAAGAATGCATTTCCAGTTCTTTAGGGTCTGCCGGTAAAAGACCAGTGTTGTATTTTACTGGTGAGAATGAGAAAGTGGTAAGGATTTTGGTAAGGTTTTGGGGTATTGTTTTGTAATTTGGAGAATGGTTTGAAGGAATGCTGATAATATTACCTTCTTCTTTATACAACACTTCGTGCGGTCTTGAAATGAACATTTGCGACAAGTTATAAATCACATGAAACATATGACTCACTCAAATTTTCCAAAAAAAATATTTATATGGCAAGAGGTTTATCTCACAGTAATGGAGGAATTGGGTATAAATGCCATATTTTGCATAAATTTCTTCTCAATATTACAAAACTTTTTTTTACTTTTTCACTTTTTTGGTTATAGTAGATTTTTATTTGGTTAATTGCAAAACATTTTCTAGGATTTTCTTTTGGTTTTGCTATAAAAATAGTCTTTGTTTACTACAAAAAAAATTTTGTTTAATAGAGATCTTATAATTAGTTGAGCAAACAATTGGTCAAGTAATTCCCCTCCCCACACTTGAATCTCACATTGTTCTCAGTGTGAAAAGATTCATAAAAAGATTCATAATAAGATTCATATGAAGTATGGTGGGTAAAATGGAAAGGAAATTCCCTACGGGCTAACGAAATTTCGACAGAGCGTCCCCTGTTTTTCATCTGTTTTCCTGTAGTGTACCTGAATAATAAAGACTGCACACAACTAACAAACAACTAAGCATAATACTACTGAAAATGGATAAGAATGTATGAAATCATTCATACCCCGCCCGCACGGGCCAAAATAGTTCCTAGTCAAACGTCTTGGCACCCACGGCCATAATAAGTAGCAAACAAACAAACAACCAAATAGAAAATGTCTCAAACAAACATAATAATAATGTCAATAAGTACTACCGCCCATGCTCATGCGCATAGGCAGACCTTCCCTCGCCGCTGCTCATTAGTTACTCTGGGTCAAAGGTCCCCCACTGCAGGTACATGCGCTCACCTAATTGATGAATCTCTAACCTCGTTTCTGCGTAATCTGCGACTCGCCTCGTTTCCGCGTACTCTGCGTAAGATGCAGCAATCTATCCTGATAACCTGTCAAAAGAAGCGGTGGTGTGAGTCTGGAACTGGTTAATGAGCCCGTATAGCCACTCAAAAGAGTACTGGCTATGGTATGACGTGCTGGGACATGCTCCCAATGACGATAGGCCACCCTACTAAAAGTAAGTGTCGTAGAGGGTCTGACGTGGCGGTGATCCTATCCATCTCTCAGGTATGTCCTTAATGGTCATCTCAGCGGGGTCCTCAGGATCCCAAATCTGGTTGAGGGAACCCTGAAACCTCCACTGTTATGGGTTTCTTCTAATTTGATGGACCATCTGCATACTGATACAAAGTTTGAGGTCTAGTGGGATCAGGCTGGGGCTGCGTGTTCCTTCCCTGTTTGCACCATAAGCTTTGTAGAGCTTATAAATCCATGCACCACCAAAGATCATGGTATTTGGGTTCCTTGCATTTGCGTTAGTTCTAAATAGTTGACTGAATAGGTACGTGATATTGCTAGGCACCTCGTTCTATATGCAATAAAGGGCCTATAAATCTCTCAACCCTACGACCCCCTCGCTCTGGCCATGCTGAGTGATAGTATGAGTCGGGAGGCGGTGGATATACGTCATCATCGGATCGCGTAAGGCGGTACTCTTGGTGCTACTTGGAAAGTATCTATCATCTCCAAAAACTGCTCCCATGCTTGCATCATGGTGTTTCCTGGCTCACTCAATTTATCAACATCCTCATCTACAAAAGTTATCCTAGCCTCATACAATATGGGAGTATCGGTCTCATCGGGAGTGTAAATTCCCAAATTGATCCCGAGCTATGTGACCTAGGTCTTGTACCATACTCCTCCAACCCTGAACTCGATAGCTTTTATGTCCCATATTGACAAATCGTTTGTTTTTACAGAGAATAAAGCCAAGAATTCTTTAGTCAATTCGGTCACTACCTTTCCTTTCTGATTAAGAACACGGTCCCTTGACAAGCCCTTTGTACCTTCTCCATTGATTTACTTGTTGTAGAGTTTCTTTACAAGCATAAAAGTTTGGCTCTGGGTAACGGTTGTTCAAGTATCCCAATCTTTGTCGGGAGAGCTCATTTGGTGTCGTGTTCTCGGGAAGAACTAAGAGAGCATGGTCGTCATCCCCATATTCAGCTATCTGCATTTTTAGAACAGGATTAGTCAATTATTCTCAAAATTTTACTGAAAATGTGGAACAGAAGGCCGAGCACGGCCCCACGACTCATGAGGCACGGCCCCATGTTGCTCTGGTTTTTGGCATTTTTGGCCATTTTGACTGATTTTGACTTTGATTGACCTGTAGTTGACCATGAGGTGGGTTTTGCAAAAACACGGCCCGTGTTTTTAATCCTATATTTGAAAATGTCAATATTCGAACTTGCAATTTAACCCGGTTCTTAAGGAATATCATCCGATTTGATTTTTATGGTTTGGATCCTCCAAGACTCGAACCCGAATGATTTTCCTCAACAACCTCTTTCAAACCTAAGTTTCAATCTAGTCAAATCTATTTATCAATTTAAGACCTTAGACTTAAAGGATTGACCATTCTAATTTTCGGGTTCTGACCCGATTCATCAATAATTTTGGATTTGGGGTCCGTTTTAGACCTAGAATTAGCCGTGTACAAAAAACCCGATTCCGGAACCTAACTGGTGGAACCGAACCGGAACCGGTTCCAGTTCCTACCCGGTTGGCCCAATACCCGGTTTGGGTATTTTTGTACCCGAAAATCGTACCCGGTTCTCCTATTTGTATGTCCCCATCGGTTCCAACCCGGTTCCTACCCGGTTCCTAATTGTAACCGGTTCGGTTCCTACCTGAAAAAACCGGTTCCGGAGGGGTTTTTTTTTGAAAAGTCAAACACAGGTCAAACTAGCCGTTGGAACCGGTTTTTGAGACACAAAATAGCCGTTGTAACCGGTTCCAACGGTAATATAGCCGTTGGAACCGGTTTTTGAGACAAATAATAGCCGTTAGAACCGGTTCCAACGGTAATATAGCCGTTGGAACCGGTTCTTGTAGCCCAAAAACTATATATAAGTTGTTTTCCATTACTTGTTTCACCACCAAACTCAAAAACAAACTAAAATACTACTCCTTTAGCAAACCCGTTCCGTTACCCGACCATCCAACTAAATACTATTATGGCACCCATAAAAAAACTAACAAGAAGGCTAAGAAGAGTGTTTTTTTTGCCCCCGTTTCTGCTACGGAGGACCCAAGGGTTGTTATGGTAGTCAACCATATCCGCAACGAAGACATATGGAAGAATTGGGATTTGATTGTGGATGACGAAGGTTATCAAAAGGCTCGTTGCAAACTATGTGGTTCACTATTAAAGCACGATTCCAACTCTACTTTGAGAAAGCACATCGAGAAGCCATATTGCAAGGCGTTGAAAGGGATTGGCGCGACCGATCAAATTGACTTGGGTAAAGATGGTACACTATTTCGTTACAACACGACTCAAGTTCAAGATAGAATGAATGGCAAAGTTCGTTATTCAACGAGGTTTGCCGTTTAACCACTTTGATGACCCGAATTTGACGTCGTTGATTCGAGAAACTCTACAACCGCAATACACACATGTAAGTCGTACTACCTTAAGACGTCATTGTATCAGGTTGTGGGAGTGTGCTAAAAAAGAGTTAATCGAGTCTTTTGATTCTTTAGAAGCCATGGTTAGTTTAACTACCGATGTTTGGTCGGCACCACACGGGTTGCCCGAATCATACATATGAAGACGAAAAAGAGTTGTAATTTGTGTTTTTTATTTGTTTTAGTAAAATTATTTGTAACTTGTTCAACTAATATTTAGTTTTGATTTGTTTAATTATAATTACTTTTGTTACTCATGATTAATTTTTTGCTACTTTTTTAATAACGACGAACATTTTATTTATTTAAACAATAACTATTAAAAACATTATTAAAACATAAACGATACTAAACATAACAACTAAAACTTAAAAAACAAAGTCCGTAGTTTTAATTCGGTATTACTTATTTTTGGGTTGTAGAGCCGGACGATTCTCCCACTTCCGCTTTTTTAGCATCCAAACTTCTTTTCTCTCGACAATACTTATTCGTATGTTTTCGTAATGTCGAGTTGGACCCTGCTTTAAGAAACTACGAGCAATATTTGCAACGTTCCATCTCATGTGAGTCGGTCATCAGACACAAATCGTAATGAACCCAAACATCGGGGCATCTTGTTGTTTCGATCACCATAACAACGTCGTCATTAGTTGCCATTTGTTGTCGGTTTAAGCTTAATTGTGTTTTGGAGTGTGTTTTATAGTTTTGGAAGTGGTTTAACAAGTACACACTCATACATTGAAATTTATAGAATGAAAATTAGCTAAATATAGTAATAAAACCGGTTCCAACGGTCAAAAACGGCTATATAGCCGTTGGAACCGGTTTCTAACGGCTATAATGTTTGAATTTTAAAAAAACCGGTGGAACCGGTTTTTACGTAATAACCGGTCCCGGTTCCAACCCTACCCGGTTCCTAAAAGTTTGCATTTCTGGGCATCGGTTCGGGTCGGGAACCGAACCGGTTCCTGACTGGAACCGGTGTCATTTTCTACCCGGTGTGAAAAAAACCGGTTCCGAACCGGTTCGGGTTTTCAAGGTGAACCTGATTTGTGCACGTCTACCTAGAATGGTAAATTAGACTTATATAATCATTGATTTGACATACCTTTTGTTGGAAATTGAAGGTTTGAAGCAAGGATTGGAATTTTGGGGTTGGTTCACAGGCTTTCGGATAGACGCGGAGTAGGTTTTTAGGGTTATGTTATGAGGAAGTTGCTGTTTTAATTAAAAATCTGTAACTGAACTGTAGCTTGTGGCACGGCCCGGAGCTTCATGAAGCACGGCCCCGTGCTGCATGTAACAGTCAGGTTCCTTTTTGTTTTAATTGTTTGTTAACGAGCTGGTTTGTTTTTAGCTGATTTCTTAGAAGATTAAGGGTACAAACACAAAGTCGTAAGAAATTTCATTAACTTCTAAACTTCAAACTCTCCACAAGACCTTCAATATGAGTGTAAAATGGGTGTTTTATAAGAGAAACTAGTATAGAAGTTTTCTTCAAGCACATTTGATGAATGCAGCATGCTTCACTATTTATAGGCAGTCTGGGCACTCAGGCACGGGGGGCGTGCTTCCTGAGGCACACCCCCGTGTCCAGCTGTCCTCTCGCATTTAATGATCTGTCAGATCATACATGTGACTCACCACGGGGGCGTGCTTCCTGAGGCACGACCCAGTGTTTCTGGTGATCTGTTATATTTCTTTGTTATTTTCTGAAAGGTGACCACGGACCCATGCCTTCTGAGGTACGTCCTCGTGCCCATGTATCCAGTATTTTGTCTTTTCTTGCAAATTTTTGTCTTTTCTTGCATAGGAAAGCATGGGGCGTGTTCAGGGAGGCATGAGACCATGTTTCCTTGTTTTCTTGGGGTTTCTTTCATTTTTCTTTGGTTTTTGGTTCGTTTCTTCGTTTGAGGCTTGGGTTTACCTGAAAATACGTTTTAACATGATAAGTAGCTAAAAGATGTTTATTTTTATATACATCACGAGGAATAAAAGTAAAAGATTGTAAGGTAAGGGGTACATTGCGTAGATACTTATGATTTGATGTAGTAAAATGATTAATTCGTGATAACTAGATGAGGAGATGATATCAGTTTAAAAGATAAAGTTTTTGTTGATTAAGTTAACTTTAAAATAAACTAACGAAATATATTTGTGGATGTTGGCCTCCCATGAGTTTTCCATGGCAATTTGAATTGCCCAACAAAACTAACAAACAAAAGTAATGGATTTGGATGGCCTATGAGCGTTACATGGTAGTTTAACTGTGCCAACTAAATAACGAAATAAAATAAGTGAGTTGGACGGCCCATGAGCATTACATGACATTTTAATTGTCCCAACTAATTAACGAATTATCAATACAATGAAGTTGGATGCCCATAAGCGTTCCATGGAATTTTAACTATATCAAATTAAATAACGAACTAACGAAATAAAATGTGGGTAGTTGGAGTATCTCGTGAATCACCACATTGATTAGTCAAACAAAAATACGAAAACAAGTTGGGAAATGGATATTCGGGGTACCCAACTAATCATATAAAACAGTATAACACAATAATCGAAAGGTTACCGAATTTAAGCGACGGACCACCGTGAATTCGGTTTAAAAAAATAATATCAGGAATGCAACCACTAAGGTGGTCACGTTGACAGCCTAGGGTGTCGGTCATATGACAGTTGTGTACCATTTGGCCTATAAGTTCGAGTACTGTGGTCAGATTATCCTCCAGGTAACGAATAACGTCTTACCTTGGGTTCTCGGAACCGGTTTGCCAAGGCCCGACTCACAGTTCCCCCTTCCAGTAACTACGGGACTTGTCACACAACCTAGCCCTAAGGTGAAGGAGTAAAAACAAAAGTAGAGAATTCTTAAGGAATTTCCCAAAAATAAAAGGCAATCTAATTTGATTTAAATTAATTAAGAAAAATTTTCTTTGAAGGATGAGGTATAGCCTCGGATTTGTGCGTGTGTGCATGACAATATAATAATAAACAAAAATAATTTAACTAAGGAAAGCTGTAAACAATTAATTTGAACACATAAGGCAAACATATAAGCACGTATGAGGCTCATAAGCATGTAACTAAGGAACCACTAACAACGTATCTTAAACCTTTGGCTCTGATACCAATCTGTCACACCCTAAACTAAGGCGGAATTGCCGGGGCGTGAGCTGATTGCTCACAGCTCTTAAGGTTCTATCATGCAATATTTAAAATGATAATCTATTAATCAAATTCAAATAATTCAACAATGTTCAAATAAACAAAGTACAAAATTCCATAAATAAACAAGTAAAACACAATCCAAATTTAATCTTGTATCTTCTTCTCTAGCATGCAACCCTAAGTTTCTTCAAACTAATCATGATAATCATATCATACGGTGACCTGAATATGCGTTAAAAATACAATAATTTATCAACACGAGGTTGAGTGAGTAAAACACCAGATAAGTGTATATATAATAAGTATAGAAAAGTGCAAACTGTATCAGGAGAGATAAACAATTTTACCAAACGAGCAAGTAAATAAGTTATCGATAAAACCATTGTCAATGCGTCAGACTTTGGCTGCAACGACGGTTGTATGATCATACTATTCTGTGATTATGATGAACCTCTCCGAATGCGTATCAAATAAAGTATATAAAGAATAAGTGCAGAAACAAACATAAGGAATTGACAGTAGCATTTAAAGAATAAGTGCGGAAACACACATGATTTAACAGTAGCAAATTGAGTATTAAATAATAATAAAACATCTAGAACGCATATATCCCAAAAACAATAAAAATGAGTTAAAAGAGGATAGTGTGATACTCACCTTATCAGATGAGCAAACGCGGATAATAATATAATAAGAATGTAGACGGTAGATCAATCTTTGACGATAGAGCCTAATAAAGAATAAGTGCGGAAACAAACATAAGGAATTGACAAATAGATATAAAGTTTGAGAGCTTGATGATTGATTAACATTATTATTTTGTTATTTATTATTTTTATAAATCTTATATATCTTTAAATCTATTTTAACAAATATATTCAATAAAATTATTATGTAAAAATAATTGTTTATAATGCATATAAGTATAAAAGGGTTAATTAAATCATTTAAAATACATACTTGTGATATTTATAAAAAGTAAAATTAACCATTTAAATATATTTAATAAATTTTTATTAATATAAATCTTAAGTAATTAAACAAGTTTTATTATATCTACATACACACACACAGTTTTTAATAAAGATGCGAAAAAACACATGTATTCTTGTCGGTTTTAATAAAAAAGTTTAATTTATTTACTAATTATTATGATTATTATTGATTAAAATGATTAAATATATTCAAAATTTAAAAAAATAAACAAAAGGGGTGGTTGGGCTTCGCGGTAGATCAAGCTTTGACGATAAAGCCTAATAAAGAATAACTGCGGAAACAAACATAAGGAATTGACAGATAAAAATAAAGTTTGAGAGCTTGATGATTGATTAACATTATTATTTTGTTATATATTTCTTAGACTTATTATTTTTATAAATCTTGTAAATCTTTAAATCTATTTTAACTAATATATTCAATAAAATTATTATGTAAAAATAATTGTTTATAATACATATAAGTATAAAAGGGTTAAATATATCATTTAAAATACATACTTATGATATTTATAAAAGTAAATTTAACCATTTAAATATATTTAATCAATATTTATTAATATAAATCTTAAGTAATTAAACAAGTTTTATTATATATATACACACACATGAACATAGTTTTTAATAAAGATGCGAAAAAACACATGTATTCTTGTCGGTTTTTATAAAAAAAATATAATATATTTACTAATTATTATGATTATTATTGATTAAAATGATTAAATATATTCAAAAATTACAAAAATAAACAAAAAGGGGTGGCTGGGGTTCAAACCCGCGATCAGGCATCCAGAACCTTAACCAGGGGTGCACCAGTCATCCGGGCTGGTGTCTAACCTGGTTATTTCATCAGACTTGTTAAATATAAATAAACAGATGCAAAACCCAATTCCCATAAACCCCAAAATTAACAATCGGATTAATCCATGATTTTTAACCAAATTCAAGTTAGGGTTAATGTTAATTGATTATAAACGAACACGAATCATCAACCAATTACCTCTAATCACGCTATAAGACTTGTTAATTGTGAAGAACAGTACCTGGCAAAGAAATCACCAGAATACGATACCACGATGTTTGTTAATATAATTAGGTATGGGGGTTATGATGGCGAGGGTTAGAGGATTGTAACTAGAATTTTAATTGAATTAATATGACTGTTTATATGCATAACAAGATCGATCTAATGAAGACTATGTATATTAAGAATGACGAATCAAAATTGATCGATTAACCAAACAAGGAATGTCGGTAGGCCGAAATTGGCATGTACAATGTGCGATTTGATTCAATTTCCTTAATGATTACGAGAATTAAGGACCAAGCTACGAGTTTGTATATCCGGGTATGATAAACGGGTCTAGGGTTGGAGTTCGGATCTGGGTACAAGTTATTTGGATGATTATATATAATATTTACACTTCAGCCCTTGGAGTGTGAAGATGGAAACATCTTTGAACAAAGTTTAGTTTGGGCTAGATTTGCAACATTTTGAAAGTATATATATATATATATAAAATAAATAACTAATTAAGCAATAATATTATAGTAATTAATTAACTTGATAAGTGCGGTAATTTTATTTGATAAAATTACCCTAAATGAAGAAGGGTGGGTAACGGTTAATAAAATGATTTAAAAATCCGAGTTGTTACATGTCTATTCTGAATGATGCGGTGATCTCGTATGAAAACCTTTATGAATTAATGTTATTTAACATATAATAAAATAGGTTTACATAAATATCATAATCGTTTCTTGATCCGGCTACAAACATTCAAATTCTACAAGTCAAATGATATTGTAGTGACTTGAAACTTTAGAATACATGGTCCTTTACAAGTCAAATGATACTCTGCTTACTAACCGCTTAAAACGTCGGACCTTTAACAAGTTAAATGATGTCCGGCTTCAAAGTAACATCGTAGAAAACTTTGATTACTTACAATTGAAATATTTAGCTCTCCTACAAGTCAGGCGAACATCACCTGACTTATGATTTAGAACATCAAATTTGTTGAGCAACTTATGATGTAGTAATGGTCATATATGGACGTAACGGTTCATGATTACATATTACATTGTAAGTAGTCGTGATAATTTATAATCGTCCATGAGAGAGTTTACATATCTTAATGGACCAAATCAATGGGTAAGTTCGGCTTGCAATGACTCCTAGTAGGCTGTAGATGATTATAATGTATATTACATATCTTAGTGGACCATTTTGAGCCTATAGTATGCTAGATCTTCATGGAGCACATATGAACAAGTGTATTTTACAAATTTATTTTGTTGAAACAAAACTAGATTCAATGACCTTTGTGGTTTCACTTTAGACCTTTTAACATCCCCCCCCCCCCCCCCCCAATAGGTATTATTGGTGCATCAGAATCATAAGAAGGAGCTTTAGAGATGTTATAGACTTGGTCAATAACTTCAGGTTTAAGAAGTGCTGATGGTCTTATTGCATCATCATATAGCACATCAGACCCTCTAAGTCTATACAATCTCGAGCTTGAACGGTGTTTTGTGATAAACAAATCTGGTTCAGGCTTAGTTATTGGTTTATTAACTTGATTAGACTTTACAACATTATTAGTCTTTACCGAATCAACACTTTTAACAAGTTTCTTATCGGACGATTAATCATATTTATTACATGATTTAACCTTTGGCTCACAAAGAGTATGATTTTCAATTGGAATATCATTACTCTTTTTGATTTCAAAAGACTTAGTAACATCTTCAATGATGATTGTATCATCATTCTCATCAAACACAAGCTTGCTTTGATAATAAGCATATTGTTTAATTGGTTTCAAAGCTGACCGGAATACCGAACCGGTTGAACAGGTTTTACTATAAAAAAATAATTTTTTTTTGAAAAATATTATTTTCAACCCTAACCGCCATTTTTAGACGAAATTTGTTTGGCCGGTCGGATCGGTTCAACCGGTGAACCGATTACCTGTCCGGTTCACTGTCCGATCAGTTTATAATGAATACATTGGTCATAAAGAGACAATGATGACTAAAGTCAAGATTGTGTCTTGGCGTGGCATAATCGGAGGACAGCAAGTGCAGAGCCTGCAACCTCTGTTGTGGCCATGACGATTTGCCAGACTGGTAATAATTGGCATGGCACTTATTTTGCAGGCAAGGTTAGTACCTGAGCCTACTCTTATGGCCCTTGGATTTGTTATATGTATGCACTCATGCTTGATAATGATGATCGTATGCTCATATGAGACATGCCTTATTTTTTTACGTTGGCTCAACATATTTTTCAATATTAATATGTGTAAACCCAAGTATTTTTGGGTGTTCACGGTCGTGATGATGAGCTGTCATTTAAGCCACAATGTCATTTGGAAACTAGTAGTGTGCGGATGATGATTAGCATAGGCTCATCTAAGACCTTAATTTTTTGTATGGGCTAATATGTTTGACTGAGGTTGATAAGTGTAAACCCTAACATTTTTTAGTATTTGAGGCTAAAATGAAGAGCCCGACTTAATCTAAAAAACGATCTCATTTGGAAAATGATATTTAACTCAATGATGATGAGGTAACCCTAATCTAAAAGGATCTATAAATGACCCTTTACGGTCTTGATAATTTACTTAGCATTCAATTGTTTAGAGACCATATTAGCAGACCAGTTTGGTGCAATACTGATTTAGATAATAGTTTTGAAGGAGGGTATTTATGGTATTTTGAAATATATATGCAGTTTGTTTTATTAGCAATATCATCATCTATACTTTGGTCAAGGGGGATTTTGGCTTACAATTGTTTCATTTTGATATGCCGCTACCATTTACAAAGGAGTGCAGCACATTAAAATACAAATTTGCAGCTGCTAAATTCAACCTTACCCACCCTTTTGTTATACAAAACTGAGTAATGAGTGAAATGTTCATTTATGAAAATAATAAGGTTGTTTGATTTTTGCTACTTGCCTTTACTTTTAAGCTTTTCAAAATATTTAAGGTAAACAATTTATTTTGTCTGCAACTCACTAATTTTTCCTTTATTTTTTGAGTTGGTTATGAAGGTAGGAGTTTATATCTTACTATCATATCGCATCACATTTTCGACAACGACAAGCCTGTTCAGATATCCATTTTGGCCAGAGAAGGCATAGCTCATAGGAAATGAAAAGATACCTGGAGATATAATCGCCATGACGTTAGCCCGTTACCGTGTACAACTGTTAGTAGTTGACATCATATATTAGTCATTTACTTTAGTAATATATAAAAATAAGATTAGAATAGCATTACCCTGAAAATTACATATTTTCATAAGCCATATATTTTGCTAAAATTAAAGTATTAAGTCATCATTGCCACTGAACTTGTACTCTTTGAAGTGCATTTGTTAGAACTGGAAATAAAAATGGAACATTTTGGTAATAGAACTAAAACACATTTCTCTCCACAAAGTAAATGTTCTTTTAATAAACTGATTTAAGGTGTTATAAACATTAAAAGTACAACTCGCTTAAATGTCAAACCATAACCATTCTGACCCGTTAGAGATAATATGTTGTTCCTTAAATTGGTTTATATATGGTGTATTCTGATTCAACGAGTCATTACCGTTTCACAAACATTAATTTGAGTCTCTCTTATGAGGACTTGGACTTTTCATACAAGATTTGGAATAACGCTAATCTTATTAATCTTCATTGAGCAAGTTTGCATTAAAACTACATCATAATTGAAATGTTTTAATACATTCAACCAAGACAAAAACACATACATGACAACTAGCATCAAGAGGTATGCCCTTAACGAAACCACTAATTATATTCCTCAACAGATCTAAAGCAGCTGGAATCTACGTATGCAACTCAGACCTTTGTCAACCCAATGTTCCCTTTACATCATCATTACATACAACCCAAGACAAGAGGGTCAAGCAGTTGAACATATTTAGTAGCAACCAAGTTTTTTGGCGTCACAATATGCACGTAAACGCGCTATCCCACGTAAAAGACTCCAACAAACATACAATTAATTAACACTTATTTCTCACTGCAGGTACATGCTCTTGGGCAATGTGGAGGTAGGGTACTAGATAACTCATATAACACAATACAAATCCTCTGCGCGCGAAGGACTTTTTCTGTGGATACCCACCCACAAGAAGAATGCCGATCAATAATGCGGTTATCTTGGAGAAGCCTTTAATGAATTTTCTATAATAGCCGGCCGACTCTAAGAAACTGCGTATATCAGTCGGGTTTTGCGGAGTCTTCCATTTCATTATCGCCTCTATCTTAGCGGGGTCCACAGTAATCCCTTCAGGATTGATCACATGACCTAGAAACTATACCTCACGCAAGAAGAATGCGCATTTTGAAAACTTAGCATACAACTTCTCTTTCTTTAAGACCTCCGGTACTTCTCTTAGGTGTTCAGCACGGTCAAATTCGCTCTTTGAGTAAATCAATATATCGTCAATGAATACGACGACTGATTTGTCTAACATCGACCGACACACCCTATTCATCATGTCCATAAATGCCGCGGGAGCATTGGTTAGACCGAATGACATCACGAGGAACTCGTAGTGTCCATACCGCGTTCGAGACGTTGTATTAGGGATCTCTTCCTCCTTCACCTTCATCTGATGATAGCCTGATCTAAGGTCTATTCGCGAGAACCAACTCGAACCTTTTAGTTGATCAAACAAATTATCGATCCATGGAAACGGATATCTGTTCTTCACCGTAAGTTTATTCAACTCACGATAGTCTATACGCATTCTCATACTTCCATCCTTCTTCTTAACAAACAATAATGGTGCGCCCCACGGGGAAACCCTTGGTCTTATGAAACCCTCGTCGAGGAGTTCTTGCAGTTGGAACATCAATTCCTTCATCTCGGATGGCGTCAGACGAAAAGGTGCTTTCACGACGGGCTGTGCTCCTCTATCTGAAATTCAACCTCACGCTCCGGTGGCAACCCCGGAAGATCCTCAGGGAACACTTATTGGTATTCGCACACAACAGGAACATCTTTCACT
Organism: Bidens hawaiensis; assembly: GCF_021521415.1. Taxonomy (NCBI): domain Eukaryota; kingdom Viridiplantae; phylum Streptophyta; class Magnoliopsida; order Asterales; family Asteraceae; genus Bidens; species Bidens hawaiensis. The sequence goes on from NW_027493597.1 coordinate 140,329, forward strand.
TATTTTGTCTCGGCCATAGCTTTGACAACATACGCTAGGTAGGCACCGCGCCATCGCCTTAGAAATCCTTCGACTTTTATCATCGAAATGACATTAAGCCCTGAACTTTCTTTATCACCATGAACCGTCATCGTACCACCCTCCAAGGACTTTAACATTATCAACCTACTCTTACACACTATCTGAGTCTCGAACTCAGATAGCCAATCCATTCCCCAAACCACATCTAACCCTCCTAAAGTCATAACATACAGGGTAACGGGGAACTCACGTCCCTCTAACTCTATTTTACAATCCTTAACCATTCTCATTATCCTAACCGAGGTTTTTGAAATAACCGTTGAAATGACAATAATAATAAACCAAATTATGTTTAATACCCGAAAAGTAATTAATAAGCCTTAATTAAATTAATCATAATAATGTTTGGAAAAAAAATATAATAATAATATTAAATAAATGAATTTGCATCAACGTTCAAAAAGAAAAGAATAAACAAATTATATATGATTAGTTATGTAAAAAAAAAGGGAAATCATTTGATTTGGAAAACACATGGATACTTATTCTTTCCAGGATTCTTGGATGCAATAACCTCAAAACAAATAATAACAATAAAAATAAAGAATTTAGGTAATAATGTGGAATCTGGCTGTGACACTCGTCAATTTCAGGTTAACTCCGTTAATCCAAACTCCGTTAATTCAATCTCAAGATCACACGAACTATGTCATTCCAGTTAATGCATATCTCATTACATTTAATTAGGGCTTAAATGACACATGACAATCATTATACAAGTAGTCTTTCGGAGTTTCACCGAAACACACACGAGTCGACTCAAGCCGTTGGTGAACAAACAATAAATATTATAAACAAGTACTTGATATAATTATGTGTTACGTTTATATGTGTAAATTTGTGCTTGTATGTATGTTATCATATTATGGAGGTGATTGATGTTTTATGCTAGAATTAAACTAATTAGGAGTTGAGGGTGCAAAGTGTAACGTGTATATTAAGTAATAATATATATACATATTATTAACACAAAACCCTAACTCTCCCCTCCCTCCCTCTCCCTCTTGCGACGGAAGCCCCACACCCCCCTCCCCTCTCCCTTGATCGGCCAACAATACACACACACACATACATACAAGAATTGTTACAAGTTGTTTGAAGATCCAAGGTTACTAACTAGGTAATTAAACACTCCTTTAATCCATTCCATTGATTTGTTTTCATGATTAAACATGATGATCATAAACCCTAAGTGTTAAGTATGTTGAGTATTGATGAGCTAGGGTTGCATGCATGATCCTTGGTTCATAGATTAGTAGTTTGTTGAGTTTTTGATGAAAACTGATGCTGGACAGATTCATAATTTTGCGTTAAAACGACTGTAACTGGATTTTAAAGATGTGTTTGGAAGTGTTTATTGATTCTATGATGTAGTAGGTCGAGTCTAGTTTCTAAAGAGTCTGAGTTTGTAATTTTTGAACATGTGGAAGTTAGTTTTTATTAATTTACAAATCTGTCTTGCGAGTCTGTTTTGGGAAGCCTTCTTGTAGGCTGTTTTGTAATTAGTGTATCTCATAAACGACAAGACCAATTGAGTTTATTCCACTTGTGGAAGTTTATAATTTGAGTTAGGAATCTAACCCAATTGGCCTTGAATTAATTGTATTAACCATGTAACGTGAATAGTAAATAACGTTTTGTTGCGCATGATAATGACTGATGTGTGCTTACGGTGTTGTTTTGATCGTTGTGAGAAACCGTATGTAATAAAAATATAATAAAAATATCTTTAGAAACCTAACTCAGTTATGCTTCTGTGATGAATTTTTGGTGATTTTATCTACATGTATGGTTAGTGAAATAGAGTAATCTTGACGTGTTAAAATCTGTCTCGGTAACTTAGCTGCTGAATTCTTTAATTTAACATGAAAAGTGATTATTTGACTGTGATGTTTGCTATGTGTTGGACATATTTTCCCTTGTGGTAGATATTTTCCTGATGATGTACCATAGTAACACCTAACACTATACTTTTTCACTTTTGTAACTCATCACCAACGTGTTTGTCGAGTCGCACTTGTTTCACAAACGAACACATCTCAGGCATAACTTTTATGTGTCGAGTCTAGAGACTCACTCGTCGTTTAAACACTTAGAAATATCATTTTTGTTTTTAGAGCACTAGTGAGGATTTCTATGACGCACGTGTTTATCGGATTTTTGATAATTTCGCAACTATGAGTTTCACGTCCCCTTTTACTCTTTAACGTTTTTATTAGGGGAGATAACATACTCCAACGCTTTAAATTTTGTTTATTTCTTTATATATCACTTGAAAGCCTAAGTGGAAACAAACCAACTAAGTCCTTCTGAACAATCGAACCGGTTAATATTGGATAATAGCGAGTCACCTTTGAGTAGTACTACTGGGTTTGACAAACCACACCCAACTCTAAACTCGACTGTAGGTTGAGTGGGTGTAATTTTGGCTAACACATTACCATGGTCGTGGTTGACATGGTGGCAAGACAATCGTATAAACAGTCAGCTTCGGTGTCAAACACTTAGTAATACATGCTTGATAGGCTAGCTACCTATTGATATATAATTGACTAAACAATATCTGTTAACGCTAAAACGCAACGCTTAAATTTACTTATACATGTGAACTCACCAACCCTGTGTTGACACTTTTAGTATGTTTATCTCAGGTAGCCGAGGCGAGCGAGTGGTATAGGACATGCATTCTCTGAACACTATTGTTTTAAACATCTTTTAAATTTTATCATGATAACTGTGTTTTAAGTCGTCTTGTGTGGCGTAACTATTTACTTTTCGGTTACGTTTCCGCATTTTTACTTAAGACATGTATGTCTTAGTTGTTTTTGAAAACTTTAATTATAGTGTGTGATATAACTAATGATTATGATCCTGTTAGTTCACACCCTCTGAAGGTAAAACTAAGTTAGTGGATTTTGAGGGTGTGACACATGACAAGAACCATCTTTGACCTAACACACCTTCTTCTCCTGCCTCTACAATTTTGCTTAACCACTACCGTTGTCCATTATATGTATTATTCAATAGATGTTTTTTTTTCAACCCAATAATCCAAAGACTTGCGTAAACACAATGAAATGATGGAAAACACCATCCTTGGAAATCATCTCTTCACTATAATCATCTGTCGATAATGATTTCATAAAATATTTTTTTTGAATTCTCAATACTTACTGTAGGGAAAATTAGCTATAAAAACCAGCATGGCCTTAGCAAATAACCCAACTCTTAACTCATCTCCAATAACCAAACCAGTTTTCCGGCGACCATTGTAACTATCTCCGATCCCTGCTTTTCATATACTCTAAACCCAAACCCCTCCACCACTTACACCGATTCCAGCAACCGAACCTACACCACTGCAGCCGCATGTCACCACCGCATCATCGTTGTCGCCCGTTCGCGTCCTTCGGGGAAGCATCTTCACCACCGTAACGCGAGTCCGATCAAGGTAATTCGAACTCAAGCCTATAATAGTGTTCTAGTTAATAATAAATGTAAATCCTAAAACAAACAATCAGTTTACAAGGTGGGTGTTTAAGCTTAAGACAATAATCAGTTTATATGGAGAAGATGAACTAGAAGAATTAGTTAATAAAACAATTAACAATATGAATAATTAACTCGAAACTGTTATGTTGAACTGGTTAAGACTCCTCAGTTACAAACGACAGGCCCAGGGAATCTGGTTGCTGCACCTGTTTTGTTTCTAATACACAACAACTCACTTTAACTAAATAGGTATCTATGTATAAAATTATACACACAAATTGATTGTTGGTCTGTTGGTTAAGTCATTTGTGTTGTAACCGAAAGGTTGCAGGTTCAAAACCCTTTGGCAGCAATTTTTATTATTTAACTTAACCAGCCCTTTAATTGTTTTGTTTAACTGTTTCTGTAAATATTATTAACAAAAATACTGAGTCGGCCCGATTTGCTAGAGCGTCTGTTCAAAAACAAAATGGTTTTAATTTCAAACCCCACTCATTACAAGCTATATATATATATATATATATATATATATATATATATAATACCTTGTTTTCATCCATAGTCAGTTTTAACACTTATATAATATTCGTTAAAATATATAACTAAGAGATATGGACCTCGTTAAATAATACTAATTATTTATTATCAAACGACTCTATTTTAAATTAGCACTTAGACAAACCCACAAATGTTTTCATATATATACATAAAATCAAATTTGACTCTGACCTTAAATAAACCACACACGATCTTACGAGCTACATGTATACAATGTAGGGTGATTAAAAGAGCGTCACTTATATAATTTATCTTCGTAAGACAACTAATCAGCAATCAAGGTACATATCCTAACCCCCTCCATATTGTTATCATATTCTATTGTTATAAACCCCACTGATATTATATTCCTATGGAACACCTAACGTCTTTGACACCTCGATTAATTTGATTGTCCGTTTGATTCATGCTCAGATTTGATTTCTTATTTGACTTGTTAGCATGCGATACATCTATTATTATATTGTACTTATTATCGCATGTTCCGTGATTTGTTAAGATAAGTATTGTTACTATATAACTCAGATTATTTACACTCTGTTACCCTGAGCACTCGCTTCCCGTGGAGTGTCCCACGGGCATAACATTGTGGCATCGATGTTATGTGCTCCTTTCATGACGGAGAGATCAGTTCACGGCGTCTCTTAAGTACAGGTGTGGTACATAGTTATTAGGAGGAGTATGGATATATCCTAGTTCAGTTTTTCTGTTTCATTTTCAGAAAATGGTTGTGGGAATGCCAACTTACGCCATTTCGGGTGATTGACATATAGGAGTGGCCCCCTGTATGTCGTCACATATTATCAGACTCAGTTATGCATATGGGTACACCGTATAATATGTTTCAGTTCAGTTATTTCAGCTATATGATTTTAATCAGTTACATGTTATAATATGTTGCGATATTGTATTCAATTAATTATCACTTGCTTTTGAGCCTTAATGTTCCGTACTGGGCATTCGGCTCATTCCGTAAATCTTTTTACACTTCAGGTTCATATGATACTTTGGGCGGGATCAAGAGAGAACCCTTAAACTTAGGAATAATTGGAAGATGTATGCTAAGCTTATGTTATCTGAATAATATGTATTTTAGACTTAGTATCTGAACTATCAGCAGTATGTCCATTATAATGAAGTAATGGAATTATGTCTTTTTTCTCTGTATACCTCCGTACATTGTGACACGTCACCCCTCCAGGTTGGGGTGTTACAACTATGGTATCAGATCAAAGGCTCTTTCTTGTAGAAATTCTAAGCGTTAATAATTAAAACCTGTGAGGATTGGGTAGATAATTAGGTTTAATCTAAATAGATTAGGAACCTCATTAGGTATGTTTATTTTCTCTCTTTCCGATTTATATTCTAACCCTCTTGACATAATTTTAGATGCCGCCTCGTCGTCAAACCCGCAAGACCACTCGCACGACTAATGATTCAGCTTCGAATGAAACTCCGGTTGATCAAAACATGGTTTCTACTATTAATCAAGCTTTTTCCGGACTACTCCCGAACCTTGTTGCACAAACCGTGGAGGCAGTTATGCAACAAACTCGTTCAGAAGGACGCGCTAATGGTACTCCTAATTTTGGAGCTGTGATTGATGAGAATGCCACTCTGAAGGCATCCATGTGTGGCTCCAGAGATTCCAAAAACAGAATCCCAGATCATTTAGTCATGCTGCTACTCCTTTGGAAGCATGAAACTGGATAGAACACATTGAGAAGATCTTTGAAGTATTAGGAGTTGCGGATCAGTACAATGTCATATTATCCACCTACAAACTAGAAGATGATGCACAAACTTGGTGGGAAGGCCAAAAGCAAGTCAAAGCAGGAGACACTATGGTGCTACTCTTTCATGGGCTGACTTTTGTACCCTCTTTTATGAGAAGTATTTCTCTACGACTGATAGAGAAGCCTACGTAAGGGAGTATGCTGTTATACGATAGAGGGATGATGAACCAGCTTCAGAGTTTATGACTCGATTCTCAAGATTGGCTGGCATTATTGGGAGTGCAGCAGGCTCAACACAGGAAAGAATTCTTGTCCCGAGCTGGAGAAAATAAGAAAAGAGACCGAGATGGGCAGCCAAAGCAGGCTATGGTCCAACCATCCTCTACTGTTGCACAACATCAGGACCGTAGGGTTCAAGAAAATCGAAACCTTGGCAATCAAGCACGTCCATGGCAACCTAAAACCCAAAACCATAAACCCGCTCAGAATCAGATTCAGCCGTATACAGGACCGATCGGAGCTCAACCACTAAATCAATATGGAAGCCCGAACCAGACCACAAGCTCTCCATGTAACATTTGTGGCAAGAAACATGGGGGCGTCTGTCATAAAGCAACGGGAGCATGTTTCAGGTGTGGCCAGATGGGGCATATGATTAAATATTGACCTAAACCAGATACTAAGAAGATTACCGGAGGAGAAGTTGCACCACCAAACACTAGGGGAAGAGTGTTCGCACTTTCTACTATTGATGCCGCTAATGCTCAAGGTACGGTATATGGAACCCTTCATCTTGGTGAACGTAGTATCTGTGTGTTATTTTATACGGGTGCAACACACTCTATAATTTCTCTGTCGTTTACTAAGTACCTTCCGATTAGACCAACCCCGATAGACCCCACTCTGACTATTTCCACTCCGATGGAGAATTCGATCGTAATCACTTAGGTTTATAGAGACTTTCTGATCCGTATTGAATCCGTTGTGTGTAACGCGGATCTATTTCCTATGCATATGTCTGACTTTGATGTTATACTTGGAATGGATTGGTTAACCCGTCATCGTGTGACTATTGATTGTTATTCTAAACGTGTGGTATCTAGTGATCTTAGTTGTCCTAAACTTGTCTATCAGGGTATTGTACCCCATAAGACTCTTAAGACTACTTCCGCGCTCATAGCTCGTAAGCTTATATCGCATGGTTGTGCTGGATTCTTAGCCTCGATTAAAGATACCTATATTATCCAAAAAGGCACTGATAACAATCATGTTGTTTGCGAGTACCCTGATGTATTTCCGGAAGAATTACCAGAACTACCACCTGACCGGGAGACTGAGTTCACTATCGATTTAATCCCTGGCGTCGAGCCGATTTCAAAAGCACCATACCGTATGGCTCCGTTAGAACTAAAGGAACTAAAGGAGCAATAGCAAGAATTGCTAAAATTGGGATTCATAAGACCAGGTGTCTCACCATGGGGTGCAATGGTCTTGTTCGTAAAGAAGAAGGACGGTAGCATGTGTTTATGTATTGACTACCGAGAGTTGAATAAGAAAACCATTCGAAATTGGTACCCTTTGCCTCGTATAGATGACCTTTTCGACCAACTTCAGGGCGCTCAGTTTTTCTCAAAAATTGATCTGAGGTCAGGTTATCATCAGCTAAAGATCAAGAATGAGGATTTTCCAAAAACTGCTTTTCTTACTCGTTATAGTCATTATGAGTTTTTGGTTATTCCTTTTGGGCTAACCAATGCCCCTGCAGTTTTCATGGACTTGATGAACCGAGTATTTCACGAGTTCTTGGATAAATTTGTTATTGTTTTCATCGACGATATCTTGGTGTATTTTAGAAGTAAAGAAGAGCACGAAGAACACCTACATAAAGTGCTTGGGACGTTGAGACAAAAAAAAGTTTTACGCAAAATTTTCAAAATGTGACTTTTGGCTCAACCAAGTTGCATTCCTTGGTCATATAGTATCCGCAGATGGAATCAAGATGAACCCTTCCAAGATTGAGGCAATTACAAATTGGCCTAAACCAACTTCTGCTACAGAAGTTAGAAGTTTCTTAGGCCTAGCCGGCTATTATCGAAGATTTGTGGAAGGATTTTCCGTCATTGCCTCACCCCTTACGCAGTTATTGAGGAAAGGAGTAAAGTATTCTTGGAACGAGGAGCAAGAAAAGAGTTTCGGAGAATTGAAGAAACGACTCGTATCTGCTCTAATACTTACTCTTTCGTCTGGATCAGGAGGCTTCCAAATCTATAGTGATGCTTCAAAGAAAGGACTTGGTTGTGTTTTGATGCAACATGGTAAAGTTATTGCTTATGCCTCGCGTCAATTAAAGCCTTATGAAGTTAAATATCCGACGCATGACTTGGAGTTAGCCGCTGTAGTCTTCGCGTTGAAACTTTGGCCTCATTATCTCTACGGAGAGACTTGCGACATATTCACTAACCATAAAAGCCTTAAGTATATATCTATGCAAAAAGAACTAAATAAGAGGTAAAGAAGGTTGTTAGAACTCTTAAAAGACTATGACTCAATATTCAGTACCATCCGGGAAAAGCTAATGCAGTAGCCGACGCGTTGAGTAGAAAGAGTTTTGGTACCGTATCATGTCTTCAAATCCACCCTCGTATAATATATGATCTGGATAGATTGGGTGTTGGTATTCAAGTCGGTGATTATAACGGTTACTTAGCTAGAATGCAAATCGAGCCTGACCTAATCTCTCGGATTAATGATGCACAGAGGTATGATGGCGAATTGTGGGCGATAGTGCAAAAACTCGAGGTAGGCAAACAGTCGGAATTCCGAATGGATGAGCATGGTGTGATTTGGTGTGGCAAAAGATTGTGCGTGCCAGATGATTCCGCTCTTCGTGAGTCGTTATGTAACATCCTAAAATTTTAAGGTTGAATAAAGAAAGTTATGTTTAGTGATTTCGCGTTATTGATTATTTAATATCGAGTAAGGAGCGGATCATGGACTTAGATTAATTGAGAGGGGTTAAATGAGAATGGGCCTTAGGTCCATGGGCTTAAGGGATATAAATATCCCCTAAACCCTAAAACATCACTCATTCCATCTTATTCTCTAACACTCCAAAACACACCCACACCACTCACACCGCCGGCGGCCGAGGGAGAGGAACGAGCGTGATCCGAGAGAGAGTGAGCGATTAGTTGTGATTAAACAAGTTAAACGAGTTCCAAACAAGCACAAAAAGGTATGATTCTTGATCTTTGAAGTTTAAAGATCCAAGCTTTATAGTGTTTATACGACCGAAAACGGTTGGGGAGCGTAGTGGGTGATGTCGAACCATAACAAGGGTGTTAAAATCACCAAAAATGCTTGATAGAAACCAAACAGCGGCTGAACTGGGCAACTTCGCCTTCAAAGCGATAACTTCGCCTTCAAAGCGATAACTTCGCCTGAGGCCAAGTTCGCCTAATTGATAACTTCGCTTACGGCCAAGTTCGCCTAACTGGTAACTTCGCCTGAGGCCAAGTTCGCCTAACTGGTAACTTCGCCTGAGGCCAAGTTCGCCTAATTGATAACTTCGCTTACGGCCAAGTTCGCCTAACTGATAACTTCGCCTAAAGCTAAGTTCGCTTAAGGTTTAACTTCGCTTAAAGCTAAGTTCGCCTAAGGTTTAACTTCGCTTAAAGTCAAGTTCGATTAGGAAATAAATTAAAAACCTAATGAAAAATGTGTTAAGACAGTTAATGGAAATAAAATTTTTCCAAGCTGACCTGGCAGCTCGACCCCAGCCAGGGGCTCTGCCCCTTGGACCCTGCTAGGGGCTGCCGCCCCTAGACCCCGCTGCCAGGGGCGCTGCCCCCGGACCCCCGTTCGTTGTGGGTCATATAAAGATAGAAATGAAATATGAGAAGTGATAGTTAATTGATGCGTATACTTGTTATACAGTCAGCCGTGCACAACTGAAGAAAGTGATTACGATTAACGGTGAACGTAACCGTGTTCAGGTGAGTTTCTAGCCCCATTCCTTGTTATGTTTTTGGGGCTGTGTGCATACTCGATGTGTTGTTAATACATTTATCCAAAGTGATAAGTGTATGCCATATGTGATATACGTGATATGTATGAATGATTGCTTGATGGTACGTGAACGATCTTCGGATATTGCACGTACCGTCAGGTTGTAACGCTATGTATAAGGTAAGTATGATATGTATGCTTATGTGTATGAATGTAATAAAGTTAATAAAAGAAGGAAAAGACGGTTGTATGGTTGTATGGTTACGAAAATGGTACCGATCCCTAATAATACTCGAGGTATGATGTATGGTTGTATGGTAACGAAGAGGGAATCGAACCCTACTAATATTCGAGAACTAGGGACCAGACCCTTATAATATCTGTGATGTTAGGGACCAGACCCTTATAATATCTGTGATGTTAGGGACCAGACCCTTATAATATCTGTGATATTAGGGACCAGACCCTTATAATATCTGTGATGTTAGGGACCAGACCCTTATAATATCTGTGATGTTAGGGACCAGACCCTTATAATATCTGTGAGGTTATAGGGCGAAAGGCTCTTTAAAACATAGGATTATGTATGTAAACAAAATATGAATGAAAGTATGAAAGTATGAATGAAAGTATGAATGAAGGTATGAATGAAAGTATGAAAGTATGAATGAAAGTATGAATGAAAGAATATAAGTTTATGTGTATTGTATAGTGTATGATTAACTAGAACTCACTCAGCGTAGCTGACTTTTAGTATGCACGCAGGTGAGTAGGATGAGGCAGCTCGCTTGAGGAGACACGTGGCACTGAATAAGAGGCTGGCATCGAAAGACTCAAGACGTTTAAGTTTAATGTTTCGTTTATTTTGAAAGACAAAATGATGTTTTAAGACAAGACGTGTTTTGTTATGAAATGTTTTATGAAAGTTTTTAAATTCCGCGAATGTTTTAATTAACTCTGCTATTTAGAACTGTGTTTATGAGTAAATCCAACACGAAAGTAGGGTTACCGGTGACGGGGCCTTACACGTTACTAGCTGAGGCACATAGTTCACCATTCTCTATTCACCCGGGATCTACAAAGATGTATCGTGACTTGTGTCAAAACTTTTGGTGGAGTGGAATGAAGGAAGATGTTGCCAGATACGTAAGTAGATGTCTCACTTGTCAACAAGTAAAGATTGAGCACCAACGTGCTAGTAGTTTATTGCAGCCGTTTGGAAATTCTTGTATGGAAGTGGGACAAGATTTCGACGAATTTTGTTACGGGTTTGCCGAAGACCTTTAAGAAGAATGATACTATATGGGTAGTTGTTGACAGACTATATAAATCATCACATTTCTTACCTATTCAAGAACGATTTTCGGCGTTTAAGTTATCCGAAGTATTCCTTCAGGAAATTATTCGACTTCATGGTACTCCATCTTTGATCGTTTTGAATAGAGATCCACAATTCACCTCACGTTTTTGGAAAGGCTCCCAAGCATCTTGGGGTACACGTTTGAAGTTTAGTACCGCTTTCCATCCACAGGCAGATGGTCAGTCCGAACGTACAATCCAGACATTAGAAGACATTCTTCGTGCATGTGCACTTGAGTGGACGGGTAACTGGGACGAATATTTATGCCTTGTTGAATTTGCTTACAACAATAGTTGGCAAGCAAGCATTGGCATGGCTCCGTTCGAGCTATTATATGGTTCAAATTGTCGAGCACCAACATGTTGGGAAGAAGTAGGAGAAAAGATCATTGAAGAACCCGAGTTAGTCCAAATTACAAAAGTCGCTGTCGCTCGAGAGAAACTGAAAGAAGTTCAAAGCCGACAAAAGAGCTATGCAGATCAGCACCGGCGGACAGTCGAATTTCAAGTCGGCGATCACGTAATCTGAAAGTATCACCTTGTCGTGGTGTTCGTAGATTCGGTATTAAGGGAAAACTTAGCCCTCGTTATATCGGGCCATTTGAGATTCTCGAGAGAATTGGGGAAGTTTCATATCGTTTGGCATTACCGCCACAACTTTCACATGTTCATAACGTGTTTCATGTATCCTTGTTGAGAGGATATAATTATCATCCGCTTCACATAATTAGTTATCCATTACATAAGATCCATGAGGATCTCTCATATGAGGAGGAACCTAATGCAATTTTTGACCGACAAGAAAGAGTTATGCGTAGAAAAGTATTTCCTTTTGTTAAGGTTCTATGGAAGAACCACTCCGAACGTGAAGCTACATGGGAAACTGAAGAGTCAATTTGTTCAGCATATCCAAATATGTTCGAGTGATAGAACCTTTAGTCCAGGTAACTATGAACCCTACCTCCGATCTGTGACATTTTTCTAAAACTATGTGGATATTTTAAGTTCTTTACACAACTTATATATATATATATATATATATATATATATATATATATATATATATATATATATATACTCTGAGCTATCTCTAAACTATGGTATGAGTATCGATAATGCTTTGTTATCTGGCCTATTCTCCGTCAACTTCCGTAAGACATTAAGATACATTTGGGAAAAACCATTAGGGCGTGGTTGTATGGTAATTGACAATTATGGACGCGTGGTAATTATTAATTACATGTACAAATATGCGCTACTGGCATTCCTAATGCGTAGATTGGTGTCTATCCTCTGTCTCTGTTATGAAATCATATATTTTGTTACTTCTAAAAGGATCCGTAATTTTGAACTACAATTTCAATGACGTAAATTTTTTTTAGGGGATAATAGTTGAAATAACCGTTGAAATGACAATAATAATAAACCAAATTATGTTTATTACCCGAAAAGTAATTAATAAGCCTTAATTAACTTAATCATAATAATGTTTGGAAAAAAAAATAATAATAATATTAATAAATAAATGAATTTGCATTAACGTTCAAAAAGAAAAGAATAAACAAATTATATATGATTAGTTATGTAAAAAAAGGGAAATCATTTGATTTGGACAAGACATGGATGATGGATACTTATTATTTTCAAGTCTCTTGACCTCAAAACAAATAATAACAATAAAAATAAAGAATTATGTATAGGTAATAATGTGTAACCGACCCACTTGACAAGAATCATCTTTGACCTAACACAACTTCTTCTCCTGCCTCAACAATTTTGCTTAACCACTACCATTGTCCATTATATGTATTATACAGTAGATATATTTTTTTCAACCCAATCATTCAAAGACTTTCGTAAACACAGATAAATGAAATGATGGAAAACACCATCCTTGGAAATCATCTCTTCACTGCAATCATCTGCCGATAAAGATTTCGTAAAATATTTTATTTGAATTCTGAATACTTACTGTAGGGAAATTAGCTATAAAAACCAGCATGGCCTTAGCAAATAACCCAACTCTTAACTCATCTCCGATAACAAAACCAGTTTTCCGGCAACCATTGTAACTATCTCCGATCCCTGTTTTTCATATACACTAAACCCAAACCCGGCCACCACTTAGACCGATTCCAGCAACCGTACCCACACCATTGCATCTGCACGCCACCACCGCATCACCGGTGCCGCCCGTTGGCGTCCTTCCGGGAAGCATCTTCACCATCGTAGCGCGAGTCTGATCAAGGTAACTCGAACTCAAGCCTATAATAGTGTTCTAGTTAATAATATATGTGAATCATAAAACAAACAATCAGTTTACAAGGTGGGTCTTTAAGCTTAAGACTATAATCAGTTTATATGGATAAGATGAACCATAAGAATTAGTTAATAAAACAATTAACAATCTGAATAATTAACATCAAACTAATATGCTGAACTGGTTAAGACTCCTCAGTTACAAATGGCAGGTCTAGGGTTCGAAACCTGGTTGCTGCACATGTTTTGTTTTTAATTAATAACAACTCACTTTAACTAAATAGGTATCTATGTATAAAATTATAAACTTAAATTGATTGTTGGTCAGTTGGTTAAGTCATTTCTGTTGTAACAGAAAGGTTGCAGGTTCAAAACCCTTTGGCAGCAAATTTTTATTTAATTGTTTTGTTTAACTGTTCCTGTAACTATTATTAACAAAAATATTGAGTCGGCCTAATCTGCTAGAGCGTGTGTTCAAAAACAAAATGGTTTCGACTTCAAACCCCACTCATTGCAAGCTATATATATATATATATAATACCTCGTTTTCATCCATAGCCATTTTTTACACTTATATAATATTCGTTAATATATATACATAAGAGATATGGACCTCGTTAACTAATACTTATTTTTTTTTATCAAAAGACTCTATTTTAAATTAGCACTTAGACAAAACCACAAATGTTTTCATATATATACATAAAATCAAATTTGACTCTGACCTTAAATAAACCACACACGATCTTACGAGCTACTTGTATACAATGTAGGGTGATTAAAAGAGCGTCACTTATATAATTTATCTTCGTAAGACAACTAATTAGCAATCAAGGTACGGATCCTAACCCCTCCCTATTTTTATCATATTCGATTGTTATAAACCCCGTTGATATTATATTCCTTTGGAACTCCTAACGTCTTTGACACCTCGATTCATTTGGTTGTCCGTTTGATACACGTTCAGATTTTGATTTGTTATTTGACTTGCTAGCATGCGATACATATATTATTATATTGTACTCATTATCGCATGTTTCGTGATTTGTTAAGATAAGTATTGTTACTATATAACTCAGATTATTTGCACTCTGTTACCCTGATCACTCGCTTCCCGTGGAGTGTCCCACAGGCATAACATTGTGGCATCGATGTTATGTGCTCCTTTCGTGACGGAGAGATTAGTTCACGGCGTCTCTTAAGTACAGGTGTGGTACATAGCTATTAGGAGGCGTATGGATATATCCTAGTTCAGTTTTTCAGTTTCAGTTTCAGGAAATCGTTGTGGGAATGCCAGCTTACGCCGTTTTGGGTGATTGAGATATAGGAGTTGCCCCATGTATGTCATCACATATTATCATATCCAGTTATGCTTATAGGTACATCCGTATAATATGTTTCAGTCCAGGTATTTCATTTATATGATTTTAATAAGTTATATGTTATAATATGTTGCGATATTTTATTCAACTAATTATTACTTGCTTTTGTGCCTTAATATTCTGTACTGGGCATTCGGCTCATTCCGTAAATCTTTTACACTTCAGGTTCACAGGATACTTTGGGCGGGATCAAGAGATAAGCTTAAAACTTAGGAATAATTGGAAGATGTATGCTAATCTTATGTTATCTGAATAATATGTATTTTGGACTTAGTATCTGAACTATCAGCAATATGTACCTTATAATGAAGTAATGAAATTATGTCTTTTGTCTCTGTATACCTCCGTACATTGTGCCACGTCAGCCCATCCGGGTTGGGGTGTTACATTTCACTAGCGGTTTCTACTATAAAAGTTTCAGGCACACGACAACATTTCATTTTTGCTAATTTACTAAACGTTGTAGCTACAAAACTTCTAATCTCACATGAATCAAACAATACTGAAGCGGAAATACCGTTTACTATAAACGTACCTGTGACAACATCTGGGATCTGCTTGGCTTGCTCCTAAGTCAACGTGTAAGCTCTGGTCCTTGGCTTGGATTGATCCTCATCTTTCTTTCCACTTCCTCTAGCTTTACCATTAGTGCACTCCCTTGCCATATGACCCGTTTTACCACATTTGTAATACGCTGGCTTTGCACTGCACTCATTGGCATAATGCCATGCCTTCCCGCACTTATAACACACATTAAATCCAAGCCTGCACTCCCCACCATGAGCTTTCCCACATTTGTGACAAACATCAGAACTCCTACCCCACTTTCACTCTCCACCGTGAATTTTACCACAAGCCTTGCATGACTTCTTTTTCAACCCTTTCGGTCTCCTATCCCTAGAGTTCCACAACTGAGTGCCGGGTCGTTAGCAGGATTGACCCATTTCTTATCTTTCTCCTCTTCCATCACCACATCGTCCACAGTCAGGTCATCATAAACCATCTCTGCGAGTTCAACAACAGAGTCGAAAGTAGCAGGTTTACTAGCCCTGACTAGGGTGCAGACATTCTGTGGAAGACCTCTGATGAAGCACTTGATCCTTTTCACCTCAATGTTTACCATATCGGGTACTAACCTAGACATACGGTTGAATTCGGTAGTTTACTCACGATGTGTCATTTTACCTGCCCTCAGATTTAGAAACGTCATCTCAGCCCTTTCAATGTCAGCATCAGCACAAAATTGCTTCATAACCAATTCCTTCAGATCATCCCATCTCATTGCCTTAATCTCTTCTATGTTCTTTCTTTGTTCCACTGTCTCCTACCAGAACATGGCCTCATCACCAAGCGTTTGGGTAGCATAACCCACTGCTTGATCAGGAAGACACTCGCTAATTCGGATAACCCTGTCCATTGCGGTTATCCACTGGAGAGTAGCGATTACATCTCCTAAACCAGTCAGCTTCGGTGGGTCACAACCTTTGAACGAATTGTAGTCACAGATCAAACTTCACTCGAGTCACCTTTTTCATTCTCATAAGCCTTCTTACCACTCTCCCCTATCTTCTCGACAGTCCTTGCATGGCTTTCAGTAGACCCACTAGGATGCAGATTCTTCACTGCAGCAGCTACAGCTTGAACAATGGCAGCTTGCACAGCAGGATCGAGTTGATACCCTTCATTGTTACTCTGATCTCGCCCAGTTTCATCTCCATCTTCCCTTGTGTTGGTAACTGGTTCTCCAGAAGGTATCAGGTTAACACGCGGCGTACCACGGCATCCCGTGCGACCTCCTAGTCCGAGAACGTTCCTAGAGCCCGCCATTCATATTCTACAAGAAAGGAAACACAAACGTCATCACTCAAGGAACTGTTTAGTACAAGGATAGTAAGGCTAACAGGTAATAACAGTGGCCAGCTGTGATTAGCTTATCACGTTACTCTCCGTGTCCTATACATATCCCGTTGTGAGTCCACTTGTGCTAGTTCTACTTTTAACAGTTAGACAATCAAACATTTCATATACTCATATACTCCTATCTCTAGCAAATAAGCTAACTTTCTTACACATTCTTATATTAAACGTGAAATTAATCATGTACTTTACCTTTACTTAGCTTGATTGAGTGACACATGGCTTTTCTAAACTGGCATCTTCTTTCTTCTCTTGCTTAAGTCCCATTTTTTGTTCGAGTCTAAGCATGTAGGATGCTTATTTCTCTCGAACTTATGCTCTGATACAAACTTGTAAGGCCCCGGTCCTGGCGCCCTAATTTGGCGTTGGATGTACTCATAAACACAGTTCTAAATATTAGAGTTAATTAAAACTTTTCGCGGAATAGATAAAAGAAAAGCATTCATTACATAAGTCTTAAGATTCAAACCATAATAAACATGTGTTAAGTTCAAACATCATAAAATTAAGTCTTCAGATGCCAGCTTCTTTATTCTTCTGCCATGTGCCTCTCTTCAAGCCAGCTGTCTCATCCTACTCACCTGCGTGCATACTAAAAGTCAGCTACGCTAAGTGAGTTCTAGTTAATCAAGCAACAAACAATGCATTCACATACTTGTATACATACCTGAAGGTAAGTACATCTTACATACTTAACCTGTTTACTTTACTTTCATACATACATTCGTACGTTCATTATTTCATACTTTCCTTACTTACATGATACATATATAACTATCGTTACCTTTTAAAGAGCCTTCCGCCCTATAACCTCACATGTATTGTAAGGGTTTGGTCCCTAACATCACAAATATTATAAGGGTCTGGTCCCCAACATGACAGATATTATTAGGGTCTGGTCGCTATCATCATAGATATTATTAGGGTCTGGTCCCAATCCTCACATATATTATTAGGGTCTGGTCCATTTCTTCCGTGCAACCATACCATACCTTTCATTATATTAATATGCAAAAACTTTCATACATATTCTCAATACTTTCTATAGTATTCATATATCATTCATACATCATACATAAAACATTACATATCATACACTTACCACTTAAGGTAAGTGTATTAACTAATCACATCGAGTATGCACACATCCCCGAAAACATGACAAGGAAATGGGGCTAGAAACTCACCTGGATTCGGTTACGTTCGGAGTTAATTGTAATCCCTTTCCTTAGTTGTACACGACTAACTGTTAAACATATATATTTGTTAAGTAATTGTGTAACCAATTAAGTTGGTATTTTTGTTAACTAACGTACTTGTTAAGCTAGGATCGCTTGTTTAGTTAAACGGATTTATCGGGGTTACCTTAATTAACGAATGTATATTTTTACTTTTTATTTATTAAGTGTGCTCATATTTATTATATTATATTAGGTATACATATACATATATAAAAAAAATATATCTTTCATTCGTCGACGAGATTGTCCATAAAAATTTAATAGGACTTAAAGAGTTGATGAGGTTGATTAATTTGGTTTATTTCTCATACCGGATTAGCCTTGGTTACTATGGACCAAGCCCAATCAGTTTAGGACTTGCTTAGACCGGGCCCAAATGCATTGAACTGGGTATTCGAATCGAACCCTCTATTCGAATCAAACCCCCTATTCAAATCGAACTCTATTTGAATCAACCCTCTAATTGAATCTGGGTCTGATTGAATTAAATCAGGTTCAATGGGTATTTCGTAAATCGAAAATGAATTGCTAGGGCTGGGACTCGAACCCTCGACCCTTAGCTCATACAACAACAACTTTACCACTCCACCACTGGATGGTTAAAAATCCATCCATATTAATTCTAGGCCCACTTCTCCAACTTTCTTTCATTTCCTTTTTCTTTTCTCTCTTTTCTCTCTTTCTTTTCTTTTTTTTCTTTCTCGCTGCACCTTCTGCCTTATCATTATTGTTATTGAATATTATTATATTATTTATTCCTTATTATTACCATTATTAATTAGAGTGCTCTGCAGCGTGTATTATTACTCTTATATTTATTATTATTATTATTATTATTATTATTATTATTATGCGATGCAGCCTATATTATTATTGTTCTTATATAATTTATTTAGTATTACAATTATTTCTAATTTATTTTCATTCAACGTATTACCATTTCCGTCATTACACTTATTCAAGATTTAGCTCGTTTATGATAATGTTTGAACCTTTATCGATTTTAAAGCCCGGTTTAGCTAGATCAAGAATACCAAACGAGCCGAACTTAACTAACGAGTTGAATATGTTCACATTTTAACGTCAAGTTTATATTTTTATTAACTCTTAGATCCCGATCTAAGGTTATACCAATTTTCATGGAAAACCAATATCAAATGAACGATCTTTAGGATAACACGTACCTTAAACGAACCGAATATCGGTTTAGATTTTGCTCGAGTTAGGCTTGATGATCTCTTGTTATTATAGAAAATACACAAACTTGATATTTCTTTGATATGGTCCGAATTTATGAAGATGGACGGGTGGTGTAGAGAGTGTTTGGCTTAAGTGTGTGTTTTTGAAGGTGTAGGCTATGGTGTGGAGATGGATAGAAATGGAAAGGATTAGGGTTTAAGGGGTATTTATTTATACTCCCTTAAGCCCATGGACCTTAGGCCTATTTTTCCTTTTTAGTCCATAATTAATTCCACCTTTAAAGTCTACTTAACCTACCATCTTTATTATTTTATTATTTCTTCTACTAACTCAAGTAAACTTTTCTATCATAATTAAATAATATATTAAATATTATTTTTAGAGATTTCGGGATGTTACAATTAACAAAGATTTGTTCCAACTATATTACGAAGATTTAGGTTCAAGCAAACAAACGGGCATACGAATTTGGGATATGATTACGGGTTGCTGCGTTAGTGATGTGCTAAAAACAGTCAATTAAATATTAACTAAATTAAACAAGTAATAAAAACTAGATTAAGACTCAACTACACAAAACACCGGCAAGTGAACAGATAAAATATACTAAAGCTAAGTAAGTCCGGAATATCGAACCCACAGGACTCTATAAAATACGTAAATTAACTAATTAGACTCGACATACGAGACGACTATTTATTATTAATGTTTTAAGGGGGGTTTTAAAACTAAGAAAATAAATAAACAAGTACAGTAGAAGCAAGCAATTTAACACAAGATCGAAACCAATAAAAGAAGGAATCTACCTAGGTAAGAATCACATGAATCAACAATCATCAAGCAATGGACAAATAACATGATACAGAAAACTGATTTCTAAACATATTCATCTAACAAACCCTAAGGATCCTTGTCCGAATCAAACAAAATCCCAAAGAATAATTATTAGATTATTAAGCAATCAGTTATATTGATTTCCTTACAGTCATCAATTAGGGTTAATTAATAGTATCTAAAGCAAGCAATCTCACGAAACACTAAACCCTAGATATTGTTAAATTAAACATGACATCATGAACATGGATCAACACAATAAGCAAGAATATTGTCACTAAACTATCCTAGCATGCGATTGACCAAGACACATGAACAACTCCTCACCTTACAGCTATTGGAATTTAGCAGAACATTCAAAACCTTAACCAACTATCAACAAGCTTCTATGATCTAATGGGCCCACTCAATCACAATAATCAAAACACCAAGTAATGAAACATAAACCCTAAATCTAAAGAACAAAATCAAGAGATAAAAAGTTAGAATCTAAATTGAAAATAAATGAGTTAAGTCGCTGAGTTAATGAGTTTTATCAAAGTTTAACATGTTTTAACAAATTAAAATTGGAAGTTGAATACTTGAAATATGTTTAATAGTTTATGTATATAATACCATGAGTACAAGAAAACAATTAGATTATTAAATTGTGCATTAATACTATTTAAATTACTTGATATTTCGATAATATAATAACGTGATAAGATGAATAAGTGAAAACCAATTTAATAATAGAGTGTAAATTGCATTGATTGGCTTGTGGTGACCGAGTTTTGATGAATGAAGGATTTGTATCCGATCAAGAGAATAAAAATGTTTTGAGTGTAAAATAGATCGAATCAATAGATCTTGATTCAAAAGTGATTTAGGAAGTAAAAGATTGATTAATTGCATAACTGAATAATAGAATAATTAAATATTAAATCAAATCAAAAATTGTTTCGTATAAAATCAAATAAATAAACAAATAACGAATGTTCTTCGATGTGTTGGGTTTCCCATGAGCTTTCCATGGCATTTTGTTTCCCCAACTTATTAGCATACCAAAACCAAAACAAATGTGTGAGTTCGCCTCCCATGAGCGTTACATGGCAATTTGAATGACCCAACTTAATTAACGAATTAACGAATCAATTGAGTTTATCGACCCATGAGCGTTACATGGCGAGTTACCCGACCAAACTAAGTAACGAATACACCAACTCAAGCATAAGTAGTTGAAACATCTCATGTATCACCACGGATGATTATGTTCCAAAAAATATCGCAAATATAAAAAATTGTGCAAACATACAGTTTGCGTGTCCATGGCGTCCTATCGGTTTTACACTCGACTAGACATTTAAAAAAACAATAAAACACAATAGATGGTGTAACCATTTAGCTGATTACATTAAACGCTTAAAGTGTCGGTCGCATGACAATTTCCACTATGGCGGAGAATCTTGTCACACTTCCTAGTTTTAAGTGAAAAGAGCAAAAGCAAAGCTAGAAAACTCTCAAGGAATTATTCAATAATGAATAACAGTTAACTAACATTACAAAAAAATATTTTGAAAATGAGACATGGTCCCGGAGTAATAAATTATTTTGAAGGTGAAGCATAGCTTCGGAGTTGTGTGTGTATAACAATAAAATAAACAATTAACTAAGTAGTTAAATAAGTACCTAATCTAGCAAGGCAATTACGTAAACTGTAAACAATCAAACAGAACACATCAGGTAAACAAATAAGCATGTATGGGGCTCCTAAGCATGTTACTAAGGCACCAATAACG
This sequence comes from Bidens hawaiensis, assembly GCF_021521415.1. Lineage (NCBI taxonomy): Eukaryota > Viridiplantae > Streptophyta > Magnoliopsida > Asterales > Asteraceae > Bidens > Bidens hawaiensis. The sequence goes on from NW_027493597.1 coordinate 162,174, forward strand.
ATCTATCTTAAACCTTCGGCTCTGATACCAATCAGTCACACCTCAACCTAAGGCGGAAATGCGGGGGGCGTGAGTTGATTGCTCACAGCTCTCAAGGTACTATTATGCAAAATTTAAATTTATGATATCTATTATTCCAATTTAAATAATACAACAAATTCAAATAATCATACTACGTAAAATATCATTAAAATAAGTAAAGACAAAATAAGATCTAAATTCTTGTTTCTTCTCTCTAGCGTGCAATCCTAAGTGTCTCCAAACAATCTTGATAATCATATCATGCGATAACCAGCATATGAGTAAGAAAAATAAATATAGGTTTTGTCAACACTAGGTTGAGTGAGTATAACACCAGATTTAAGACACTATAATAATAATATAAAAGAGCAAACCGTGTCAAGTGAGGTAAGCAATTTAACCAATGAGCAACTAAATAAAGTTGCCAGTAAGCTCGATGTCAGATGAACTGAATGATGGCTAACTCGACTAGCGTATGATCATACTAGTCTGAGAATATGTTGTACCTCTCTGATATGTATTCAAGTAAAGCATAGAAGCATATAACACGTTATGTATAAATTTTTAAACACACAAGACTAACAGTTGCAAGTTTGAGTATTAAATAATAGTAAAATATCTACGAACGCATATGTCCCTAAGTTAAAAGGGGGGGGGGGGGTGAGATACTCACCTAATTAGAGGAACAAAATTAAAATGATGACGTGGGAAAGATAAACCCTTCAGGATTCATCGACAAGGATTCCTATTTAAATATAATACAATATACATTAGTTATATATATACTCGATTAAATGAATTAAGATTTTGATGTGATTTGTGTTATATTTGGGATTATAATATTATTGATTGAACAATTTATTTTCATAATAACTATTATTGCGAAGATTAATATTATTGATTATCATTTATAAGAAACATTACATTTTATTATTATAAAATCACCATTAATTATTCTTGATAAAATATATAATTAATTACCTAAATAATTTAACCAATTAAGATATAGGATATAATAATAATAATAATAATAATAATAATAATAATAATAATAATAAAATCTAAATAAATAAATAAATAAATAAACTAATTATAATAATGTGTAGATAATTAAATATAGTATGTAGTAGGATATAAATAAATATTTTGTTTAAATACTTTAAGGAAAATCTATTTGTTACGTTTATTAGATAATATATATATATATATATATATATATATATATATATATATATATAAAAGTAGGTTTTATTAAGACGTTCAATGATGACGAAACGTGAATCAAAGTGTCTGGTTTTAAATAAAAAGAACAAGGTTTACTATTACTATATAAAATATATTTATAATGCATACACACACACACACACACACACACACACATACATACATAAACGAGAGCTTTTAACGAGATTTTGACAAAAGGCATAACTTAATGATGTCAGTTAACAGAAGATATTATTTATTTACAGTTAATTATTAAATTATCAGTTATTAAAATTAATTATATTATTTAATATAACAGCTCAAAAAAAATAAGAACCAAAAACCTGGTGGCCGGATTTGAACCCGCGACCACCAGGTCTTTGCCCTTAACACACACCCAAAACCAACTAGACAAAGCCGACAACTGGTTAAATAATGAAAACTAATTATTATATACATCACTGTTATTTTCCCCAAATTGAATATAAACCCTAGAAAACTCAATTGATTAAACCTGTTTACTTTTGTGTAATTAGTGTTAGGGTTATCGTATTACAGGTTAACACGAGCATGTTGTATGGTTTAATTACATGATTTGAAGACTAATTGATGACAAGCGACGAGAGGGGTTGATGGCCAAACACGGAACAAGAACAGGGGTTTGCGAGGTAGTTAATTGTATTATTATGATGTTTACACATCAATTTAAGAAACGATATACGACAACTCGTTAATTATGCTAATACGTATTCTATTGATCTAGATTTTCTAATTAATCATGTCGGTGAGGTCGTTTTGGTGAGATATACGATTCACAAAAATTTGTTCCAACTATATTACGAAGATTCAGGTTCAAGCAAACAAACGGGCATACGAATTAGGGATATGGATACGGGTTACAGGTTGCTGGGTTAGTATAATAAAATATTAAAATTGTAAGAATTGCAGTTTAGCCCTTGTACTTTACATGTGAAATAAAAATAGGTTAAAGCTTATGTTTAGGGGTAAAAATGTATACATCTCAAAGTTATATAAGAAAATTGAATTAATATAATAAATGATAAAAATAAAATAATATTAGTTGGATAAATGCGATGAGTTGTTGATTAAAATCACCCGAATACGATAACGGGTCGGCATTGGTATTTAATGTTTAACGAAAAGATCCAAGTTGTTACAACTAGTATAATAACAAAAGTGGGAGGATTGTGGCTTCCAAATTTGTTCTTCATGCTTATGATGTTGTACCTTCTTTGTTGTGATACACGTGTGTCTTCACCTTGCATGTGTCCTCTTCTTTTGTAACTTCTTTAGTTCTATACTCAGTTGAAGGTTCGTTAAGACATTTGAAACATGCAAGGTTGCCGGTGCAGACGGACGTCACAGAAAAATTTTCTCACCTCTGCCTGACGAGACGCAAAACTAATGGTGCCTTCATCAGAGCAGATGAAAACCTAACGCTAAATTCAGTTTGCTCAAATTTTGTTTCAAGTTACTTTATTGCAGTTTGTTGTTGGACAAAATGAATTTTGTTGTTGACCTTTGTTTTTGCCTCTAAACAATTTATGTAGTTGTTTATAGTGGTTATATGCTTTTGGTGTTTGTTTTTTTTTTTTTGTTATTGCATGCAAAGGTCTGTCGTCATTGTACATGTTCATTGGTTATATGTTGCATGTCAGGTGTTCTACTAATTGTTTGTCTTATATAGGGACGACAATGGGTCGGATTTAGGTAATCCCTAATTCATACCCGATTACCCAAAACTGCCCAATTTTACCGGTTTCCTATCGGGTTTTGGCAATCGAATTCTATCTTCCTCTCTTTTTTTTCACTATTAATTGTATGCTTTCTTGGTTTATGCAACTCAGAAAAGGGTGATTCCTTTTCGAATGCTTTCAAAATCTCATCAATTATATAAGTGTGTTCAAATAAAACTAACTTTCTAAAAACATTTTACTATACATATGAGATCATGTTAGCTATTTTATTGATTGGAAACTGATAATGATGTTTAGCAAATGACTTATCATGTTTAGACTTTAGGTGTTGATGCTAGGTTGCTTGAAACAATATATGGATGGTGATAAAATTAAATTTGGGGATTGTTGGATTTACTGTGTCAGTTCGGTTTCCTTGGGTTTGACAATAGTCCACAACTAAATTTCAGCCGTGTTAAAATTATTTTTTTAGCATGGTTAAATATGTGTTTTCATAAATAGTCGGTTTCAAAGATAGGATTACCAAAAAGCTTCGCGTAAGAGTGTCTTTTATTTAAATTCAAACCCGAGAATACTCTTTGCAGACCTGAAACAAAATTTATAAAGGCTACGAGACAGCAGCACATAAAAGCGTTAACCTTAAATAAAACTCATCAACCTATGAGGTCATATAGTCATGGCCCTTTCAAAACATGAATGAATTCTTTTTCCGGATCATCGTTTCTGTTAACATTTCTTTTAACGGGTCAAATCATATAAAAAGAATTTCATTTTTTTTGGTTCACTTTGTTTCGGCTCAAATATATGTTAACGGTCATTTCGGGCTTTATAGGTCCTAAATCATTATTAATGGTTAAAAAAATGTTTGAATACACCACTTCACCATGGTGTTTTTATGTAGATATATGTTTTAATGTTTTAATTTTCATGCATTGGTGATACAGAATGAGAGGAAAAGATGGTGCCATGGTGGCAACCATTTTGTATAAACTTTTTAACATTTATATAAAGTTTAAGCTTAGATGTTTTACGAACTTATCATTTAAGTTTTGTTTAACGTGTTGCGTTAACCATTTACGTAGCATTTAATAATTTTTTAGCAAGCATTCTACTTTATGTATAAAAGTTTCAAAATGTTTGACCACTTAACATTTTTTTAAGGATCAGTTGTTATCAAGCGTTATGGTTGTTGGTGGTTGTAGTAGAAGAGGATTTTCCGCGTTATCTGGTATGTATTTTCTCTTCCTTTGTTGTTTATAATTAGGTAGTGATATTGTAGAGTAAATAAAAAACCTCTGTTACCAACTCCTTTAAAACCCCGCCTACTTTTGATATTGAGAATAAACTTATCTACTAAACATGTCACAACGTAAACGACAACATTCTAATAGTCAAATGCCACATCGACCTCCTCCATGCCTATAGTTGACAATATATACGAGTCATCTAACCCCTCTTCAAGTAGGACTACTGATGATTGTCATCTTGATATTGTGTGACCTTTCTACATTGACAATGGCGATTGTGACAACGTTTGTGCCTCATGTGGTGCTCTCTTCCGGTATGATGAACATTTACTCTCAAGATCTTCACGTCAAAAAGTCAAGAATAACCAGTGTTGCAAGGGTTGTACCGTTGTTCTTTCGCTTCCAAGAAGACCTTATTAACTATTGCCCATCTTTTCCAGCAGTCTGAATTCATGGAAAACATTAGGGCTTACAACCCTACCTTCTCTATGATTTCTATTGGCGCTAAAGTTGACAACAGTATCAACCAAGGATCTGTCCTTATGTTTTCAAGATATCTGGCTAGTTTCATAACTGGCTAGGTTCTCTTTGTCCTCCTCCAAACCAAAGACCAACTTTTTTGCAAATGTATATTTATGATACTGAGAATGAAATCTCCAATAGACTTCATGCCTTTCCGGTAAACAATCATTGCCGTTAAAATGCTGAAACTATAGCTGCATTGGTAAACATACTTGAAAATTGCAATGAGCTAGTCAAACTTTAACGAACCACTAGGGATATCATTTCCTCTGTTGATACCCCCAGTTTTACTGCTTGCCTTTATGGCTCTGATTAGAGTCGTTTCTTACGACCGACCATCTAGCGGCATGCTCGGGGCCACTATTTTTTATAATGGCACAACATGCCATCATTATGACATTGTTATTCGTCAAAAAGATGACAGGTTACAACGAATGAACAAACTACACCCATTGTACATGCCATTGCAATACCCATTGCTTTTCCCATTTGGTGATAGTGGATGGTCATTGAATCTCTGTCTACGTCTTCCAAATGGTACTCGCGAGAAAAGACTCACTGTCAACATGTACTTAGTTATGTCCTCCATGACCGACACAATCTATACGCCTTACCATTGAGAGGTGCTTGTCTGTCGCAACAATACAATTTTGATGCCTACGTATCTATTGAGGAAATCAGCTGGACTATGTAAGATATAACCAAAATTTGATCCATACTGAGCTCCTCCATGGTATACAAGATGCAGTACAATGGGGTGACACCGAAGCTCGAGACGTTGGTGAATGCACATTCCTCCCATCTTTGTTTATCAGAGGACCACGTTACATGTATAAGCATTATCAAGACGCACTAGCCATCTATAGGGTACAAAGTATTCCACAATATTTCATTACTTTTAAATGTAATGTTAACTGGCTGGAAATTATAAGACAAACGTCCAAATTTCCATAACTGAAACCACAAGATCGTCCATACATAATTGCTAGGGTCTTCCATATGAAAGTCAAATATTTCGTCAGATCCCTAAAAACAAACAAAAATTTTTTGGAGTTGTTGCAGGTCGGTTGCTCCTATTACTATATGTGCATTCTTAAATTGCATATCATCTGTTGCACGCAATTATCTAACATCGCCTTATTTTTCATGATATAATAGATGTATACCCGATTGAGTTCCAGAAAAAAGGTCTTCCACATTGCCACTGCTACTCTGGGTAACTCTTGCATAGAAGATTAGGGATGAATCTGATGTTGACAGGTACATTTCTGCATAAATTCCATACCCTTCCATTGATCCTCATCTCTATTAGATCGTTACTAATCTTATGACATATACCCCCTATGGTTTGTTAAAGCTAAAATCCCATGTATGTTATCCTACAATTGCTCCAAGAGTTTCCCTAAAGCGTACCAAGAAGAAACGTCAACTGATAGCAACAGTTATGTGCATTACAAATCTCCATCAAATGGTCCTACTATTGTTAAAGCCAGTGTAAAAGTTGACAATGGATTCGTGGTCCCTTATAATCATACTTTTTCTTTGTATTTCATGGATCACATTAATGTTTAATATTATGGTTGGAGCATGCTTATCAAGTATCTCTTCAAATACATATCAAAGGGTGCTGCTCGTGCCCATTACATAATAACAAGTACACAATGCCCAACATACACTTCACAACAACAACTACTGCCATGTCTTAATGAGATCCAAAACATCCTTAATGGTCGTTTCATATGCCCACATGAAGCATCCCAGAGAATCTTCAACTTTCGTATTCATGAAAGAAACCCAGTCGTTCAAACCCTCACTATTCATTTAGAGAACGTGCAGAACATTAACTTCAGGGACACCGGCCTTCTTCATAGCGTTTCGTCCAACAACCGAACCACATTGACATGATGGTTACATAACAACAGCTATGACAGCTACAGCCACCACCTACAATACATATACTATGTTACAGAGTATACACGGAGACCACAATCAAGATCTTGGGTCAAACGATCCTTAGACACTGAACCCACTGTTGGCAGACTTATTTACATACACTATGTTGTGGCGAAACCTTCTACTTGTGTATGCTGCTAGGATATCAGAGGGTTGTCAACCTACACCTGTATACGGACTGTGAATGGCCACAGCTATCCAACATTTCGTCAAGCGTGTTAGGTTCTAGTCCTCCTAGGAGATGACAGAGAATGATCATCCGCAATTGATGAGGCATCATGTTGGGTGTTCGCGTCAGAGTTGCGTGCTCTTTTTGTCCAAATGATTTTGTATTATGATATCTCAAACCCACTAGAACTTTGGAACAAACACTGGCAGAAGATGGGAGACGATGGTCAATGATGTGCTAAAAGTAGTCAAATAATTATTAACTAAATTACGCTAATCTAGACACTAAGTAATACTCTAGACTCCTTAAACTCGACTAAACTACTGACCAACAAGTGTACCGATCAACTATAGCGTAGCTAAGTAAGTCCGGATATCGAACCCATAAGACTCTTTAAATTACGTATATTAACTAATTAATTAGACTTGACTAACTGACACGACTATTTATTATTATTAAAGGGGAGTTTTTAAACTATATTATATTAAACTAATAAAATAAACTAATTAATAAAAGACATTAATGAAACACAAGACAAACAAGTTTGACTAATTCAGATGATGATGAAAAACCACCTAGGCTAGGATCCCCAAAGTTTCAGTTATCAAATAGTTGGAAAATAAAAGTTATGGAATTGGGATCGAAAATAGACACTTAAAAGAAAACCCGAACAAGACCCCTGACCCTTCAAGAAGACACCTATGAGTTTCTAACAAGTTTAAGACACACCGGTTTTATGTATTAAACTTCCTTACGGTTATTTAAATAATTTATGAAAGAGTACCTTTATAGTGAAATCGTACCTTACAGCGCAAAAATCAAAGGAAATTTAATAAACTCAATTGACTCGCTAGACAAGGTTAATTAATCAAAAAGAGAGGAAGGATAATGTGGTTCCTATGGTTTTATTCGTTTGACTAATTATATTATTTGTATGGTTTTATTGCAAATCAACCACAAACTAATCAAGAATACACAGTAAATGACCTAACAAAATCCTATTATATGGTAGAAATCACCAAGGATAATGTGGAATAATAATACTAGAACAACCAAAATCAAGCACACATACGCATCAATCATGTAAAATCAAATAGTTTACTGAATCATAAAACCATAACGAAAAGAAACAATCCAACTAAAATCAAAACATCAACGATGATTCATCATAAGCCTAGACAGCCTAGCATCTTAAAATTCAAACAAAATAATAATATAAGAAATCATGGTGAAAAAATGAGAAACGAAATATTAAAGGCGATAAAACCTGTAGTCTTCGATCTTGAACAAGTAATGCTTCACCGGCTAATTCCTTGCCTTCAAAACCGCCAAATAACTCTAAAATACGCTCCAAGAAACTCCAAATTCGGCTCTGGTTTGTAGGTTATTTTTCAGGTTAAAGTTAAGGCCGTTTATATACTGAAACAGGCCCAACACTGAACAAAATCAGAAAATTTCTGGAAATTTGAGGTATAGGCGCCACGCGGCCATGAATAGCCCCCATGGTCGCGCGGCGCGGCGCTTTGAATGACCGGTTTGACTGGCCGATCCAACCGGTTCATTTCATGATGCGTTCCGGCTTCTCGTTTTGGCTATTTTGATTCGTTTTTCGCCCTTTCCGACCACGGTCAACTCCCGGAACCTACAAAACACAATAATATTAGTAGTATACAAATCTTAACCAAAAACGAACAAAAACTAATTAAATATTAAATAAAATTTACAAGCGAAACATATATACTTAGCATTATATCAAATATCCCCACACTTACTCTTTTTTCGTCCCTGAAAAAGTCTAATGCAATGGAATCAGAATCGGATAATGTCTTAAAAACATTTAAATGAATTTAAAGTTTTCAGAAAAACGCAAAAACCGCGATTACCTATATTGTTGTCCACTTAAACCCATGTCTTAATCTTTACCGGGACAAATAAGATCCTTCAATTATAATTACTCAGTGGTTTACACAATTAAGACCCGCTTATTTTCAGCTTTTACCGGACCAGACCACCCCAACTTGACTTAAACCTCAAAATTAGCAGATTTAAAACTTTTATTGCTCTATTTTTTTTATGAATAGTTAAGACGATCAAGGGTATTGTTTATCCACATAAGTTTAAGCATCAAAGTCTACCAATCAGCCATTAGATACGATTAAGGTATAATTAATTAATAGCTAGTTTCCCCACAACATGCCATACCCCCGTTATCAAGCAATACGCTGAACCATCACTATAGATGAGCATGCAAATTTCATCTGTAGGGTTTACATGTGGCGTGTCCCTTGTGGTCCGTTTCTTAATTGTAATGAGACGCGAGCAAGGGGACCCCACGTGACTAACAACGTGGATGATCAAGTCAGTAGTGTATTTGTACTTTTAGTACGTAGTGATCATGTTTATTGACTTATGTGGCAGAAAACTACGGGTGTGCTCTTTTTTAGCTTAATTTTAAATATTCATAATCCCACTTAGGAAATATTAATACCCAGATGAATAGACTGCATACAGACCCATGGTCTCTGGACCCGAGGCATCCCATCAATACAAAAATTAAGGTTATAAAACCATACGCCAATGAAGTGTAAAACACTAAAACTAAGCAGTTTAAGATTTATATCACCGACTACACAACATACTCTAATGTTAAGCCTACCCAAGCATCAAATGATAACGTATTCAAATTTTAAAATTCATAATATTTTCATCCTTCATACCAAGAATTGAGGCTTAAGTATGGCCTGACCTTTCATTACTTATTTTCCACGAACAAAACGCTTTACCCACAAAAGATTTCCGTTTTACCCATTTTATCAAATTGCCCTTTCATTCTCAAGGCTGAGCCTACCGACACATCCCAAGTAAGTTTGTTTTCTTTTATATTTCTCATATTATTAGTAGTTTGAAAAACTAATTTCCAATAATTATCATCATCTCCCACTTTAACGCAAAAAACTATATTCAAGGGACATTTTTAATGCATTTTTTTAAATTTTTAAACATAAACTCAGATTAAACTACGACTCAAATATCATATCCCCACACTTAAATTTTACATTGTCCTTAATGCAAGGATAACGACGACTTAAAATAAAATAAAATAAAGTCGGACTACAAAAATTAAAAACCTAAAATAAAAACAAAAATAAAATAAAAATTTAATAAGCTAGATAATGAAAAAGACTTAGCTGGTTATATGCACATGAAATATGATGCCAAAGTATTCTTCCATGAAAGCCCTCCAACGATGAACTTTCTCAGCAAATAGTAACTCCTTCTCTTACACACGAACTTAAGCGGCAAAAATTCAACAAACAATATTTAGAAATATATCTTATCAAGATGAAAGATATTAAGCATTCAAAGTACTTCACCAACCCACAAATATATAAAACATGAATAATCAGGAGAAAATAAATATATATAAAGTATACGGCTCCACTACAACTCCATCCCCACACTTGTCATTTTCATTAAGTTCTTCCTTGGGGATCGTCTCCAGCTCACTCAGTCTTTAAACTAGCAAAACTTAAAAATGAAAAAACAAAGAAGAACTGGAACCTCTTGAATTCTCATAGATTCCTCTTTCCATGATGGTAGTGATTCCTTGAACAGACTTAATGACACAAAACAAAACTAAGAGAAACTAACGTTAGTGACTCAAAGAAAAATAAAAGAAAATAGAAATATACAAACTCTACACTTGAGTTTTCACTCAAGATCTAATGCTATGCGAATCATGTGGCGGACCGAGTGGAGCTTACCCCACCTCGGTAGAACTCCAATGCCCTCAAAGAACCGAATCATGATCCGACCATTCATCGGTCTTGGTCTTCTTCTTTCTAAATCCACGAACCTTCTCAAACTTACGTTATCCACCACCTCTTTCTCTAACACACTTCACCATTACTCGAGAACTAGAAACCTCTCGTTTCTTCTCCACAGTAAATCTCACCGAACGGGAATCGTCAAGACGTGGATCCATGCCCGAGATAAATGATTCTATCGAATAAATTGGATGACATGGATCAATAAGACCGTCTTAACCACTCGGTTGTCTCATGGATTTAGCCATATAAGTGGCACTATCATCGCCATCTCTATGAGTGATCTTGCCTTCAAAAACAATAATGATTGCCCTAGCAGTACATAAAATCGGACGACCCAAAGTAATAGGAACTCTCTCATCAGCCTTCATATCTAAAACAACAAAATCCGCGGGAAATACCAAAGTATCGACCTTAACGAGCAAGTTCTCCACGACAACTCTCGGATACTTAACGGAACGATCGACTAAAGACAACGTCATACGTGTAGGGGTGAGCTCTCTTAGTCCCAAATTTTCATATAAAGAATATGGCATGAGGTTTATGCTATCTCCTAAATCGGTCAATTCTTGACACGTTGTGTCACTTCCGAAAAGACATGGAATGGTAAAAATGCCGGTGTTAGGTAATTTTTTCGGTACTTTATTAAGAACCACTGCAAAACACTCTCCATTTAGGTGTACAGTCGAAAGCTCCTCCAACTTATCTTTACTTTTAAGAAGATCTTTCAAAACTTGGCATATTTAGGCATATGCTGGAGGGCTTCAATGAACGGGAGGTTAATCTTCAATTTGCTAAATATATTGAGAAAATTCCCGTAATCTTTCGTATACTTTTGATGTTTTAGACGAGCGGGATACGGGACATAGGCAAGGTCAATCATGTGTGGTGGTGGCCAGACTTTAACCGGCTTCTTCTTGATGCTTCTCTCTAGTTGCGGCTCTATAATTGGTGTGTTACCCTCTATTTTTCCCGAAACCACCATCATTATCTCCTCATCCACCAACTCGTCTTCACCGTCTTTCTCAGCTTCTCTAGTAACTCTTTCCAGACCAAAAACCCTACCACTACGAGTAGAGATGGCTTTCATTTGAGCAGCTGGATTAGTTTGAGGAATACCTGAAAAATGACCCGGAAGCCTCTCTTCTAAACGACGAGCAATATCACCAACGAACCTTTGAAGGTCAAGTAATGATGATTGTTGATTCTTTAAAAGTAGGTCGTGCTCGGCGAGCTTTTTCTATGTAGCTTGATCTCTTTCCAGGATTTGTTTCATCATTCTTCTTAACGCCCTATTCCAATGCTCGAATCATGCACATTATTTTAAACATTGGCAATTGTTATTATTATTATTATTATTATTATTATTAAAATACTGACCTTGTCTTGGTGTATAAGCATTTTGAAAACCAGGTGGTGCACCAGACGAACGCCAATTTGAGTTACATTGATTTGGGTTCTTGTAGGTGTGCCAACTCGAATTGTTATTACTGTTAAAAGAATTAGGAAACCTATTTTGACCAGCAATAAAGTCGACCTCTTGATTCATCAACGGGCACTCCAAGGTACCATGTCCACCCCTGCAAAACTCACACTTATCAACCTTGGGCTTGAGTTCTTTCACCTCTCTAGTCAAGGATTCCAAAGCAGCGGCCACACTAGTGTCCAGATTAACCTGGTGAACCCCCCTGAGCAAATGAGGGTGTAGTAGTTATGGGAATTGAATTCCCGCGATGTGGCCGATTGGCGTATTCCGATTGAGCAAAGCTTTCAAAGATCTCATTACATTCGGTGGCGTTCTTCTTCGCCATAAAATTTCCTCCTGCAGCCGTGTCGAAACGAAATTGGGTTTTTTAGTTCATCCCATTGTAAAACTTCTCAACGAGAGCCTATGGTGTGAGACCATTCTGTGAACAACGAGATAGTAGATTTTGAAAATGCTCCCAAGCTTGACCATACGATTCATCCAGCTCCATGTGAAAGGAGTGGATTTGATCACAGAGATGAGTTGCTTTAGCAGTTGGGAAGTATTTCTTGATAAAAGCTTAACACAGTGCTTCCCAAGTGGTGAATGTGCCAGGTGGTTGAGTGTTAGGCCAAAGAGCTGCTTTTCCTACAAATGAAAAAGGAAAAAGATGTAAGAAAATAGCATCTTCAGTAGCACCTTGTAACTTAAAAAGTTTTAAAACGCGGTAGAGCCGGTTAATGTGTGCTGGTGCATCCTCTTCATAATGCCCATGAAATTGGTTGGTTTAAACGAGATTGTTCATAACTTATGTGGGAATATGCCATGAGTTCGGATTGTCGATCTCGGGAATGATGATGCTCGACAGGTTTCCAGTTAAGCCATCGAAGGCTTGTGCAGCGACTGTTCTGTCATCGGCCATTTGGACGTCTGGTTGGCTTCTCGGACTTTCTGGTGGTGAATTATGGGGTGATGACTTTGGTGTAGAACTAGCTTCTAACGGTTGTTTCTCTACTGATGAACTAGCCTCGGACTTCAACGGAGAAAATCCAAGGTTATCTAGTGGTGGTCCTTGCGAATGAATATGTGGTATATGTTGAGTCAAAGACTTGACCTAACTGATGTATAAGGAAGATAGGAATCTTCTCAACCTCCTCAAAAATCGCTAAGTATGAAACCGAGCACACTTGGACATCCTAGCAGGGTTTTACTTAGCCGGGCACGATATTTTGCCTATCGGGCAGAGTTATCTTCTAGAAATCTTCTTTAGTGAATATCCGAGCAGGGTTCACTATGTCAAGCAGGGTAGTTCTTCAAGGCCGAGCACAGTTTGCCTCCTAGCAAACCCTTGGTCTGACCAAGATTTTGAAGCCAAGTACTTGGAAGATCTAGCAAGGTATTCTTTAATAAGCATTGGTCCAAGCATGCTTGATGGAAAGGAACTATCCTAAGGACACATCGGGCAAGGTTCAACTCAGGCAAGCTATAGTGTAACCAAGCACACATTGCCTCTTGATAAGCTATTCACTAGAAAGGAGTTGATAGGACCATTAGAAGAACAAGTCTTCTCGTTGGATCATATCGAGCAAAGTTTGGATATGATCAAGAAGACTGAAGTCTGCCTGGTGAAAGTAAAGTCTACCCGAGAACTGCTCCCGATCACACTTGAAGGTTACCAGGATTACTCTAGGGCAAAGGGCACCGAGCATACTCGGAAAAGACAAGTGATACAAAGTCTGCCCGGAAGACCTGTTTTTACACTTAGTATAGTTTTGAATATGTAATTTGAATATGTGTCATTCATTAGGGTTTCTAGAAGGAATGACAGCTGTCAGGAGATGGCAGGCCTATAAAAGGAATATTTTAGGGCACGCCTCTTGACAAGACGAAATACGGATTTTTGCTTTTACACTTTTTGGGTAAGAACGAATATTCCCGATATAGTGTGACGGCTGTCCTAGGTTATCATTGAATATACATTCCGACAAGAAACCCTAATTGATTATCATTTGTATGAATCGCTTTATATAAATGGAAATATTTTGAGTTATTGTTCGTGTATGTTACCATTATTAACCTTTTAGCAACAAATCTTCTTTGTTTCTGATCCACCGTTTACAAACAAGAATCTTTCCTTATTTAGCAATCCGTCATTAACCTTCTTTCCGACACAATATGTGTGGGTTATGACAATGTTATTGAGTATTGAGTGATTATTCGGGACCGACAAGTGGTATCAGAGCTTTGTGATTGCTGATTTGGAAGATTTGTTGCTGATTGAAGATTTGAAGAAGAACAATGACATAAGCAAAGCACTGTTTCATTGGAGAGTGACGTCAGCTGCTCTGTTCTTCTTTTCCGTCCAGATCTACAAACATCCAGTGTTTTCTTTTCCTTATTTTAGTTAAAGTTTACATCTTTATTATCATTTCTTGTTTCGGACTAGATTCATCATATTTGAGGTTTTGATAGTCAGATCTGATTATTTTCATTTGAAAAAAACTTGACTTTTACTCTGCTTCTTTTTTTTAAAACAACTAAAATGTCTGGTTTTGAAGAACAAGAAGTTTCCACTAACAAAATACCTAGACTTTATGCGCAGGAAAACTTCACCAAATGGAAGGTTTTATTTGAAGTGGCTATGTGCTACAATGATGTAGACATGTGGAACTCAATCTGAAATGGACCACAAGCCACTGATGGTGGAGCTGCTACTGATGCTGTAAGAGATAGGTTGAGGAAAGTGGATGACAGGGCCTTAGCAATGATAAAGCTAGGACTGTCTTAGGAAATACTTACCAAGGTTGCACATCATCCTACCGCAAAGGCAATGTATGATGCAATTCTTGAAATGTTCGAGGGAAACACTGAGCTCAAGAACATAAAGAAGCAAAGGCTCAAGCAACAGCTTGAGAGATTTAAATACAAAGATGGAGAAAGGTTGAAGTCCATCCTTGAAAGATTCTTGCAATTGTGAATGACCTCTGAACAATAACTATGTCATGACTGATTTTGACTTGAATACCAAGCTGCTCAACTCAATGCCTAAGGAATGGTACACTGCCTGCAAATTCATCCTCCAAAAGCCCAACTTCAATGATTTTAAAGCGGATGATGTATTGTGCTTCCTTCAGGCTGCAGAAATTGAAATGATCGAAAATGAAATGATCAAAGAAGAAAAGCCTTGTTTCAATGTTTTTAATGCATTGATTGCACCCATGGGAAACTTGTCTACCAAGAACCAACAGCAAATTCCCATCATTGAGGAACCAACAGAACATGGTGCTGATACACCTAGATCATTTGTTGGAGGTAGCTCAAGTCATTATGGAAGTCAGACAAGGTTCAATGTCCAACTTATTGAAGAAAATGATACTGCCTCAATGGCAGGTGGACATGTGCCATACTCCGGTGGAAACATTGGTCAAGCAAATGACACTCAAGCACTGTTCTTAATGTTCACTGAGTTATATAATACATTTGTGGCTAAGAACTTAATTCATACAAGTGTTATCCAAGATGACTTGGAACAAATAGATGCTGATGGCCTTGAGGATATGGATTTAAAGTGGCAAGCTGCAATGCTAACATTGAGAAGCAAGATGCTATTCAATAGGAATGGTAGGTCATTGGTCTCTAGGCCAAATGAAAGGATTGGATTTGACAAGTCAAAGGCTATTTGTTACAACTTCCAACAGCCTGGACATTTTGCTAGGGAGTGTAACTAACCCAGAAACTTTCAAGCTAATCTGTTTCAAAATCAACAGCCAAGAAACCAAATGCAATATCAACAGAACTTTCAGCAGAATCAAAACAAAAACAACAACAACAATCCCAACTTCAATAACTTTCAACAACCTCAAATGAATAATCAACAAGTTATTCTTCAAAATCAAAACTACCAAAGAAACCAATTCCCTCAGGCTGCTCAAAACAACCTCAACAGACCCAATAAAATTCAACCAAGAAATCAAGGGAATGTTGTTGTTGCTGTACAACAAGATGGTGATTTTGACTGGAGTAATCATGAAGATGACATCAAAGCTGCTAATGTTGCATTCATGGCAAAGATTGAGAATGAGGCTGGAACATCATCTTCTCGAGAACAGTCCACTACACTAAATGAAGTATGGTATTTGGACAGTGGATGTTCTAGGCACATGATTTGTGACAAAAGGTCAGTTGTCAAATATGAAGAGAAGTTTGAGGGACCAATGGCATTTGGCAGTGATGAGAATGGAGGAAAAATTGTTGGAAAGGAATTTTGACAAATGGCAAAGTTACTTTTTACAATTTTTTCTATGTTGAAGGTCTTCAATACAATCTTTCTGAGCATATCTTAGATGTGTGATAAAGGTTACAAGGTTGGCTTTGATGATTCTCACTATTTCATCTTAAGGCCTGAGTATGTTATTCCAACTGACATGATCATGATGATGGCCTCAAGGAATGGAAATTTATATGAACTGAACATGAAGGATGCTATTTCTAGGGGTGGCACATGCTTTGTTTCTAAGGCCACTGAAAATGAGTCAAAATTGTGGCATAGGAAACTCTGTCATGTCAATCTGAAGAACATGAACAAGTTAGTCAAGGGTGAGCATGTCATTGGCTTACCTATAAGAGAGTTTAAATTGGATGACAACTGTGTCTCATGCCAAAGAGGAAAGCAGCACAAGTCTTCTTACAAGACTAAACTCATCAACTCAATTGATCAAGTGCTTGAAATGCTTCACATGGATCTCTTTGGTCCTGTGAGTGTACCAAGCATTGGGAAGAAAAGACACTTTCTTGTGATCATTGATGATTATTCAAGATAAACTTGGGTTTATTTCCTAAGTACAGAGGATGAGGCTGCTGAATTCATTATGAACTGTGTTAACAGAGTTGAAAATCATTTGAATAAAAGGGTTAAGGTGATGAGAAGTGACAATGGTACTGAGTTCAAGAATGGTATTATTGAAGAATTTTGCAACCACAACGAAATAATTCAACAATTCTCTGCTCCTAGAACTCCTGAACAAAATGGTGTGGCTGAGAGAAGAAATAGAACACTCATTGAAGCAGCAAGAACCATGCTTGCTGATGCTAATTTACCTGTCACATTTTGGGCAGAAGCAATTAACACAGCATGCTATATTCAGATTAGGGTACTGATAAAGAAAAGTCACAACAAGACTACATATGAAATTTTCTATAACAGAAAACCCTATATCAAGTTTTTCAAAGCATTTGGATGCAAACGTTCTCTGTTGAACACAAAGTATTACTTGAACAAGTTTCAAGCTAAATCCTTAGACTCTTTCTTTGTAGGCTATTCTACACACTCAAAGGCCAATAGAGTGTATGTGAAAGATCATTTGGTTGTAATTGAATCCTCACATGTAGTTTTCAATGAAAACCAATTAAAACAGTTAATGGTGCATCATGGTTATTTTATTTAGAGAAATTGATAAAGTCTAACAAGATCTATCCTGAAGACTATGATGAAACCTTTCTGAAAACCAATGTGCTTGAAAAGTCAAAACAAAAGGAATTGGATTTGGAAAAGGAATACACATTCATAAAGAACTCCTCTAGAACAGATACTGATCAAGTCCAAGTTGACAATCAAGAAGTGAAAAATGATTAAGTACAAAATGAGGAGGATCTAAGCAATCAAACTGAAGAAGAAACTGCTACAGGTGCAAGGTTTCAAGATTTGTTTGAAAGAATAAACCCAGATAACACTGGTGCATCAACTTCAGGACAGAACAATGAATAAGCACCTCGCATTGACAGTGATACAACTGATTTGAGAATTGAAAAACCAGAATTCAATAAATCTAATCTTGACACAACTGTTGTGACATCTGCCCCGATCCGACCCGACCCAGGTACCCGTTTCTCTGACCCGATATTTTTCTTTTATGATTTAATATTTATTTATACTTATATTTTACTTTTAATAATAATATATTTTCCTTCCCGCCTCTTTCTCTCTCTTTCTTCCCGCCGTCCCGTCCCTCTTCTTCTCTCTTTCCGCCTTCTTTTCCCTCTTGTCGCCGTCCCGCCCTTAAGCCTTGTTTCCCTCTCTCCTTACTCTTTGCTGTCCTTTGTTCCTTCCCGCCTAAGGTTGTCTGCGCAGCTCCACGCGCCAGACTCCTTACAAGGAAGCCTGCGTGAAGACCACCTGTTACTGCGATATGCGAGACGAACTGTCCCCGCAGCGCGCTAAGGATTTTAGTTCTTCCCGCGGCGCGCTATGGATACCGTTCTTCCCGCGACGCGCTAAGGAATATAGTTCTTCTCGCGACGCGCTTAGAATTGAAGTTCTTCCCGCGGCGCGCTTAGAAATATAGTTCTTTCCGCGGCGCGCAAAGGTTGGTTCTGTCTGCCTTCGCGCTCGCGCTCTCTTGACCTGTGTCTGCCTTCGCGCTTGAAGCTTTCTCGCGCTGTCTTGTCTTTTCTTCTGTTTATTCTAGCCGTTTGCTTTTGTGATGTCTTATCTTCTGAGCTGTTGACCTGACCTATCTTATGTCTGAAAAGCCACTTTTGGCGCAGCATGCGCACCAACCCCATTGGTTGGCAGAAAAAGTGACTGACATTATCTTTTGAGATCTGCTTTTTCCATGCTTTGACCAGTACCTTTATCTGACCCTCCCATGCCTGTTTACTGTTCCCTGTCAGCTTTATCTTGCCCCCTGCAGCTGCCATATCTTTTGATATCTTTTGCTTTTGGAATCTTTTGCTTTTTGAGATCCTTTCCCCTTTTCTAGGGATTGTGTTCCCTAGGGTTTCTCTATAAATAATAATGTTATTTTTCCTAACACTACACACACAAAGCACTTAAACTCTCCTGTTCTCTCTTGCTCCTTGCCGTTGTTCTCCCTCTGCCGTCTCCTCTCTCTTTGCCTCCGTCTTCCTTCCTGTTCTGCCCTGCTTTTCCGGTAATATATATATTATATATAATAACTTACTTATTAATTATGCTAACTTATAATCAAGACTTAAAACAAATCATTAAAACAATAATCTTTAATTATAGGTTAACTTGTGATTGTTTAAAGTTGGTTCTTGCTTTATCTTACACCGCATCGTTTGTCAAGTGAGTAATCTCGTACCTAATCCCTTTTTATTTTTAATGTTTTGGGATGTTCATGTGTTCGTACAAACTTAGAGTCTTAAACTTGTTTATGAACTTTAGTCGCGCAGTATCCCATGTGTTGAGGACGTTTACTTGGCTGTTTATTTGTATGTGTGTATCATTAACCGCTTTGTTCGGCCTATTCCGAAGTTTTCATGGATCCATTAGATGAACACGGGAGACCTATCGTTTACGGTTTTCTTTGTTTACACTTGCACAGATGTTTTCTCGTTTTTGTGCTCATTTGGGAGCACGGATTGAACTATGAACTATGAGCTATGATCTATTTAGGCTTGATCACAATCTGATTGCACCCTTGTTAAACACCAGACATACACGTGTTGCGCGCAGATTTATGGTTATCTATGTATTGTATTAAACTTGATTTCTCACCAACACGCAAGTGTTTGACGTTTATTTTAACACATGTTCAGGTTTGCAGTAGCTGTTTTGGAGCTTGTGGACACGTAGGAAGTTTTCTTTATTTTGGACCTAGATTAAAATGTATCAAGACAAGTTATTGCTATTCGAATATTATGATTTATAATATATTGATTTATGACGATTTAAGTTATCTTATGTTTACTTTGCGCGTGCGCGAATGAATGTATTTATTAAATATTGACACCCAATAGTGTCACGAGTAATGAAACAATATGTGGCGCCCCGATGTATAATCCGCCTTTGGTCGGGGTGTTACAGATTGGTATCAGAGCTCGTTGACTTTAGGATAGGTGGTTAGACGTAACGGCCTAGAATACCTAAGAGTCCCTTCTCGCGCATGAGAGAAATCTCATGTTTGCGCGCTTATTGTTAATTACTCGTTATTTATGAATATGCTCGCGCTTGCGCAGTGTATGATTTTATGTTTTGTTCCGCGATGTTTCGATTTTTGTTGAATTTCGATTTTTATTGATTTTACTTACATATTCGTTTGTTGGATTTGAAAATCCGAAAAGTCATGGTGATACATGAATAGTTGATTTTCAATTTCCATTTACGATTATGTTCTGAGGTTGGAGACTTGAAAAGTCATGGTGATACATGAATTGTCAACCTCCGATACTCATTTTCTTGTATATTTTATATTGAAGATTGAAAAGTCATGGTGATACATGAATCGTCAATCTCCAATACTCGTTTGCTCGTATATTTTAAATTGGGAATTCGGAAAGTCATGGTGATACATGAATTGTCGATTCTTGATTCGAATTTGTTACCTTTATTAAGTCTGCATATAGGGTCATTTATTTTACTTTAACTTTTGACAGTAACTGACTCCGCGAAACCAAGCTTTTCGAGGTTATACTTTGCGCTAAAACCAAGATATTAACTAAAATTAAAACTTTTATAGAATGCCTCCGCAATCTCGCCGCCATCTCAAGAAGAAAGAAGCCGCGCGCAGACGTTCGCAGCAACGTTCCCAGGAAATGGCCGCCGCAATAGCCCAAGCTTTGAGCCAAAACAATACCAACACCTCTGGTTACAACATTAAGTCCTTTAACGCGGGTAACCCTCCGAAGTTCACAGGTCTTGAAGGAGCCACCGTGATGCTCCAGTGGCTTGAGAAAATAGAAAACACTTTCCTCCACACCCAATGCCCTCCTGACAGACGAACCCTATATGCTTCCAGTGTCCTGGAATCTAGAGCGCTTACATGGTGGAATGGAGTAGCTCATGCGCGTGGCGCAGAAACTGCTTCTAGCATGCCCTGGGAGGAATTCAAAGAAATTCTGATGCGAGAATTCTGCCCTCCCAACGAAGTTAAGCGCCTGGAGGAAGAGTTTTGGAATCTTAAGCAGTACAGTGGCGAAGCGCGCGAGTACGCGACGCGTTTCCATGAACTAAGCCTACTTGTCCCTCACCTTGTTACCCCTTCCCGCCGAGCCATAGAGAAATTCCTTGGGGGTCTCCCCATGGAAATTCAAGATTCTGTATGGGCCAGAAACCCAGTAACCCTCTCTGACGCCATCGAGTTGGCCGCTGTGCTCAGCGACAACCATGTCAGAGCAGGAACCCTGTTCCTGCGGGGAACAGAAAAGACCAAACCCACCAAGACTGTTCCTGAACCAACAGAAACCAAACCAGAACCCTCAAACCGTAACAACCTCAAGCGCAGGCGCAAAGCCTATGCGCTTACCAACCCGCCCATTGTCCAGCAACCCATCTACCAACCTCCAGTTTACATGCCTAACCCACTGTCAACCTACCCAACACCTCCTGTAGTCCACAACTGTGCCTTAACCAATCCAGCAGTCCCTGCCCCGCCACCTAAGAAACCTTACACAGGAAATCAACCCTTTTGCCCAACCTGTAGACTTCACCACCCAACCCAAACCCCGTGTCGACAATGTAACCGATGTGGCCGCGTTGGTCACTCTGCCGAATACTGTAGAGTCCCTCCCGCTAACCCAATCGCGCAAACACCACCAGTCTACCCGCAGAACCCACAACCAACCTACCAAAACCCACGACCCAGGTCGTGCTATAACTGCGGTGATCCCAGTCATTTCCGGAACGCGTGCCCGAGACTACAAGTTCAGATTACGCAAGCGAATCCGGTGAACCAGATTTCGAACCAAGTGACACGCGGACGAGCTTTTAACATAACCGCGCACCAAGCGCAAGCGAATAATGACGTAGTTAATGGTACATTTTTGCTTAACGGATTTTATGCTTCTGTACTTTTTGATACTGGCGCCGATCGAAGTTTTATTTCTCGCGCGTTTGAGCAGAAGCTTGCGCGACCGCGCAACGATTTAAAAGAAAATTTTTTAGTTGAACTGGCTAATGGCGAAACTGTTTTAATTAACTCTGTGATTAAGGATTGCACGCTTAACCTTAACGAAAATGATTTTCTGATCGACCTCATCCCCATGCCCCTTGGAAGTTTTGATGTCATCATTGGTATGGACTGGCTTACGCATAATCACGCCGAAGTTATTTGCGCCAAGAAGATGATTCGCATACCTCGAGAAAATGGTGATCTTCATATCTACGGCGAAAAACCCTCCCGCGGTCTTAAACTTATGTCTTGCGCCGAAGCCCGAAGGCTCATGCGGAAAAGGTGTATTGCATTCTTAGCCCATGTGGTTAAACCCGATGAAGGAAAGAAGAAGCTTCGCGATATCCCTGTTGTGCGTGATTTCCCTGAAGTTTTTCCTGATTATCTTCCTGGTATCCCTCCCGCTCGTGAAGTCGAGTTCCGTATTGATCTTGTCCCTGGTGCTTCCCCCGTAGCTAAATCTCCTTACCGTCTTGCGCCCACTGAGATGCAAGAATTGGCAAGCCAACTTCAAGAGTTGACTGCTAAAGGATTCATTCGCCCTAGCTCTTCACCCTGGGGTGCTCCGGTGTTGTTCGTTAAAAAGAAAGATGGATCGTTTCGCATGTGTATTGATTACCGCGAGTTAAACAAACTCACCATTAAGAACCGGTATCCCTTACCGCGTATTGACGACCTCTTCGATCAACTCCAAGGTGCATCTTGTTTTTCCAAGATTGATCTCTGCTCTGGCTATCACCAGTTGCGCATCCGCGATGAAGATGTTCCGAAGACTGCTTTTCGAACTCGTTATGGCCATTTTGAATTCTTGGTCATGTCCTTCGGTTTAACCAACGCACCCGCCGTTTTCATGGATCTAATGAATCGGGTGTGTAGGCCTTTCTTGGATAAATTCGTGATTGTGTTTATCGATGACGTTCTGATTTATTCTAAGACCAAGGCCGAGCATGAGCAACATCTTCGGTTGGTGTTGCAAAAGCTTAGAACCGAGCAGCTCTTTGCCAAGCTCTCCAAGTGTGAATTCTGGTCTGATGAAGTACAGTTTCTTGGTCATGTTGTAAACAAGATGGGTATTCATGTCGACCCAACCAAGATTGAAGCAATCAAGAACTGGATTACGCCGACCACTCCTACCGAGGTCCGTTCCTTTCTGGGCTTAGCTGGTTATTACCGGCGCTTCATTCGAACTTCTCGAAGATCGCTTTGCCTTTAACAGCTTTAACGCACAAAGGTAAACCGTATATTTGGGGCTCGAAGCAAGAAGAAGCCTTTCTAACGCTCAAGCGATTGTTGTGTGAAGCTCCTGTTCTTGCGCTACCTGAGGGTAATGATGATTTTGTCGTGTACTGCGATGCCTCCAACCAAGGTCTCGGTTGTGTTCTTATGCAACGAGGCAAGGTTATCGCTTACGCATCAAGGCAACTCAAGGTTCACGAGAAGAATTATACGACTCACGATCTCGAACTTGGTGCAGTCGTATTTGCCTTGAAGATCTGGAGACACTACCTTTATGGTACTAAGTGTATCCTCTACACTGACCATAAAAGCCTTCAGCATATCTTTGATCAGAAGGAACTTAACATGAGGCAACGCCGATGGAACGAACTCATCAGCGATTACGATTGTGAGATCCGGTATCATCCTGGTAAGGCTAATGTGGTAGCCGATACGCTCAGCCGAAAACCCTGCCAGCTTAACTGCATCTTGCCGCGCACGCAGCTTCACTTCGCGCCGATCCAAAGCAACCTTGAATCGCGTATTCGTGACGCGCAGCGCGCATCCATCAGTAATGGTAACCTTCGCGCCGAGTTAGCGTGTGGCGCGAAAGCGCACTTTGTCCCTAATCTGAGTGGAATTCTCTGCTATCTTAATCGCATCTGGATCCCCTTTGATGAGAATCTTCGCGCTGATATCCTGAGTGAAGCGCATAAATCTCGGTATTCTATTCATCCTGGCGCTGATAAGATGTACAAGGATTTGCGCATTACTTATTGGTGGCCCGGTATGAAAAAGGATATTGCTGTGTTCGTAGCTAAATGCCTGACTTGTTCTAAGGTAAAAGCTGAACACCAACGCCCATCTGGTTTGCTCGAACAACCAGAAATTCCTACGTGGAAATGGGAATGTGTAGCGATGGACTTTATTACCAAGTTACCTTTGACAGCAAGCAAACATGATAGCATTTGGGTAATAGTGGATTGATTGACTAAGTCTGCTCACTTTCTGCCCATTCGTGAAAACTACCGTGTTGAGCATCTCGCGCAGCTTTATGTCAAGGAAATTGTCTGCCGCCATGGTACTCCTTTGAGCATCATATCCGATCGCGATGGCCGTTTTATATCTCGCTTTTGGAAATCTCTCCAATCTGCGCTAGGAACTCGCTTGGACATGAGTACGGCATATCATCCTCAGACTGACGGTCAGTCTGAGCGAACTATTCAAACTCTTGAGGATATGCTCCGATCTTGTGTTCTTGATTTTGGAGGTAATTGGGATTCACACCTGCCTTTGATTGAGTTCTCTTATAATAACAGCTATCATTCCAGTATTGGTATGGCCCCATTTGAAGCACTTTACGGTCGTAAGTGCCGCTCCCCGATTTGTTGGAGCGAAGTGGGTGAAGCTCAAATCACAGGACCCGAACTTGTTCAAGAGACAACCGATAAAATCGCCAAGATCCGTGATCATCTGCTGACTGCCAGAAGCCGACAGAAGAGTTACGCAAATCGTAGGCGAAAGCCTCTCGAATTTCAAGTTGGTGATCTTGTTCTCCTCAAAGTGTCGCCCTGGAAGGGTGTTGTCCGCTTTGGGAAGAAAGGTAAGCTTGCTCCTCGATATGTTGGACCATTTAAAATTCTCGCGCGTGTAGGAAAAGTTGCCTACAGACTTGACCTGCCGCCCGCGCTCAGTAATGTGCATCCAACGTTCCATGTATCCAATCTCAAGAAGTGTTTAGCTGACGAGAACCTTCACATTCCACTTGATGAAGTTCAAGTTGATGAATCTATGCATTTCGTTGAGAAGCCTGTTGAGATTATGGATCGCGAGGTTAAGCAAACCAAGCGCAGTCGCATCCCCATCGTGAAAGTTCGCTGGGAGTCCAAGCGCGGAGCCGAGTTTACATGGGAAAGGGAAGATCAAATGAAGATCAAGTACCCGCACCTGTTCTCTGCGCAACCTAATTCGAGATAAATTTCGGGACGAAATTTCTTAAAGTAGGGGAGACTGTGACATCTGCCCCGATCCGACCCGACCCAGGTACCCGTTTCTCTGACCCGATCTTTTTCTTTTATGATTTAATATTTATTTATACTTATATTTTACTTTTAATAATAATATATTTTCCTTCCCGCCTCTTTCTCTCTCTTTCTTTCCGCCGTCCCGTCCCTCTTCTTCTCTCTTTCCGCCTTCTTTTCCCTCTTGTCGCCGTCCCGCCCTTAAGCCTTGTTTCCCTCTCTCCTTACTCTTTGCTGTCCTTTGTTCCTTCCCGCCTAAGGTTGTCTGCGCAGCTCCACGCGCCAGACTCCTTACAAGGAAGCCTGCGTGAAGACCACCTGTTACTGCGATATGCGAGACGAACTGTCCCCGCAGCGCGCTAAGGATTTTAGTTCTTCCCGCGGCGCGCTATGGATACCGTTCTTCCCGCGACGCGCTAAGGAATATAGTTCTTCTCGCGACGCGCTTAGAATTGAAGTTCTTCCCGCGGCGCGCTTAGAAATATAGTTCTTTCCGCGGCGCGCAAAGGTTGGTTCTGTCTGCCTTCGCGCTCGCGCTCTCTTAACCTGTGTCTGCCTTCGCGCTTGAAGCTTTCTCGCGCTGTCTTGTCTTTTCTTCTGTTTATTCTAGCCGTTTGCTTTTGTGATGTCTTATCTTCTGAGCTGTTGACCTGACCTATCTTATGTCTGAAAAGCCACTTTTGGAGCAGCATGCGCACCAACCCCATTGGTTGGCAGAAAAAGTGACTGACATTATCTTTTGAGATCTGCTTTTTCCATGCTTTGACCAGTACCTTTATCTGACCCTCCCATGCCTGTTTACTGTTCCCTGTCAGCTTTATCTTGCCCCCTGCAGCTGCCATATCTTTTGATATCTTTTGCTTTTGGAATCTTTTGCTTTTTGAGATCCTTTCCCCTTTTCTAGGGATTGTGTTCCCTAGGGTTTCTCTATAAATAATAATGTTATTTTTCCTAACACTACACACACAAAGCACTTAAACTCTCCTGTTCTCTCTTGCTCCTTGCCGTTGTTCTCCCTCTGCCGTCTCCTCTCTCTTTGCCTCCGTCTTCCTTCCTGTTCTGCCCTGCTTTTCCGGTAATATATATATTATATATAATAACTTACTTATTAATTATGCTAACTTATAATCAAGACTTAAAACAAATCATTAAAACAATAATCTTTAATTATAGGTTAACTTGTGATTGTTTAAAGTTGGTTCTTGCTTTATCTTACACCGCATCGTTTGTCAAGTGAGTAATCTCGTACCTAATCCCTTTTTATTTTTAATGTTTTGGGATGTTCATGTGTTCGTACAAACTTAGAGTCTTAAACTTGTTTATGAACTTTAGTCGCGCAGTATCCCATGTGTTGAGGACGTTTACTTGGCTGTTTATTTGTATGTGTGTATCATTAACCGCTTTGTTCGGCCTATTCCGAAGTTTTCATGGATCCATTAGATGAACACGGGAGACCTATCGTTTACGGTTTTCTTTGTTTACACTTGCACAGATGTTTTCTCGTTTTTATGCTCATTTGGGAGCACGGATTGAACTATGAACTATGAGCTATGATCTATTTAGGCTTGATCACAATCTGATTGCACCCTTGTTAAACACCAGACATACACGTGTTGCGCGCAGATTTATGGTTATCTATGTATTGTATTAAACTTGATTTCTCACCAACACGCAAGTGTTTGATGTTTATTTTAACACATGTTCAGGTTTGCAGTAGCTGTTTTGGAGCTTGTGGACACGTAGGAAGTTTTCTTTATTTTGGACCTAGATTAAAATGTATCAAGACAAGTTATTGCTATTCGAATATTATGATTTATAATATATTGATTTATGACGATTTAAGTTATCTTATGTTTACTTTGCGCGTGCGCGAATGAATGTATTTATTAAATATTGACACCCAATAGTGTCACGAGTAATGAAACAATATGTGGCGCCCCGATGTATAATCCGCCTTTGGTCGGGGTGTTACAACTGTGTCTACTGATATGATAACTCAAACCCCTTATGTTGAAAAGAATCATCCTGCTGAACACATCATTGGCAATATACATGAAAGGGTTACAAGAAGTCACTCTGAAACTGCAAACATTTGCTTATACTCATGCTTTCTATCCCAAATAGAACCAAAGAATATTGTTCAAGCTCTAAGGGACAACAGTTGGGTGCAAGCAATGCAGAAAGAGTTGGCTCAATTTAGAGATCTATAAGTTTGGGAACTTGTAGACATGCCGAGAAACAGACATGCCATTGGCACAAAATAGGTCTTCAGAAACAAAAGGGATGAAAGGGGCATTGTGATAAAGAACAAGGCTAGACTTGTAGCTTTGGGATGCCAACAAGAAGAAGGGATTGACTTTGAGGTGGTCTTTGCACCAGTTGCAAGACTAGAAGCAATAAGAATCTTCTTAGCTTATGTTGTCTCAAAGAATATCACGGTATTCTAGCTGGATGTCAAATCTGCCTTCCTAAATGGAAAGATGGAAGAGGAGGTATATGTTTCTCAACCACCAGGTTTTGAGGATCCTATCTATCCTAACAGGGTGTATAAATTAAACAAAGCCCTGTATGGACTGCATCAGGCTCCTAGAGCTTGGTATGATGAACTGTCAAATCACCTACTTGAAAATGGTTTCCAAAGGGGAGCTATTGACAAGACCCTCTTTTACAAGAAGAAAGGAAGATATTTTCTCTTATTAAAAGTCTATGTTGATGACATCATATTTGGGTCAACCAATGAAAAGATGTGTATGGAGTTTGAAGAGGTGATGAAATCCAAGTATAGCATGAGTTCAATGGGAGGATGTCAATTTTTGGGAGACAGATTGGTGTCATGACAATGTAAGAAGCAGACAACTATCTCAATCTCAGCTGCAGAAGCTGAATACATTGCTGCATCTTCCTGTTGTGCACAAGTCCTCTAGATACAAAATCAGATGCTGGACTATGGTTTGAACTTTCTAAACACCCCTATTTACATTGATAACACCGCTGCATCTTTCATTGTTAAGAATCTTGTGCAACATTCCAAAACCAAGCACATTGAAATCAGACATCACTTCATAAGAGATTGTAGTGAAAAAGGTTTAATTGAAGTAACCAGAGTTGATACAAGTGAGAATTTGGCTGACATATTCACAAAACCACTTGATAGAACCAGGTTCAACTTTCTTCTGAAAACCCTGGGTATGATCAACTCTGATGATGTCTGATTTATGATGTGTGCTTGACTGTGAAAACTGACTATCTTTTCAAAGTTTTGTTGAATGTTGTCTGTGTGTATGTGTTTGAATATGATGTTTTTCATGTTAACTGATATGTGCTTTATTTGAATATGTGTGCAAAAGTTGGTATCCTTGACACTTATGCATGTTTATCAGTTGATGTGTGTTTGTGATATCATGATGAGTGCTCTTGATTTGAATTACTTGAGTGTGTATTATGACAAACTGAAAATTTTTCTTACTTTTTCAGACAATCATCACGACTTGACTCAAATTTTCGGGACGAAAATTCTTTAACATGGGAATGATGTGACAATCGTCAATTTCAGGTTAACTCCGTTAACGCAACTCCGTCAATTCAAACTTTAGATTATTGAATCTAAACGCAGACCTCATTACATTTAAACTAAGGTTTAAATGACGCTTAACACTTACTACATGTGTAGTAGTCTTTCGGGATTTGCAACGAGTTGACGCAAACGATTGATAAATAAACGATAAACGTAAAAACAATAATTATGTGATTATTATGTGTTAGGATTATGTGCTATGTGATAAAACTATGGTCATGTTAACTTATTGGGCAAGTATGATGGAATGTTCTAGAAAAACAACACTTGGAAAGAAGAGGGACTAGAGTGTAACTTGTATTATTATAAATACATCACTAATAAACAAACCCTAACTTATTATTAACCTACAACCCTAAATCGGCTCTCTCTCCCTCTCTTGATCCACGGCTGCCGTCCACCTTCATCACACACACACACATCAATCAAGAGATTAATCCAAGAACTAGGTGCTAGGAAGGTATACTTGATCATCTCTTACCTCCTTGTTGTGTAATTTTGATGTTTAATGGGTTGTATGTAAACCCTAACTCAGCCGATTATATGTATGTATGTGATCAATATGATAGTTGTTAGTTGGATAATAGATTGATAACTAGATTGATGTTGTTGCATGATTGATTGTTGTTCTTGATTTGAATTAAAACACAAACCCTAATCTTGTATGTATGGTGTGGTTTATATGCATGGATAGTAGTTATGGTGTCTAGAGGGTTATATGGATGCATGATAGTTCATAGATTGTTATGATGTTGAGTTTTGATGTGAACAGATTCTGGACAGAATATATATACGATGTTTAACTGACTGTAACGAAGTGTAAACGTGAAAATTGATTGAGATTGTGAGTACTGCAGTAAACTAGGTTGAGTCTAGTTTCTATAAAGTATAAATTCGTAATTTTTGGATAAGTGGAAGTATACTTTTATGATTTTACAAAAACGTGATGCAAAGCTGAGCTGTTAGACCTGCTGTTAGGTTATATTGTAAATTCTATATCTCATGAACTACTAGGCCAATTGGGTTGGTTCCACTTCTGGAAGTTGACTCACTGAGTTAGGAACCAAACCCAAGTGGTCTTGCATTTATTGGATTTTTCGTTTACCGGGAATTGCAAATAACATTCTGTTGTGCATGAATCTGACTGATATGAGTTTACTGTAGTGTTTTGATCATTATGAGAAATCTATATGGAATAAAAATAATATAAAATATGTTCTGGAAACCTAAGACATGTATGTTTCAGTGGTGATTTTTGGTGAATTAATTGAGATGATATGATCGGTGAAATAGTACAATCTTTCAAGTAGAAATTCTGTCACAATGAAACTAGCTGCTGAGTTGTGTAGGAATGCATGAAATATGATAGTTTTTATATAATTGTTGTATTTTGACCAAAATACCCTTGCGGGGAATAGTTGCTAGTTGATTGCCATGAATTGACCAAATTGCCCTTATGGGGAATAATGGTTAGTTAGTCTTTGTTTGTTGACCAAAATGCCCTTACGGGAATAATTGCTTGTAAGTATGTTATTAATACATGACACGAAAGTAATTGCTCACTCGTGTATCGTATCACAATTGTACTTGTTTAAATCACACACGGTTCACAAACGAAACACGAAACATGATACGTGCATAGGTATTATGTGCCGAGTCTAGAGACTCGTTAAACGTTCCGATACTTAGAAAATCTCTTTGTTATTTTAGAACGCTAGAGAGTTTTCTACGACGCGCATCACTCGGTGATCTAATTTGGAATATTCTTCGCAAACAGTGAGTTCACTTACCCCGCTCTTTGAACTGTTTTCAAACGTTTTTCACTTGGGGGAGATAACATACTCCGATAAACGCATTTTTGAGATAAACACATATTTAAGATTTTGTTATAAATTATATATATCACTTGTAGAGGCTAAGCGGCACGTAACCCTTGAAGTCCCACGCATCGAACCGGTTAATATTTGGAATAGCGAGTCACTGTTGAGTAGTACTACTGGGTTTGACAAACCCCACCCGACGCTAAGCTCAACTGGAGGTTGAGTGGGTGTAATTTTGGCTAACACTTACCATGGTCTGGGTTGACCTGGTGACGGGCACTTGATAAACAGTCAGCTTCGGTCTCGAACCACTTAGTAATACTTGTTGTATAGATTAGCTACCTATCGATATATAATTTGACATAACATTATCTGGTAACACTTAAACGCTGTAACGTGGTTACACACTTAAACGCTGTAACGTGGTTACACACTTAAACGCCGTAACGTGGTTACGCAAAACATTTAAACGCCGTAACGTGGTTACGCAAAACATTTAAACGCCGTAACGTGGTTACGCAAAACTTTTAAATGCCGTAACGTGGTTACGCAAAACACTTAACGAAAACGCTGAACTCAAACGCTAAACGATTTATCTTATATAACTTGTGAACTCACCAACCTCGTGTTGACCCCTTTTAGTATGTTATTCTCAGGTAGCCGAGGCGGGCGCGCGGTTTAGGAGCATGCATAAATTGTTAAACATCTTACTCTGCAAACTTAATTTTAACATTTACATTTGGTTTTAAGTCGTCCTGTGTGACAGGCAACTTTTGAATTAAGGTTTTACGCTTCCGCACTTATTTTTCATTTAAACGTTTTCTTTGGTTTGGTTATAACTAATGATTCCGATCCTGCCAGTTCACACCCTCTGACGGTAAAACTTATTTAGTGGATTTTGAGGGTGTGACAGATTGGTATCAGAGCCATTGGTTATAGCGAACTAGAAACTGCATGCATACTAGACTATAACCGCGACGACCCATTAGTTATAATAATACGCACTGCATAGGTTTGTGTAGTCTTGTAATCTTATCTCTTACCTCTTTCGCTCATACGCGCGCGCATACACGGCTTACCTGTAGGAATGTCGACGCCACCCTCATCATCATCCGATTCGATGACGCATGCTCACGGGAAGGAACCTCAGTTACCTACCGCCTCGCCACCCCGCGTAGTCCCGGAACTCGCAGCTCCCGCACCGAAGAGGTACCGCCTATCCGGAAGCCTTTACGAAAACAACGTTAGCTGGGATTGGTACCCTAACATGATCAGACGTATGGTCTACCGTGAACAAGTTCCCCCGTTGCCACACCCGAACCACCCTGCTTATCCCAACACCCTACCACCCATAACCGAACCTGTAGAGAGAGTTCTCGCAGCCGTTGTTTCATGTTTGGAGCGTGATGTGGGTTACATGCGCTACACGAGAGAGAATGTTTCCAGACTGTTTAAAGATGGAACCGAGACTCAGGAGGAGATTGCCCGCATGGCAGCGGCAATGAAAGAAATACAAGAGACTAGTAAGCAACAAACGAAGGTTATGATGAAGATGCAAGCCGAGATGATAGACTTGCATGAGCAACTCCAAGAAGCAAGGACCCGAACCGAGATAGCACACGAGCGTTGCGATGACCTACAAATGCAACTTGCTCAGAACGCAGCCGAACCCGAGGCAGAGCCTGAGGCCGAGCCTGAGGCAGATCCTGAAGAAGATCCTGAAGAGGAACCTGAGGAGGACCCCGAGGAAGATCCCGAGGAGGAGCCTGAAGAAGAACCGGCTGAGGAGGAGGCACACTCAGAGGTGTCCTCAGACGATGTGCAAATGTGCAAATTCTTGGATTGGAACTAGCTAACGCTATGAACTGAGAGGAGTTCAAAGACTTGATGCGAGAGGAGTACTGTCCGAGAGAAGAGATTTCGAAGTTAGAGTCAGAATTTTGGTCGCTGAAGATGGTGGGCTCAGAAATTGAAGCCTACACTACTCGTTCTCACGAGTTGGCTGTGATGTGTCCGCGGATGGTGGATCCGCCGAGTAAGAGGATTGAAATGTACATTGATGGGTTAGCACCACAGATTCAGGGTATGGTGACGTCTTCCAGACCAGCCACGATCCAACAAGCGATCCGTTTGGCTCACAAACTGACGGATCAAGCAGTGGCCCAAGGTACGTTACCACCTAGGGGTTCAACCACTAAGGCCCGTGACAACCCGAGTAATGACAACAACAACAACTCCAACAACAACGGTAGCGGGCAGGTTTCGAGCGGATATGCTGGGAAGTATCCAAAGTGCAACAGGTGCAACTATCATCATGTTGGCCAGTGTGACCGTGTCAAGTGTCAAAGATGCGGAAAGATAGGTCACCAAGCGAAAGAATGTAGAGGAGACCTTGCGGCAAAGGGTGCTCCTAAGCAACCGATGACTAAGGGATGTTTTGAATGTGGACAGGAAGGTCATTTCCGGAAGGATTGCCCCAAGCTGAAACATAATGACAACAATGGGGGCAATGGAAGTGGCAGTAACGGTGGAGGAAATGGCAAAGGAAGAGCGTTTGTGATTGGATCGGGTCAAGCCCGCAATGATCCGCATGTGGTGTCCGGTAAGTTCCCTGTAAACGATTATTTTGCTTCTATTTTGTTTGACACTGGAGCTGATAGGAGTTTTGTGTCGAAAGCCTTTAGTCAACTCTTAGACTTAACTCCAACTCCGTTAGATGCTAAGATTCATGTTGAATTAGCTGACGGTAAGGCTATAGTAACGACTCATGTACTTGCGGGATGTAAGTTAAAACTGTCAGGTCATATTGTTGATATCGACCTTATTCCTTTTACGCTTAGTAGTTTCGATGTCGTTGTCGGCATGGACTGGTTATCCGAGAACCGAGCGGAGATTATATGTCACGACAAGATAGTTCACATTTCTACCCCTTCCGGCGAGATCATTTCGGTCCGAGGCGAGAGAAGCGGCATGACCACCAGCGTCATTACCCTTTTGAAGGCACAGAAGTATCTACGAAAGGGTCATCCGGCAATTTTGGCGCAGATTGTTGAGAAACCCGCGGAGGAGAAACGAATTGAAGACATACCGGTTGTGCGAGACTTCCCGGAGGATTTTCCCGGACTCCCTCCTATTCGTCAAGTCGAATTCCAAATCGAGTTGACACCCGGTGCAGCACCCATAGCACGAGCCCCGTATCGGCTCGCACCGGCGGAACTTCAGGAGTTGTCCACTCAGTTGCAAGATTTGTTGGATAAGGGTTTTATCCGACCTAGCTCATCGCCATGGGGAGCCCCTGTCTTGTTTGTCCGAAAGAAAGACGGGACTTTCCGAATGTGCATCGACTACCGGGAGTTGAACAAGGTGACGGTCAAGAACCGTTATCCTTTACCCCGAATTGATGATTTGTTTGACCAGCTTCAAGGATCGAGTTACTACTCGAAGATTGATCTACGATCCGGTTACCACCAGTTAAGAGTGCGCGAAGAAGATATTTCAAAGACGGCTTTCAGAACACGGTATGGTCACTACGAGTTTTCAGTTATGCCTTTTGGCCTAACCAACGCGCCAGCCGTATTTATGGATCTCATGAATCGAGTATGCAAGGCGTACCTCGACAAGTTCGTGATTGTTTTCATCGATGATATTCTTGTCTACTCCAAGAACGAGACTGACCACGAAGAGCACTTAAGGATAATTCTGGAACTACTGAAGAAGGAACAACTGTATGCTAAAGTCTCGAAATGTGAATTTTGGCTTCGCGAGGTTCACTTTTTAGGACATGTGATCAACGAGAATGGTATCCATGTCGATCCCGGTAAGGTAGAGGCCATCAAAAACTGGGAAGCACCTAAGACTCCGACTGAAGTGCGACAATTCCTAGGACTGGCCGGCTACTATCGGCGTTTCATCGAGGGATTTTCAAAGATTGCTCAACCCCTCACCGCTTTGACTCACAAGGGCACTAAGTACAACTGGGGTGACGCGCAAGAATCCGCTTTCCAACTGTTGAAAACCAAGCTTTGTAGCGCCCCTATTTTAGCCCTCCCCGAGGGAACAGAAAATTTTGAGGTACACTGTGACGCATCTATACAAGGTCTCGGTTGTGTGCTGATGCAACTCGAGAAGGTTATAGCCTACGCCTCTAGAGAACTACGGGTTCACGAGAAGAACTACACGACCCATGATTTGGAACTCGGAGCTGTGGTGTTTGCTCTTAAGATATGGAGGCATTACTTGTACGGTACCAAGTTTACCATTTACACCGACCACAAGAGTCTCCAACATATCTACGATCAGAAGGAGCTGAACATGCGACAGCGTCGTTGGGTCGAGCTGCTTAAAGATTATGATTGTGCCATCAAGTACCACCCTGGCAAGGCCAATGTGGTGGCCGACGCCCTCAGCAGGAAAGAAACAGATAAACCCAGACGAGTGAGAGCATTGCAACTCACGATTCATGCCAGCTTACCCGATCAGATTCGCGATGCGCAACTGGAAGCTTTGAAAGATGAAAATCTTCCATCGGAACTCATGCGGGGCATGAACAAGCAACTTGAAACCAGATCGGACGGGGTCCGATATTTTGAGAACCGGATTTGGGTTCCACGATACGGAGAGTTGAGAACTCTAGTGATGGACGAAGCTCATAAGTCCCGATATTCTATCCACCCTGGCTCAGATAAAATGTATCATGATTTAAAGGCACTTTACTGGTGGCCGAACATGAAAGCCGACATTGCCACCTACGTGAGCAAATGCTTGACTTGTGCCAGAGTCAAGATTGAATACCAGAAACCATCTGGTCTACTGCAACAACCGGAACTCCCAATGTGGAAATGGGAGCACATCTCAATGGATTTTATTACGGGTTTGCCTAAGACACCGACGGGATGCGATACCATCTGGGTGATCGTTGACCGGTTGACTAAATCGGCACATTTCCTAGCGATTAAGGAAACGGACAAAATGGAAAGACTGACTCGAGTATACATGAAAGAAGTGGTGTCTAGACACGGAGTGCCTGTCTCGATCATTTCCGATCGAGATTCTCGTTTTACCTCACACTTTTGGAAGTTGCTGCAAAGCGCACTGGGCACACGTCTCGATATGAGTACAGCATAGCATCGTCAGACTGATGGGCAAAGTGAACGGACTATTCAGACCCTGGAGGATATGTTGCGTGCATGCGTCTTAGATTTCGGAAAAAGTTGGGAACCCCACTTACCCTTGGTAGAGTTTTCGTATAATAACAGCTACCACGCAAGTATTAAGGCAGCACCGTTTGAAGCGCTGTACGGACGGAAGTGTCGATCACCACTCTGCTGGGCAGAGGTGGGTGACAGCCAAATCACTGGTCCAGAACTGGTACTCGAAACTTCGGA
This sequence comes from Bidens hawaiensis, assembly GCF_021521415.1. NCBI lineage: Eukaryota > Viridiplantae > Streptophyta > Magnoliopsida > Asterales > Asteraceae > Bidens > Bidens hawaiensis. Next base: position 198,224 of record NW_027493597.1, read on the forward strand.
AAAGATTGTTCAAATCCGAAACCGCATGGCAGCAGCACGTGATCGCCAAATGAGTTACGCCGACAAGCGCCGAAAACCTCTCGAATTTCAAGTAAACGATCGAGTGTTACTCAAAGTCTCACCTTGGAAAGGTGTGGTTCGCTTTGGAAAGCGAAACAAACTCAACCCACGATATGTTGGTCCTTATCGGATAACGGAACGCGTTGGTCCAGTGGCGTACTGACTGGACTTACCAGCAGAACTCAGTAGTGTACACAATGTTTTTCACATGCCTATCCGATGAAACTCAAGTAGTCCCTTTGGAGGAACTACAAGTTGATGAACAGTTACGTTTCGTTGAAGAACCAGTTGAGGTTTTGGATTGGGAAACCAAAACGCTCAAGCACAGCAAAATTCCAATTGTTAAAGTTCATTGGAACTCGAGACGTGGACCGGAGTTCACGTGGGAACGCGAGAATCAAATGATGAAAAAGTATCCTCACCTTTTTGAAGGGCTGACCAAACATAGAAAACCGCGAAACCCGGCAAACCGTCAGAAATCACCGGAGGTATGAATTAAATTTCGGGACGAAATTTCTTTCTACTAGGGGATGATATGACAAACTGAAAATTTTTCTTACTTTTTCAGACAATCATCACGACTTGACTCAAATTTTCGGGACGAAAATTCTTTAACATGGGAATGATGTGACAATCGTCAATTTCAGGTTAACTCCGTTAACGCAACTCCGTCAATTCAAACTTTAGATTATTGAATCTAAACGCAGACCTCATTACATTTAAACTAAGGTTTAAATGACGCTTAACACTTACTACATGTGTAGTAGTCTTTCGGGATTTGCAACGAGTTGACGCAAACGATTGATAAATAAACGATAAACGTAAAAACAATAATTATGTGATTATTATGTGTTAGGATTATGTGCTATGTGATAAAACTATGGTCATGTTAACTTATTGGGCAAGTATGATGGAATGTTCTAGAAAAACAACACTTGGAAAGAAGAGGGACTAGAGTGTAACTTGTATTATTATAAATACATCACTAATAAACAAACCCTAACTTATTATTAACCTACAACCCTAAATCGGCTCTCTCTCCCTCTCTTGATCCACGGCTGCCGTCCACCTTCATCACACACACACACATCAATCAAGAGATTAATCCAAGAACTAGGTGCTAGGAAGGTATACTTGATCATCTCTTACCTCCTTGTTGTGTAATTTTGATGTTTAATGGGTTGTATGTAAACCCTAACTCAGCCGATTATATGTATGTATGTGATCAATATGATAGTTGTTAGTTGGATAATAGATTGATAACTAGATTGATGTTGTTGCATGATTGATTGTTGTTCTTGATTTGAATTAAAACACAAACCCTAATCTTGTATGTATGGTGTGATTTATATGCATGGATAGTAGTTATGGTGTCTAGAGGGTTATATGGATGCATGATAGTTCATAGATTGTTATGATGTTGAGTTTTGATGTGAACAGATTCTGGACAGAATATATATACGATGTTTAACTGACTGTAACGAAGTGTAAACGTGAAAATTGATTGAGATTGTGAGTACTGCAGTAAACTAGGTTGAGTCTAGTTTCTATAAAGTATAAATTCGTAATTTTTGGATAAGTGGAAGTATACTTTTATGATTTTACAAAAACGTGATGCAAAGCTGAGCTGTTAGACCTGCTGTTAGGTTATATTGTAAATTCTATATCTCATGAACTACGAGGCCAATTGGGTTGGTTCCACTTCTGGAAGTTGACTCACTGAGTTAGGAACCAAACCCAAGTGGTCTTGCATTTATTGGATTTTTCGTTTACCGGGAATTGCAAATAACATTCTGTTGTGCATGAATCTGACTGATATGAGTTTACTGTAGTGTTTTGATCATTATGAGAAATCTATATGGAATAAAAATAATATAAAATATGTTCTGGAAACCTAAGACATGTATGTTTCAGTGGTGATTTTTGGTGAATTAATTGAGATGATATGATCGGTGAAATAGTACAATCTTTCAAGTAGAAATTCTGTCACAATGAAACTAGCTGCTGAGTTGTGTAGGAATGCATGAAATATGATAGTTTTTATATAATTGTTGTATTTTGACCAAAATACCCTTGCGGGGAATAGTTGCTAGTTGATTGCCATGAATTGACCAAATTGCCCTTATAGGGAATAATGGTTAGTTAGTCTTTGTTTGTTGACCAAAATGCCCTTACGGGAATAATTGCTTGTAAGTATGTTATTAATACATGACACGAAAGTAATTGCTCACTCGTGTATCGTATCACAATTGTACTTGTTTAAATCACACACGGTTCACAAACGAAACACGAAACATGATACGTGCATAGGTATTATGTGCCGAGTCTAGAGACTCGTTAAACGTTCCGATACTTAGAAAATCTCTTTGTTATTTTAGAACGCTAGAGAGTTTTCTACGACGCGCATCACTCGGTGATCTAATTTGGAATATTCTTCGCAAACAGTGAGTTCACTTACCCCGCTCTTTGAACTGTTTTCAAACGTTTTTCACTTGGGGGAGATAACATACTCCGATAAACGCATTTTTGAGATAAACACATATTTAAGATTTTGTTATAAATTATATATATCACTTGTAGAGGCTAAGCGGCACGTAACCCTTGAAGTCCCACGCATCGAACCGGTTAATATTTGGAATAGCGAGTCACTGTTGAGTAGTACTACTGGGTTTGACAAACCCCACCCGACGCTAAGCTCAACTGGAGGTTGAGTGGGTGTAATTTTGGCTAACACTTACCATGGTCTGGGTTGACCTGGTGACGGGCACTTGATAAACAGTCAGCTTCGGTCTCGAACCACTTAGTAATACTTGTTGTATAGATTAGCTACCTATCGATATATAATTTGACATAACATTATCTGGTAACACTTAAACGCTGTAACGTGGTTACACACTTAAACGCTGTAACGTGGTTACACACTTAAACGCCGTAACGTGGTTACGCAAAACATTTAAACGCCGTAACGTGGTTACGCAAAACATTTAAACGCCGTAACGTGGTTACGCAAAACTTTTAAACGCCGTAACGTGGTTACGCAAAACACTTAACGAAAACGCTGAACTCAAACGCTAAACGATTTATCTTATATAACTTGTGAACTCACCAACCTCGTGTTGACCCCTTTTAGTATGTTATTCTCAGGTAGCCGAGGCGGGCGCGCGGTTTAGGAGCATGCATAAATTGTTAAACATCTTACTCTGCAAACTTAATTTTAACATTTACATTTGGTTTTAAGTCGTCCTGTGTGACAGGCAACTTTTGAATTAAGGTTTTACGCTTCCGCACTTATTTTTCATTTAAACGTTTTCTTTGGTTTGGTTATAACTAATGATTCCGATCCTGCCAGTTCACACCCTCTGACGGTAAAACTCCGTTAGTGGATTTTGAGGGTGTGACATGTATGCTTATCTGACATCATTGATTAATTGCTTGATTATGTGTGTTATCTGATCATATGATGTTATTAGAATAGGCTAGACTTTGAATATTAGTACTGTCTGCTTGTCTTGATGATATTATGTATGATTAAGATTTGAATATGTTACAACTGCTTTTGTCAAAATGAATTTTTATGTCAAAATTAAATGATAAAATGAATTTTCCAATGAATTTTGCATAATCGCACTATTTTGGTCAAAACATGAGCAAGTTGTTTATGGTGCTGAGATATGATAAGACTATTCAGTTCAAGCTTTAAAGAAGCTTAAAAGAAGGTTTTAAAAGGAAAAGTCTCAAAAGAATTACTCTTGCTGAAAAATATGTCATTCGCTCAAGTCTAAGGAGCATATACTTGTATGTGTTTGGTCCTATCATCTACTTGTAGATTTGAAAGGATAGCCATTAGTTCAAAGACTGAAAGCATTTGGGGCAATTGTAATTTATTCTTTCACTTAAAACTATGCCATTGACTCTAAGCTTAAGGGACATATACTTATGTGTGTGTTTGGTCCTGCTGACTACTAGTAGACTGTCAGGATAGCCAATAACCTGGAAACTAAGAGTAATTGGGGTGACTGAATCTGTTAATTTGGGAAATGATAGTACATTGACTACTTAGCCAGTCATATGATTTTAAAGGCTAAAAGACACTTAGTACTGTCATTAACATGTATGGTTGCTTTCTCATGATGTGTAAACTCTGAGGTGATATAAACATAATGAAAATGCTAATCTTTATGTGGAGATACATAGTTGTCTTTTCATGTCTCAAGATAAATCTCTCCAAATGATAGGCAGAAAAGTGATTACCCCGTCATACACAAGCCTGTTGTTATCTGGTCAACTCAAAATATGTAGCATCTTTAATTATGACAAAGAACAAGTTTGTGAAAATTTGAGAAAATATAAAAAACAAGGGGAAGAATAAATCAACCAAAAGTTGATAAGTGTTTTAAATATTTTATCAAACAAAGAGGGTTTTAACTAGAACTACAAAGATGTTGACAAAATCTGTCTCATCTTGAATGAAAGGCTTGTAAGTCCGGATGGCATTTAAGTCCACTGTTCAACCTCTATATGTTTGAAAATCAAAAATACAAAAATATTCAATAAGTTCTGTCATACAAAACAAAATTTTGACCAAATAGCAGGAGGTTGAAGTCAAATTGGGGTGATCTGGGGAAAGCCAAATAAGCTTTGAGAAGAGATATGAGGTATCATAGCACAGTGTTGACCATTTCTAAATTATGCTACTTAAATGTACCTTAAACATATCACCAAAGAAATAAAATTCATGCTAAGTTGAAACCTGCTATTAACCTTTCTATATTGTCATAATGAAGCTGACAATGAAGTGTTGAGAAAGCTACTTAATCAATATGATCCCATACTTGAGATCTTTTCAGTAAAAGAAAGAAACTGTTTTGAAAAGAAACATAACTGAAATTTGATTTCTAAATGCACCATTTGCTCTTAAACAATGATCTTTAATGAAAAATACAGTTGATAATTGGTTTAGTCAAAAAGAGTTGCATTTTACCTCAAAAAGGTTGAATACGTATTTTCGGGCAAGGTTTGATGATTTCTAACCTTCCCGAACACAAAACAGTTGAATATGTATTTTCGGGCAAGGTTTGATGATTTCGAACCTTTCCGAGCAAGCTTAGCCACTTTGGTCGAAGTTTATGATTTTCGGGCATGCTTTGAAGTGTTTATACTTTTCGGGTAGAGTATACTTAAAATTCTAACTTCCCGAGCATGCTTGATGTCTGAACATGTGAATATGTGATCTAGCAAGCTATTAACAAGTATAAATTTTTCGGGCACACTTAACTGTGAGATATTTCTTGTTCCTAGCAAGCTTTGCATCTTATATGCTGTATATGATAATTCTAGCAAGCTTTTATTTAGTTAAGATTTTTGAACATGCTTGATGTTTTTGATTGCACAACTATTTACTAGCATGCTATTTAATATGATACTAAACTAGCAAGCTTGCTAGGAACAAGAAATATCTCACAGTTAAGAAATCAGGGAGGAAATATGAGAAACGAAAGATTAAAGGCGATAAAACTTGTAGTCTTCGATCTTGAACAAGTAACGCTTCTCCGGGAAATTCATTTCCTTAAAAACCGCCAAATAACTACAAAATATGCTCCAAGAAACTCCAAATTCGGCTCTGGTTCGTGGTTATTTTTCAGGTTAAGGTTAAGGATGTTTATATACTGAAACAGGGCCCAACACTGAACAAAATCGGAAACTTTATGGAAAATTGAAATCTAGGCGCCGCGCAGCCATGAATATCCCCCATTGTCGCGCGGCGCGGCGCTATGAATATGGGGGCCGGTCCAACCGGTTCATTTCCTAATGTGTTCCGGCTTCTCGTTTTGGTTATTTTGATTCGTTTTTCACCCTTTTCGACCACGGTCAACTCCCGAAACCTACAAAACACAATAATATTAGTAGTATACAAATCTTAACCAAAAACGAACAAAAAATATTAAATAAAATATACATGCGAAACATATATATTAAGCATTATATCAGTCAACGTACATACAACATGCATCCGTAACGAAGATGACTTAAACCAGTATGTACTGTATGAGCCAAGGCTTTTACTATAGTCAAGTCCTTCTTGAAAATCATTTAATGATTATGGCATGTCGATGCCTAATGCTAACATGTTACAACATCTTCAGAACATGGTACTTATGGATGAAACAAACTACGACCGTCATTCATTAACTGCTGAATGCATGTCTTCCTTACAACTACTTAATCGACAGCTAAGGTTGGTATACGATCATGTTATGCATGCTATTTTATCTGGAAAACATACCTTATGCTTTGTATATGGTCAAGGCGTAACACACAAGATATTCTTATGGAAAACCATTATTGTTGCACTTCGTTCAACATGCAAAATTGTTATAGCAGTTGCCGCCTCTGGTATTGCCTTACTATTATTGCTTTCAGGCATAACAACTCACTCCAGGTTCAAAATTCCATTAGACATGATAGACGAGTCAACATGCAAAATTAAAAAGAACACTCAACTTGGATAACTGATGAACGAAACAACTCTTATCATATGGGATGAGGCTTTATTGAGTGAAAAAAAGTGTTTTGAAACACTAGACAAATATCTTAGGGACATATTCAACAACAATCACCTACCATTTAGTGGCGTATCTATACTACAAGGTGGCGATTTCATACAAACGTTACGAATAATACCCAAGGCAACAAAAACAACTATAATAACATCTTCCCTTCCAAGGTCATCTTCCCTTCCAAGGTCACACCTTTGGCCACACTTCAAGGTCTTCAAACTGAGAGAAAACATGCGACTTCATAGACCTAACCTTACTATTCAACAAAGAGGTCTTATCTGCTTTTTGTTAGTAAATATAGGTGACAAAAATGTAGGAACAGTAGACCTTGTTGACATACAAAGCACATAGAAAGTTGAAATCCGTACACAATATTTGGTAACAAACAAAGAGGGTGCATTACATTACCTCATAAACTTTATCCACGACAATGAAACTTTAGAAAACCCATCAGCGACTACATTGTCAACAAAAGCTATCGTTTGCTCTAAAAACGAAATGGCACATGAACTAAACTCATCAATCCTCGCCATCAGTCCTGGTATGACACAAATTTACCTCATTATTGACTCAGTTGTCGCTCAACCAGATGACCGAAACAAATACAAATCCATATATCCTATTGAATATATAAACCTTCTAAACCTCAACAGTTTAGCACCATACATTCTAGAACTAAAAAACGGTGCACCAATAATAATTCTTAGGAACCTAAACCCTCTGGCGACTTATGTAATGGTACGAGACTTATCATCACACAGCTCTTACCAAGAATAGTTGAGGCCCAAATCATGACAGGAATGTTTATAGGACGCCGCGTTTATCTACATAGGATAACCTTAACATATAAAGACAAAGAATTACAATTTGAGATGAAACGAACCCAATTCCCGATAAGACTTTGCTACGCAATGACATTAAACAAGAGCCAATGGCAATCCCTAGAAAAAATAGGTATATACCTACCATATCCAGTATTTGGTCATGGAACACTATACGTCGCTTTGTCAAGGGCAACTTCACCACCGTCATTAAATATTTTAATAGTTACACAAGACAATGAAGAACCCCAAATCACCATAAACGTAGATATAATGATTTTCTAGATAAAATACATACCACATGCAGCTACTAGCATACAAAGTACAATTATATTATCTAACGTATATATATATATATATATATATATATATATATATATATATATATACTTTACATACTCATTTATACAGAAATGACATCCATACGTATATAAGATATATAAGGACAAAATTCAGGAATCATCACTGTTCGCGTAGTAAAACAATGGATATCAAAAGGCAAACATGCAAAGCTGTGCTACCTATTTGTTTACCACAATGTAAGTAACAAACAACATCAACAACCTAACTAGTCAATTCATTATTTCATATAGACATTGTCGTAGACGTAGGTAACAGGTCACGCTTTGAATCATTGATTAAGGTTCAATCATGCTACAAGATCATCGACTATGTCGCAATCCGGTCATGTCAGTTACTTCATACAGTGCTTTAATAAAAATCAGGCTCAAGGCTGAATTCGAATTCATGTTTGATGACATTATCCCAAATAACTGCTACGATTTCGTTAAGCATGAGGTCCTATAGCAAGTTCTTGGATCATGGGAGATACTCACATGTAATATATACATCAGAAAAATAAATTTAAAAAAATGCAGCCCATAACTAACTTTGTTAACAAAAAAATCCAGATTACGCTGGACGCGTCATCACGAACATACTGACAGACGTGAACACAAGGAACAACAAAGTAATAGTGAGAAAGATAAAAATACAAGACACTAGGTAAACATCAATAGTCTCTCAAACCATTATATACAGGAAAAGCAACATCACATTTAACTCACTTGATTCTCATATGAAACAACAAGAATGTACTCATAACCCTTTGGCCAGAAAAGAGAGACTTGGTTGACCACACAACTACTTTTGGGGATATAATCGCAATCATATCAGCAAGAGTAATATATTATGACGGTATATACTAACATTAAAAAATAAACCTACCATTGATAGCATACCAAAAGTTAAACATGTAACATTGTTTAAAAGCTATTTTGATACACCGAGCCCCGCTTATTGTTTCCTTGATTTTAAATCTTTGTTCTTAAGTAATAAATATATATACACACACACAAATATATATAATATGCACATTAAACATTAAACATAATAACTATAATAATAATCATAAGACTAATAACATTTTAAATGACACTAGTACTTGAAACCCGCTAATATCCCAAATCCGTCATAAGTATTTTTGTTTATAATTAATTAATATTATCGTTGACAATTAGGGACCTTTGGTTGACGTATCACTAGGAGTTGTCCATTTTCATCCAAACTTTTTATCATCATCTTATCCTCGTTAATCCACTTGATAAGGTGAGAAGGTATTCCCCCTTATTTTACCTATTTTTAAATGTTTTTGGGACTTATGCGTACCTACAAATTATTTATGTATTATATTGTATACTCATTAGCGAATTGCGAACATTGTGTGTGAATCAATAGACTGACTAATTGTTACTTGCTGTTAGTACACGGTTTTGCGTCTCGAATCTTTGTATCTATCGTTAATGTATTTGTCATTTTATTTATGTAATAAAGTATTAAGTTATTATTGTAATTCGTTAAGATTAGCATCTAGTTCGTTTAGGATGTTTAATGAACTAGACTTAAGTTAAGTTACCTCCTAATTCGTTAAGGATGTTTAGCGAATCAGGGGATGATTCGTTAAGTTTATCATATTTAAAGTATGTAACGAAGTGAGTGGCTAGTTCGTTATGGAATGTGTAACGAACTAGACTCATCTTCTATATATATGTAAGGCCCCGTTACCGGTGCCCAACATTGGACGTTGGATTTACTCATCAACATAGTTCTAACCATCAGAGTTAATAAAAACATTCGCGGAATATAAAAACTTTCATAAAGCATGTCATAACAAACCATAACTTGTCTTAAAACAACATCTCGTCTTTCAAAATAAACAAAACATTAAACTTAACGTCTTGAGTCTTCCGATTCCAGCCTCTTATTCAATGCCACGTGTCCCCTCAAGCGAGCCGCCTCATTCTACTCACATGCGTGCAACTAAAAGTCAGCTACGCTGAGTGAGTTCTAGTTAATCACACATTATACAATACATACACTTACCTTCAATTATGCACCCGAAGATACACAATAATTACTTTACTAATTTACTTTCATTACATAAATACATACATACGTTCATACTTTATTACTTTCATACTATATAAATTACTGTCCTTTTCTATCTCGGATATTATTAGGGTCCGATCCCTTCCCTTTCTATCTCAGATATTATTAGGGTCTGGTCCCTCTTTCCTTTGTCTATCTCAGATATTATTAGGGTCTGATCCCTTTCTTGTCTATCTCAGATATTATTAGGGTCTGGTCCCTTTTTACTTCTCTATCTCAGATATTATGAGGGTCTAGTCCCTTTCTTATCTATCTCAAATATTACTAGGGTCTGATCCCTCTTTCTTCATCTTCGTACATATTGTCTTTACGTACCCTTAACATACATACTTTCTTTAATCATACATTATACATATATCTATCATTCACATTCAACTATCATATACATACATCCCTTCTCAACACGTGCAATATCCGAAGATCGTTCACGTAGCGACAAGCTTTCATTCACATTTAAGATATACATATATAACATTTATATCATACAAGGCATACACTTACTTGTTAAGGTAAGTGTATTAACTAACACATCGAGCATGCACACAGCCCCAAAAACATAACAAGGAAGTGGGGCTAGAAACTCACCTGAATGCGGTTACGTTCACCGTTAATAGTTATTCCCTTCTTGAGCTGTGCGCGGCTAACTATATAATATTTACATGTATCAATTAACTATTACTACTCATATTGTATTTCATCTTTATATAACTCACAACGAACAGGGGTCCGAGGGCAGCGCCCCTAGCAGCGGGGTTCTAGGGGCGGCAGCCCCTAGAGGGGTCCAAGGGGCATAGCCCCTGGCTGGGGTTAATGGAAAAATTTTATTTCCATTAATTGTCTTAACACATTTTTCACTAGGATTTTAATTTATTTTACTAATTCGTTAACTCATTCTTCATAACGAATTAAGTTTGATTCGCTATACTAAACTTAAGCGAATTTAGCATTAAGCGAACTTAGTATTAAGCGAACTTATTATTAAGCGAACTTAGTATTAAGGGAACTTATCTCCAGGCGAACTTGTCAGTAAATGAACTTAACCATCAGCGAACTTAATCAACAGCAAAGTTGACCAGTAGGCGAACTTGCGTGCAAGCGAACTCGCTTGCAGGCGAAGTTGTACAGTAGCAGTTTTGGGTTTGGTTTTAACCCCATAAACATCTCAGTTTTAACGTGAAATCCCTTAATATTATGTTAACCAATCCCTTGAACATTCCTATGGTCATTTTTGGATAAAACACGACCCGGAAATTTGTTAAGTTTGGACCTTTAACCTTAAACGTTCAAAACTAGATCTAAGGTTTATTTTAAACGAGTCATATGCAGTCGTAAGTTCGTTAAGTTCGTTTCTAACATCAAGTTTGCTACTTTAATACTCGTTTATACCCGATCTACTGTAGGTTCAAGCTTCAAGGCTAACCGTTCATAAAAACGTAAACTTTAAAGATAAAATACATACCTTTACGTGTTTTAAGCTTATGGTTTAGCTTGGTTATGAACTTTAGGTCTTGTATCTATCTTGTACTACGAGGATCTATCAAGAATCGACGTTTGTTTGGCTCGGATTTTATTTCTTCCTCTCTCGGCCGTATATGTAGTGATATGTGTGTGTTTTTGAGTGTGTAGAGATTATGGAAGATGGAAATGAGAGTTAGGGTTTTAGGATGGTTTAAGGGGGTATTTATATCCCTTAAAGCCCATGGACCTAAGGCCCATTACTCTTTAATCCTTTTTAATTATCCAAGTCCATCATTCTTCTTTATTTAATACTAATCAATTATTAACACACGACAATTTAACGCAACTCTCTTTATTTAATACTAGAATATTTAGGATGTTACAAGTCTTCCCTCCTTAAAGAGGTTTCGTCCCCGAAACCTAACTATCTACTTAAACAGATTAGGGTAGAACTTGCGCATCACATCCTCAGCTTCCCAAGTAGCATCTAATCCTTTTCAATGCTTTCATATCACTTTTACCAGGGGTATAACCTTGCTACGAAGTTACTTCTCTTTGCGATCAACAATCTCTACCGGTTGCTCAATATAGTTCAGTTGTTCATCAACCTCAATGTCCATCAACGGCACGTGAGACATGTCATCAGCTAGACACTTTCTCAGATGAGAAACATGAAAGGTTGAGTGAATTCCTTATAACTCCTCTGGTAAATCTAGCTTGTAAGCCACTTCACCCACACGATCTATAATCTTAATCGGTCCAATGTACCTCAGACTCAGCTTCCCTCTCTATCTAAAACGAATAATCCCCTTCCAAGGCGAGACCTTAAGCATCACATTGTCACCAATGTTAAACTCAATTGCTCGTCGCCGCTTATCAGCATACAACTTTTGTCTGACTTGAGAAGCTTTCATTCTTGCTTTAATCTGATCGAACTTTGAAGTTGTTTCTTGAACCACTTCTAAACTTCCCATTTCTTTTTTACCAATCTCTCCCCAACACACGGGAGTTCTACATCGTCTACTATAAAGCTTCTCGAACGGTGGCATACCAATACTTGAATGGTAACTGTTGTTTTAGGAGAACTCCGCTAGGTGCAGATGGTCATCCAAACTTCCTCCAAAGTCTAAAACACAAGCACGTAGCATATCCTCGAGGGTTTGGATCGTTCTTTCAGACTGTCCATCTGTTTGAGGATGATACGCCGAACTGATGTTCAATCTGGTTCCCATGGCTTCATCGAACTTCTTCCAGAATCTTGAAGTAAACCGAGTATCTCTATCAGACACGATCGATAGCGGTACTCCATGCTTAGATAAAACATCTTTGATGAACAAACTTGCTAATGTTTCTGACGAGATGGCCTCTCGTATAAGCAGAAAGTGAGCACTTTTGGTCAAACGGTCCACTATCACCCAGATGGTATCATGATGCTTAGTTGTACGAGGTAGCTTAGTTATGAAATCCATAGTGATTTGTTCCCACTTCCACTTAGGTATCTCAAGCGGTTGCATCTTTCCATAAGGATTCTGATGTTCGGCCTTGACTTGTAAACAGGTCAAGCACTTACTAAGATAATCCACCACATCGTTTTTCATTCCTGGTCACCATTAATCCCTTTCAAGTCTTGGTACATCTTTGTAGCCCCTGGATGAATCAAATATCTTGACTTATGAGCTTCGTCTAAGATTCGACCTCTAAGATCCCCATGGCGTGGGATCCACATATAGTCAAACCTAGTCTTAATACCATGAGTGTTTTCAATCAACTCATCTTGTTGGCCGTAAATTCTTTCCTTCTTGACTAACCCTTCACCTACCAACACTTCTGACTGCACTTTGATGATTTCTTCGAAAAGGCTTGAATTCATAATCAGCTGGTCTGACTTCACTGTTGCAAGGACTTCCTCATTCTTACGGCTTAACGCGTTGGCGACCACATTAGCTTTACCAGGATAGTACTTAATGTCGCAGTCATAATCCTTTATCAATTCTAACCATATCCTCTGTCTCATGTTCAATTCCTTCAGCTCGAAGAAGTACTTTAAACTCTTATGATCTGTATAGATAGTACACTTAGTACCATACAGGTAATGCCTCCATATCTTTAAGGCATGCACTACTGCTGCTAGCTCTAAATCATGCGTCGGATACGTACTCTCATGGACTTTCAACTGTCTAGACGCGTAAGCTATCACCTTTCCTCATTGCATCAACAAGCAACCTAACCCACGATGCGAAGCATCAGTGCAAACAACCAAATCCTCGTCACCATTGGGTAAAGCAAGGATTGGAGCTTGCGTGAGTCTCTTCTTTAACTCCTGAAAAGCCTCTTATTGAAACTTGCCCTAGCTGAATACTATCGACTTTCGGGTCATACCGGTTAACGGTGCGGCTATCTTGGAGAAACCTTCGATGAATCTCCTATAGTAGCCAGCTAACCCTAGTAAGCTTCGTATATCAGTCGGATTTTGTGGTGACTTCCAATTCGTTATCGCTTCAATCTTAGCTGGGTCCACGGTAATCCCTTCAGGATTGATCACGTGACCTAGAAATTGCACTTCTCGTAACCAGAACGCGCATTTCAAAAACTTAGCATACAACTTCTCTTTCTTCAGAGTTTCCAATACTTCTCTCAGATGCTCAGCATGGTCAGACTCACTCTTTGAAAAAATCAGTATATCATCGATGAATATGATAACAGACTTATCCAACATCGGCTGACACACCCTATTCATTATGTCCATAAATGTTGCAGGAGCATTTGTTAGACCGAATGACATTACGAGGAACTCGTAGTGTCCATACCGCGTCCGAAACGTTATCTTAGGGATGTCTGCCTCTTTCACCTTCAATTGATGGTAGCCTGATCTAAGATCTATTCGTGAGAACCAACATGAACCTTGAAGCTGGTCAAACAGATCATCAATCCTTGCAAAGGACATCTATTCTTTACTGTAAGCTTATTCAACTCACGATAATCTATGCACATTCTCATACTTCCATCCTTCTTCTTCACGAATAACACTGGTGCGCCCCATAGGGAAACACTTGGTCTTATAAAACCTTTGTCGAGGAGTTCTTGCAGTTGGGACATCAGTTCTTTCATCTTGGATGGTGCTAGGCGGTAAGGTGCTTTCGCGACAGGTTGGGCTCCTGGTAGTAAATCTATCTGGAATTCTATCTCTCGCTCCGGTAGCAACCCCAGAAGATCCTTAGGGAATACTTCTGGGTAGTCGCGCACGATAGGAACATCTTTCATTTCTTTCGTCTCAGCCGTAGCGTTGACAACATACGTTAGGTAGGCACCGCACCCTCGCCTTAACAAACCCTCGGCTTTTATCATCAAAATGACATTAAGCCCAGAACTTTCCTTATCACCATGAACCGTTACTGCACTACCATCCAAGGATTTTAACCTTATTATCCTACTCTTACACACGATTTGAGCTTCATACTCAGATAACCAATCCGTTCCCAAAACCACTCCTAAGGTCATTACATACAAAGTAACAGGGAACTCATGTCCCTCTAACTCTATCTTACAGTCCTTAACCATTTTCATTATTTTAACTAAAGTGTCACTACCGGTTTCTACTATAAAGGTTTCTGACACTCGGCAACATTTCATTTTAGCTAACTTACTAAATGGAGTAGCTACGAAACTTTTATTCGCACCCGAATCAAATAATACGGAAGCAGAAATACCGTTTACTAGAAACGTACCAGTCACAACATCCGGAAACTGTTTAGCATGTTCCTGAGTCAGCATGTAGGCTCTAGTTCTTGGCCTAGCTTGATCAGCATCCTTCTTCCCACTACCTCCAGCTTCACCCTCGGTGCATTCTCTAGCAAAGTGGCCCGTCTTACCGCACTTATAACATGCGGACTTCACGGTACAATCTGGGGCATAATGTCCCACTTTTCCACACTTATAACAGGCATTCGACCCTAGCCTGCACTCTCCTCCATGAGTCTTACCACACTTATGACACATATCAGATCTTTTACCCCACTTGCACTCACCACCATGCATCTTTCTGCAGGTCTTACATGACCCTTTCTCCCAAACTCTCGGCTGCTTGTTCTTAGGGTTCCACATTTGAGTACCGGGCCGTTAAACAGGATTTACCCACTTCTTATCTTGCTTCTCTTCTTCCACCACAACATCATCCGCAGCCAGGTCTGCATAAACCATCTCTGCAAGCTCGACAGCAGAATCAAGGGTAGCAGGTTTACTTGTCCTAACTAGCGTGCAGACTTTCTGTGGCAATCCCCTCACATAACACTTGATCCTTTTAGCCTCAGTGTTAACCATATCGAGTACCAACCTAGACAGTCGGTTGAACTCGGTGGTATACTTACGATGTGTCATCGTTTCGGCTTTCAGGTTCAGAAACTTCATCTCTGCCCTCTCAACTTCGGCGTCAGCACATAATCTCTTAATCACTAACTCTTTCATATCCTCCCACTTTAGAGCTTTAATCTCATCCCGGGTCTTCCTCTGCTCCACACTCTCCGACCAATACATAGCTTCATCCCTGAATGATTGGGTGGCATAATCGACGGCTTTGTCTGGACGGCACTCGCTGATTCGGATAATTTTATCCATGGCGTTTATCCATTGAAGGGTAGCGATTGCGTCTTCCAAACCGGTAAGTTTCGGCGGGTTACAACCCTTGAAGGACTTATAGTTGCACCCACCTCGGCCCCTTTTCCTATCATCAACCTTCACAGACCTTACCACACTCGAAGCCTCCCTCTCTCCTTCGTCATCTTTCCTACCACCTCCCCCTGCTCCTTCAGCGGTCCTTTCACGGCCTCCAGCAGACCCCTCCGTTCAAGTTCTTCACAGTAGTGGCTACTGCTTGGACAATAGCTGCTTCGATTAAGGGATCGAGTTGAACCCCTTCATTGTTGTTAAGGTTTCCTCCAGCTGCGCTTCCTTCTTCACCCGTGTTAGAAGCTGTCTCCACAGAAGGTTGTCGGACCACACATGGCCTACCACGACGTCCAGTGCGACCTCCTGCTCCAACAACTGCCCTATATCCAGCCATCGTATTCTGGAAAGGAAAACACAAACATCATCACTCAAGGAACTATTTAGTACAAGGATAGTAAGGCTAACAGGTAATAACAGTGGCCAGCTGTGATTAGCTGATCACGTTACTTTTCGTATCCTATACACTTCCCCTTATGAGTCCATTTGAGTTTGTTCTACTTTAAACAGTTAGTCAATCAAAACAATCAATTAATCCTATCCTTAACGTTCACCTATCATTTCTTTAGCAATCAAGCAAACATTAATATCTATCATTAAACCATACACTTTACCTTTACTGAGCTTGCTTGAGCGACACATGGCATTCTTGAACTGGCATCTTCTTTCCTTTCTTACTTAAATCCAATTCCCTGTTCGAGTCTAAGCATGTAGGATGCTTAAATCTCTTGAGCTTTGCTCTGATACCAACTTGTAAGGCCCCGTTACCGGTGCCCTACATTGGACGTTGGATTTACTCATCAACATAGTTCTAATCATCAGAGTTAATAAAAACATTCGCGGAATATAAAAACATTTATAAAGCATATCATAACAACCCATAACTTCTCTTAAAACAACATCTCGTATTTCAAAATAAACAAAACATTAAACTTAACATCTTGAGTCTTCCGATGCCAGCTTCTTATTCAATGCCACATGTCCCCTCAAGCGAGCTGCGTCATTCTACTCACCTGTGTGCATACTAAAAGTCAGCTACGCTGAGTGAGTTCTAGTTAATCACACATTATACAATACATACACTTACCTTCAATTATGCACCCGAAGATACACAATAATTACTTTACTAATTTACTTTCAATACATAAATTTATATATACGTTCATACTTTATTACTTTCAAACTATATAAATTACTGTCCTTTTCTATCTCGGATATTATTATGGTCCGATCCCTTTCCTTTCTATCTCAGATATTATTAGGGTCTGGTCCCTCTTTCCATTGTCTATCTCAGATATTATTAGGATCTGATCCATTTCTTGTCTATCTCAGATATTATTAGGGTCTGGTCCCTTTTTACTTCTCTATCTCAGATATTATTAGGTTCTGGTCCCTTTCTTCTCTACTCATATATTGTTAGGGTCTGATCCCTCTTTCTTCATCTTTGTACATACTGTCTTTACATCTCTTAAGATACATACTTTCTTTAATCATAAATTATACATATATCTATCATTCACATTCAACTATCATATACATACCTCCCTTGTCAACACGTGCAATATCCAAAGATCATTCACGTATCGACAAGCTTTCATTCACATTTAAGATATACATACATAACATTTAAATCATACAAGGCATACACTTACCAGTTAAGGTAAGTGTATTAACTAACATATCGAGTATGCACACAACCCCGAAAACATAACAAGGAAGTGGGGCTAGGAACTCACCTGAATGCGGTTACGTTCACCGTTAATAGTTATTCCCTTCTTGAGCTGTGCGCGGATAACTGTATAATATTTACATGTATCAATTAACTATTACTACTCATATCTTATTTCTATCTTTATATAACCCACAACGAATGGGGGTCCGGGGGCAGCGCCCCGGACAGTGGGGTTCTAGGGGCGGCAGCCACTAGCGGGGTCCAAGGGGCAGAGCCCTGGCTGGGGTTAATGGAAAATTTTTATTTCCATTAACTGTCTTCACACATTTTTCACTAGGATTTTAATTTATTTTACTAATTCGTTAACTCATTCTTCATAACGAATTAAGTCTAATTCGTTATACTTAACTTAAGCTAATTTAGCATTAAGCGAACTTAGTATTAAGCGAACTTAGTGTTAAGCGAACTTAGTATTAAGCGAACTTAGTATTAAGCGAACTTATTGTTAAGCGAACTTAGTATTAAGCGAACTTATCTCCAGGCGAACTTGTCAGTAACTAACTTAACCATCAGCGAACTTAATCAACAGCGAAGTTGACCAGTAGGCGAGCTTGCTTGCAAGCGAACTCGCTTGCAGGCGAAGTTGTACAGTAGCAGGTTTGGTTTTAACCCCATAAACATCTCAGTTTTAACGTGAAATCCCTTGATATTATGTTAACCAATCCCTTGAACATTCCTATAGTCATTTTTGGATAAAACACGACCCGGAAATTTGTAAAGTTTGGACCTTTAACCTTAAACGTTCAAAACTATATCTAAGGTTTATTTTAAACGAGTCATATGCAGCCGTAAGTTCGTTAAGTTCGTTTCTAACATCAAGTTTGCTACTTTAATACTCGTTTATACCCGATCTACTGTAGGTTCAAGCTTCAAGGCTAACCGTTCATAAAAATGTAAACTTTAAAGATAAAATACATACCTTTACGTGTTTTAAGCTTATGGTTTAGCTTGGTTATGAACTTTAGGTCTTGTATCTATCTTGTACTACGAGGATCTATCAAGAATCGACGTTTGTTTGGGTCGGATCTCATTTCTTCCTCTCTCGGCCGTATATGTAGTGATATGTGTGTGTTTTTGAGTGTGTAGAGATTATGGAAGATGGAAATGAGAGTTAGGGTTTTAGGATGGTTTAAGGGGGTATTTATATCCCTTAAAGCCCATGGACCTAAGGCCCATTACTCTTTAATCCTTTTTAATTATCCAAGTCCATCATTCTTCTTTATTTAATACTAATCAATTATTAACACACGACAATTTAACGCAACTCTCTTTATTTAATACTAGAATATTTTGGATGTTACAATATAGTGGGTTCGGCCACTGTTTAATTTAAGCTTTGAGATTTTAGTATTGAAACTTTGTCCAGATCTTGTCTCAATCTTCACCTTAATTAATCATCTTATACTATACATACACATATATATACAACTAATACTAATATATACATATACAATTTATTTAATCAGAGCATCATGAACTAGATCTGTTTCATAATCACTAGATCTTAGATCTATTGGATTAGGTTCATACAAGTGATATCAGATCTTTCGGTGTTCGATTGCTCTTGATTTGATAGTTAATTCGTTAATTAAGGACTATTAATCGTTAATTTGGTATAAGTTTGTGTTCGATTTGAGTTTGAATTGAATTGAGTTATTTTAAACTTGGATATGGTTTGATTGGTTCGGATTGGAGATTGTTAAGGTATTGGTAATGTCTGGATGGAAGGAATTGAGATTTGGTTCGGTGTTGGACTGAATTGAATTGGTTTTGGATATTGGCTGAAAACAGGGTATACGTTTTGGTTAATTTGGTTGTGTAATATGGTAAATTGATTACGATATATTGCGACTTGGATTCGCATTGTGTTTCCGAGTGTTTTGGTAGTTTGATTGAACGATTTAGTTGATTATCGAGTAAGTATTACAAATCTGTTACGGGGTTAGCTGTTCATAAGTTTTCCAGAAATCTGGTAATTTGTGTTTGAAGATTTGAAGATTTGAAGATTCAAGTGATTCGTTAACTTTTATGGCTAATTCGTACACATTTTAAGCTGATTCGTTTTGATGATTAGCTGATTCCTGAACCAATTCGTTACACTTTCTGATTCGCGTCAGTTAATTCGTGTGACACGTGTCTCACTTCGTTAACTTTAATTATAACAATTTTTGCCATGTGGCAATTGTTGTCAGAGGTTTTTTACAACCGTTGTAACAACCTGATCCGCTATCAGTTGATTCGTTATCAACTGTAGCTAATTCGCTACTTCCTATGATTATCCTTAGTGATTCGTTAAAGGAAACCATCTATTTCGTTACTTGATTCGTGGACCAATTCGTTATAATCTATTTCATATTCGTTAAAGTTACTGTTTCAGATTCGTCTTAACTTTGTTAAGTTGTGATTTGTTAACCACTGTTCACAGTTCGTTACTACTGTTCACAATTCGTTAATATAATTTTCAATTTTAACCCTTGGAGTTTGAGAAAATTGTCATTTAGAAAACATGACTGGTATGTATGCACTTGCTTCCCAAAATATGCTTATGCAACAAATGTTGCAACTGGATACCGATATCGGTTCACATTAGAAATGTCCACGTTTAATCAAATTTAGCGATTTTGCTAAATGGAACCCCGTTTCCGTGCTCATTTAGGGTCAGTTCACCCTGATTGTTCGTACCGTTTGGATGAGGTTTACACCGTTCCAATGATTGGGGATGAGACTATCGGGTTTACACCTAAGGCTATTTCTCAATATTCTCAAGAAGAAAAGAAAGCATTAGAGATTGAAACAAAAGCTTATTCTACTCTTACCATGGCTTTACTAGAGAATATCTTTCATCAAGTTGGTAGCATAAAAATTTGTGCTTCATTATTCCAACATATTCGTGTGAGAAGTATAGGCAATACCGCTGAAAGTAAGAAGGTTATGCTTAAGTTTCAATTCAGAAATTTTAATCTGCTAAAGGGTGAGACTGTTGAAGAAATGACTACAAGGTTTAATCATCTGATAGCAGAGATGGATAAAATAAAGTTGGAAACATCTGAAGTGGATAAGATTGACACTATTAAAAGTACTTTGCCAAGTTCTTATTCAACGTTCTTGATGGTTTTGAAAGAAAATAAATATTTTTGCAATGAAGATTTGACGGCTTCTGAATTCATGGAAAAGATCGAAGCACGAGAATACGATCTTAAATGTCAAAAGTCTTCAAAGGAAAATCAAGATCCTGCCTTTTATGGTGGAAGTGTGCCATTGAGTTCAACTATTTCTCCAATCACTGCATTTCTTACTCAAAATGCAAGTGATAACGCTACAACTATTTATAGTGATCCACGTGCTTGTTTCTATACAGTTGGAAATATTGGATCATCTGGTATTTCTGGTTCATCTGGAGGATATGGAAATTCATCACCTTCAAATCAATTTTCATCACAACCGAATGTCAACATGAGGGAGGCCGAACAAAATTTTGCTTTCTTATATGCCTTCATCTCTTCATATGAGAATTTGGTTAGTAGTAAAATTGCAACGAGCGATTTGACTGATGAAGATTATGATCAAATTGATCCTGATGATTTGGAACTGATGGACTTAAAGTGGAATATGGCTATGATTGTCTGGAAAGTGAAAAAGTTTATGCAAAGAACAGGTAAAGATCTTCCATATTTGAACAAGAAGTTGGGATTTGATAAATTAAAGGTCAAATGCTATAACTGTCAAGAGTTTGGGCATTTTGCTAAAGTATGTGATAAGCCGAAAAAGGAGTACACTGGTCCCAGAAAGCAAGATCAGAATACATCTGGTAAAAGTGGAAGTTATGTGGGAAAGCCTTCTGGAACTTAACCGTCGTCTTCTGGATCCCAAGCAATGTTATCTAATTTTGATGGAGACGACTGGTCACAACGACTGCTGTGTCATGACAATCAAGCTAACTTGGTAATGTTTGGATTTAATGCAAGTGGGAGTGAGCTATCTTCTGATGCTGATACTGAGTCTGATTTTGATGATTCATGTGAAAAGCTTCCAACTACTTTTGCTTGCATGGCCAAAATAAATGAGGTTAGTTCTTCTATTTTTTGTGTTGAATGTGAGAAATGCAAACCTAAGTTACATTCCTTGAAAAAGCATAATGACAGTTTAGTGAAAGAAATTGCTTCACTAAAGGATACTTATCGACAAGCTCTAGATTCTCAAAAGAAATCTCGAGAGAAGATTGATGCTTTGTCGACAAGTAACCATGATCTTAAAGCTGAGTTATCGGTTAAAATGACGATAAATGATCAAAAGTTTCAAGAAATTTTGAAACATAGATCAAAGATAACCGAGCTTGAAAATGAGGTTCTTGAGTTAAAGAACAAACTGGGCAAATTTAGAAACTCTTCTTCTTTGCTAAATGAAATAATAGAAGTATCCGGTAAGCAAAAAGATTCATAGAAATGTATAGGTTTTGTTGAAATTCCACCACCTTTTCAGAATGATTACAAACTGAATCCTTTTGCTAGACACGAAGAGGATGGATTTGTGAAAGAATCTGTAATTTCAGAAAAAGCTAAACCTGTTAAACCTGAAATGTTAAAGCCCAATCAGCAATTCAAAAACCTCATGTTCAAAGAAGCAAAGTCTTTGTTGAAAATGTTGAAAAAGTTATCATTGAGGATGTGTTTTAACCTGAGATAATTCAAAAGAACAAGAACATTCCAAGTTTTAATCATATTCTTTGTGAACCTCATGAATTTGAGGAGGCTGTATATGGTTCATACACAACTCAAGTGAAACAAGAAAATAATGTTAATGTTAAACCAGTGAAGGCTACAAACCAGAAAAGCCCAAAATTTCTGATGAGGATTTGTTGCGTTTCATCAATCCAAATGTCTCTAAGCCATCAACTGATCGTGTGTATAAATTAAAAGGTATTGCCACGATATTCACTGAGAAATACATTCCTTATTGAAAGTGTTTTTCACAATGAAACGTCCAAGATTCAAGACCTTGAACGTCAATATGCTCAAGCTAAAACATCAGTTGCATCTGATCCTTTTACTA
This sequence comes from Bidens hawaiensis, assembly GCF_021521415.1. Lineage (NCBI taxonomy): Eukaryota > Viridiplantae > Streptophyta > Magnoliopsida > Asterales > Asteraceae > Bidens > Bidens hawaiensis. Next base: position 221,068 of record NW_027493597.1, read on the forward strand.
AAGCAAAAAAAGTTTTAAAACATACTAAAAAGGTTAAATTTGTAAAATCAACTGGAACCGATACTTTGCAAAGTTTCTCAAACTGCTCTAACTTAGATTTTTATCTAAAAAAGAAATCAGTGTCATCTAATGATTTAGCTAAGAGTTTTATCAAACATGTGAGTCATCATCCTTCTGTGTCATATGTTACTGCTAAACCTCAAAACAACCATGTTGACATGCGAACTTGCTTTCTTTGCGGTCAAAAAGGTCATGTTGTGAGAAATTGTGGACAAAAGATTTCTCAGATTCTTCATTCGTTTATCAAGGACCAATCAAAATCAGTTCCTTTGATAAAAGAGATTCTGAAACGACCTGTGTCGTTTGATGATGATACTCACATCATGTTTTCGAACATGAATCCTTGAAAGGTCGTTCATGTGAATGAAACTTATGGTCACGTCAAACCAAAGTTTGTTCCAACTGAACCGTTATGCAAGAACGTGAACTCAAATGTAGTTCAAGCTGCTTATCTAAGATGAAAGTCTAAGAGGCCTATAACGTATTCTCAAGTTGCTGAACAACAGTTGAACTCATCTCAATTTAATATTTCTCGTGGAAACCAAAAGGTGCCCAAGACTGAGGCCTGAGTTGCCCTTTTGAACTAATCATTTTTCTTTTGTGTGTAGGGTACATCCAAGACCATTTCTGGTGAAAACTGGATTATGGATAGCGGATGTTCTCGTCATATTACTGGAAATCTCGGCCTTTTAACAAATGTGAGAAATATTCAAGGGGGTTATGTGGCGTTTGCTGGTAATTCTGGAGGTATGATCACACAAGAAGATGATGTTTCTAATGGGCATATAACTTTTGAAAGAGTCAATTATTGTGACAAGGTAGACCATAATTTATTGAGTGTGTAGCAAATCTGTGACAAGCAATACACTACAATATTTATAGATAATGAATGTCTGATTTTAAAACCGGGTTACGTGATTCCCGAGGACATGGTTATCATGAGGTTACCTCGATCAAATGATATTTATATCTTAAATATGAGTTCTAAAGTATCAACATCAATCGAAACATGTTTTGTCTCGAAAGCAACCGAGAAAGATTCTATTCTTTGACATCGTAGAATGGGTCACATCCATGTTCGTAAGATGAACTATCTAATGGCAAATGACCTAGTTGAAGGTGTGTCTTTGAAGAACTTTAAGTTATCCGATTACTGTATTGCTTGTAAAAAGGGCAAACAGAAGAAAAAGTCACATCCTTCTAAGTTATTGAATTCCATTGATACTCCTCTTGAGCGACTTCATATGGATCTTTTTGGTCCAGTGAATCGTGCAAGTATCTCTGGAGATTGGTATTTCCTAATAGTTACTGATGATTATTCAAGATACTCATGGGTGTTATTTATGAGTTCGAAAGATCAAACACCAGTTCTTGTTCAAAATTTAATCACTAAGATCGAATCACTATACAAACAGAAAGTGGGGAGAATTCGAAGTGACAATGGTACTGAATTTAAAAATACTGTATTGGATTTCTTTTGTTTACAAAAGGGAATTCATCGAGAATACAGTGCCCCATATGTACCACAACAAAACGGTGTTGCTGAGCGAAAGAACAGAACGTTGATTGAAGCTGCTAGAACCATGCTTGCTGATTCAAAGCTTCCTGTCCAATTTTGGAATGAGGCGATGAATATTGCATGTTATACACTCAATCGGGTTCTAACTGTTAAGATACTCAAAAAGACAAGTTATGAGTTGTTAAATAATAGTAAGCCTAACTTAAAGTACTTGGAACCATTTGGGCTCCTTGTGCAATGTTGAAAAAGGATGTGGGTAAGTTTGATGAAAAATCCATTGAAGGGTATTTCTTGGGTTATGCTTTTCCTAAGAAATGGGTATTTAACTTCACGTCTGGTTGTGTTGAGGAGTGGTACCATGTGGACTGTCAAAAGTACACCACACCTCCTCCAGGGAAAAGTCCCGACGGGATGTTTGACTATGATGGTTTATTTAATTCATTTACTCCAACAATTGATCAACCTGATGAAGACTTGGTTCGTGCTTACTCTAAAGAACAACTGGTAATTCCAAGATTTTAAAGTTCTAATGATGTTGAAGTTCCAACCGATGCTCTAACTGAAAATCCTGATAATGATTATCCAGTTCTCTTTGATAATGCATATACTTCTTCTGATGATACTCCAGTTGTTGATCAAGTTATCGAACTTGATAGTGATGTTTCATCTCACGAGCTGGGAGAACATTATACTAACTTATTTGACAACGTTGATGTTCCTTAGAATCCCACTCTTAGGATTCATAATTATCATCCGAAAGAAAACATTATTGGAGAACTTGATGTGGGAGTTCAAACACGTCATCAAGTCGCTTCGTCAAGTGATAATGATGTATTATGTGCTTATGCAGATTTACATTCGTCTGGTATTGTAAATCTTACTAAATTCACTTGCTTTCTATCCCCAAGTCGAGCCAACGACTCCTCGTATGGAACTTAAAGATTCTTCTTGGGTAGAAGCCATGCAAGAAGAATTACAGCAATTTGCACGTTTGGGTGTTTGGGATCTTATTGACAAACCTTCTAGAGTCTAGAAGGTGATTCCGACTAAGTGGGTTTATAAGTGTGAGAAGACGATCGTGGGGTGATCGTTAGAAACAAGGCACGATTAGTGGTGCAAGGTTTTCATCAGCAAGAGGGTATTGATTACACTGAAGTATACGCTCCGGTTGCAAGATTGGAGTCCATACGAATCTTTCTGGCCTATGCAGCTTACAAGAACATAAAAGTCTATCAAATGGATGTCAAAAGTGCTTTTCTCAATGGTGAACTTCACTAGGAAGTGTTTGTCTTACAGCCTCCAGGTTTTGAAGATCCTGATTATCCTTACCGTGTTTACCGTTTAAACAAGGCATTATATGGTCTACATCAAGCCCCGAGAGCTTGGTATGGCACGCTCGCCGACCATCTGACGGATAATGGTTTCAAACGTGGAACTGTAGCCTGTACTTTATTTTACAAAAATATTGGTGATGATCTTCCCCTCGTTCAGATTTATGTTGATGATATAATCTTTGGGTCAACAAACGACACGTTGTGTAAGGAATTCGAGAAATCAATGCAAACCAAATTTGAGATGAGTTCGATGGGAGAGATGTACTTCTTTTAAGGGTTGCATGTTCATCAGTCTGCGAAAGGAATCTTCATTCACCAGAAAAAATATGTGAACGACGTCTTGAGTCGATTCAAGATTACTGCCGGAAAAACCCCTTCTACTTCTCTCTCTGTGGGTCACAATTTATCACCGGATGAATTGGAGGATACCGACGATACCACCCTCTATCGAGCTATGATTGATTCTTTGATGTATCTTACTGTGTCTCGACCTAATATAATGTTTGATGTTTGTTTATGTGCTAGGTACCAAGCTAGTCCTCGAGTGACTCACCTGGTAGCGGTCAAGTGTATTCCTCAATATCTGAGGGACATTCCTGACACCGGGTTATGGTACCCCAAGGACGATACATTTGATCTTACTGCTTATTCTTACACAGACTATGGAGGATGCAAGATCAACTTTAAATCGACTACAGCAGGATGTCAATTTTTAGGAAGCCGGCTTGTTTCCTGGCAGTGTAAGAAGCAGACAATGGTCTCCACTTCAACCACCGAAGCTGAGTATGTTGCAGCCTCGAGTTGCTGTTCACAGGTTTTGTGGATACAACAACATCTTCACGACTACGGTTTGAAGTTTTTTACTACTCTCATTCTAATTGATAATTCTGCTGCCATTAGCATCACCAAAAATCCCGTACAACACTCTAAAACGAAACATATCGAAATTCGATATCTTTACATACGGGATTGCTTTGGAAGAAATTAATTGACCTTGAAAAAGTACATACCGATTTTCAAATAGCTGACTTATTTACCAAGGCATTTGATAAAACGCGTTTTTAATTTTGCTTGGTTTAAATGGCTTAAAGACCCTTGCTGATATCCTGAAAGTAGGATAATTATCTTTCTTTTCCATTTCTTTTTACTTTAAAGTTTATGTTGGTTTTTGGCTTTTAGGGGTGAAAATACAAAAAGATTGTGCTTTTCGGTTGTATAGATAATATCCAAAAACATTAGAAAATTTAAAAATCCAAAAAGAGTGTGTTTTCATGTCTTTATGTTTAAAAAAATTTGAAAAATCCAAAAATATTTTAAAATTTGAAAATACAAAAAGATTGTGAAATTCTTTACTTTTATTTATTAGAATATTTTGAAAATTCAAAAAGATTGTGAATTTCTCGTTTGTATAGAAAAATCTGAAAAAGACAAAAAGATTGTGTTTAAGTAAGTAAAGAGAAAACCCAAAAAGATTTTTGCTTACGTTCGCTGAAAAATATGTCAATTACTTCTATTTAAAGGACATGTACTTGTATATGTTTGGTCCTGATAATTTCTTGTAAATATTCGGGATAGCCATTTACCAGACAATGGAAAGTAATTGGGGCTTTCGTTATGCGTTTTTACTTAATTTTCTCGCTGAAACCTATGTCGGTTATTTAAGTTTGTGGAGCATGCTTGCATGTTTTGGTCCTGTTATCTATGTGTAGATTAATATGATAGCCATTAATCTATAGACTGAAAGTAACTGGGGAGATTAAATTCATTTTGTTTTTATGCTCCTCAAAATTTTGATTTTTTGAAGCACAAAGAGAAAATGATAGTACATTGTTTTTTTAACCCCAAATCCAGTAAGAAATAAGCATAAAAGACTGAGTGCTTAATCATTGGTGCATTGATAGGTCTTAAACAAGCTGTTAGGGTTAAATATGTGATATAAACATAAAGAAAAGCCAAATTGAAAGACGTGTTAGTCTCTAGCAAAAATCTCGGTGAGGATGGCAGAAATGTAATAACCGGTCATACTCAAGCCTTATAGTTGTTGATCACCCAAAAATATAATAATAAAGCAAATAACAAGCGTTAGGATTTTGGACACTGTGAGTCTTTATTCGACTTAATCATCTGGGTATTTATAAGTATGAATATTTCACTCGCTTTTAGAGAAAACCCAAAGTCATTAAACCTGATCACTGCTGTACTTCGTACAATCTAAATTACTGACTTGATCAAAATCCGTTGTTAGTCATACATCTGTTCCTCCCTTGCGTGCGTCTTAATACCAATAAGAAACGGACCCCAGGGGATACAATGTATGTAAGCCGACAGATGGACTCGTGCATACTCACTCACAGTAAAGGAAACTTGATGCATTGCTCAAAATTTATAAATTCTTAAAACATTTTGATCGACCCTATAATGGTTTAAGTCAAGTTGGGGTGATTTGGCAAAAATCAAATTAAGCTTGAACCGGGATTAGAGGCTGATAGTTTCTGATATTCTGTGCGCTAAATGAACCATTAATCATATCACAAAAATGCTTGAAGGCTTGTTATAAGATTTAAGTGGACAACAATATCAATGACAGACTTAATGTCAGTCATAATATCGCTGAAATATATTACTGAGATGGAAGGGAAATTCAGTCAATATGATTTTCTGCTTTAACTCAACAAAAAATAAAAAAATATTTACTGCTTTTGAAAAATCATACAAAAACAAAAAAAATATTTTCTATTCTTTGTTTTTCATTTTCGGATATTTCTTTTGTAAATACTTTACATTTTAATAAGCAAATTGGTTTTAACTTATTCGATTGCTACGGACACCAAAATAGTGCACTAACATTTTTTATTTATTATTTAATTATTTTATTTAGTTATTTGTTTCAAAACGTGAAATAATTTAAGGTATTTGATTATCGAGGTATGGGATCTCGGTAATCCTTTTAAGTTAAAATTGGTATTAATTCTTTAATTTATAAAATATTTAATTCATTTATTTATTTATTTATTCATTTAAATATTAAATTATGGGTGATGTTCGTTAATTATGAATAACGAATTTGGTCATTTTAACGAATTACATCTTAATTCGTTACCCTAATTCGCTTCCGCACTCTCTAACGAATGACACCTAATTTGTTATGCATATTTAAAGAACTAGAAAAGAATAAAACCCATTTTGTTATGACACGTGTTAATACCTGATTCGTTAGTTCAAAATTCAAACGAATCATCTGATTCGTTACATTGGGAATCGTGCTGTGTCAGTATATAGGACGGCGTGCATACGAACCGCCTCACTATTCACCATCTTCTTCCTTCCTTGTGTACTGTTACGCTGCCAAAATTTCCACTGATTTTTCAACCTTCAAATTTTGTTGTTTTGATTATATCTCTGAGCTCCTAAGGTATAAACTATCAAACCTTCGTGTTTTTCGTCAAAAATGATAACGATTTGATAGGTTAATTATGCAAGTTTGTTACCATGTTTTTGAGGTTTATATAAACCTTAATCGGTGTGCTGTATATCATGTTAACTACCATTATTTTGATGTCATTATAATCGGAATGGGTTTCCGAGATCCATAGTGGTCTTTGATCTTGCTTCATGTTGATGATTATGGGTGTCTCTGGTCTCCGATTGCATATTTGACTTCTAATGTTCTTGGTTAATTTTGATCTTGACTAATTAAGTCAAAGATTAAGCTGATTTTGGCCATTCGTTAATGCTTAGCGAATTGGAACTAATTCATGTCCAATTCCTTAAGTAAATCTAACGAATTAGAATAGCGAATCAATAGTCCTAACGAATCAGATTGGTATTTGTTAATTATAACGAACTAGAATGTTAGTTCGTTACATTTTTATAGTAGTTCGGTAATTCTTAATTCGTTATTTATTTACCTGATAGCGAAACAGTTGATTCGTTATAATTATGTAACGAATTAGACTGTTTTTAACGAATGACATCTCAATTTAATTAATTAAATATTTTAAATTGATAATTTTTCAAATTTTTAAAAAAAAGTTATGTTTATATAATTTTGAATATTATTGATTCTTGTAGTTATTTATTTAGACCTTTGGCTGATAATGTGGAACAAGATCCTCCGGCTGCTATTCCACAACAACAACAACAGCAACAACAACAAGATATACCGTTATTGTCGTACGATAAGAAGCATAATATATGTACCTTTGTTGGTACAAACTTTGCAGACGAAGCTCTATTTGGGGATTTATTAGCTTTTCTAAGACGTTCGGTGATACATTTTTCTGTAACTGCTCGGCCTAAGGTTTATCTAAGTATTATATGTCAATTCAGGAATACGGCCGAGTATGTTGACGTTGAGAACCACATCAGAGCCACAATCAATCAAACTCCTATCACTGTAGATGCTGATGTGATCCGACGAGTGTTGCAATTTGGAGATAACATGGACAATCCTTGTGAATTTGATAAGGAATTGATCAAGGGTTTATTTCGTCGTGTATTTTACGGTGGTGACATCAGAGATTCTATGTACAACAAGAATGGTTTATGTCCGACCTACAAGTATCTATTACATGTATTGATCCATTGCTTGGGAGGACGTAAAGGCGGTTTTGATGAATGCAGGATTATGCTACAGTCAGCTTTTGTTGCACTAGTTCTTAACAAGCCGTTCAACTTTTCAGAGATGATTTTTTATCATCTCAAAGAACAGTGTCTTAAAACGGTTCAAAGGAAGAAGTTCTTAATGTATCCACGATTCCTTCAGTTAATTATTCAAGACTTGATTCCAAATTTGGCCATCGATCAAACATTGGTAGACGATGTGTTGGAACTAGAACACATGACGGCTGATACTGTACGTAGAATGAAGATCTATCGAAAGGAGAGACCTAGGACCAAACGTTTGATTGGTCATTTGGTGAATCCAGAATATGTATGTCCCAACAATGATCGCTCGATCCATGACGATTCGGATTCCGAGCGTGAGGAGGGACCAGGTGGGAATGCTGGTGATGATGATGGTGATGATGGTGGTGATGGAGATGCGGCTATCCTTGAACAACAAGATGCGGTTGAGGCGGCTTTAGCTGCTACAATTGCCGCTCAACGTAAGCGAAAGGGTAAAGAGTTGGCTACTGAGGGATCGGCTAAGCGACGGGTGTCGGCTGGTGCTGGCGTTTCTTTTGGAGTTCAGCCTCCAAGGTCGTCCGTTTCTCAAAGACCAGTGGTTCCGCTTACTACTAGCACCCCGAAGCTTACTTTGACGACCACGCTTATTTCAGATCCTAGGCTCGGCATGATTCCACAATCAGTCCTATCTACAATGCCAATACCTTCTACTGCAAACTCAGTGGTTTCTCTAACACCGATGATGTTGCCTCCCTCACTAATGGATATCTCGTTCTTGAGATTGAGTCGGCCACAGGGTCCTGTGCAACCTATTCCTGCTTCATTTCATGCTATGCCTCCAACTCAGCAGACAAATATGTTGTTAAGTTTTCTACATTTGTATGAAAATCAAATGTCTGCTGACCATCTGAATCAAGAACGGTTAATGGAGAATCAGAAGAAATTAATGAGCTACGTTTCTTATTGTCAAAAGGAAACGAAAGCTCTTCGTGATATTGTCACGTCTCAGGGGGTGAAGCTGAAAGAACAAGAGGATCTCATTTTGCAACTCACGTGTAAAGACGATGCATTGAAAAAGTTGAAAAATGATGATGAGGATCCTGATGCTTCAGGTGCTGGAGGAAGTAAGCCGAAACAAGCTAACGGTTCTTCCACTGGTGCTGGTACTAGTGGAGTTGGTGACTCGGGAAAGCAGATTATTGTTTATCGAGACTATACAGCGGCCAAACCATTAAGATGATCGAAGCTGACACTGTGATCTTTGTTGATGGATCGGGGGTGGTTAGGAGTGTGGTGAATCGGGATGAGATCGAAGAGGGGCATTTTGTGGAAAAGTCCCTAACACGAGAGCAGATTTTGTTACTGCTTGGGCTGAATGACGATCAATTGACCGCGTTAGAAGCTGAGCTCGATGTCGAGGTCGAGAACGATGAAGAGATCTTAAATGATCCGACCATTCAGATGAATGCGGATTTTATTTACGAAGATGAGGAGGTGGAGGTTGAAGACGTTACAGCTGAGGAGTATCCTGATCTATTTCAACACACCAATGTTGATCAGGGTGCTCTAGTATTTAATAAAGAAACGTTTAAAGTGGCTGAGGATAATTTGGATAAGTTATCAAAGGGTAAGCATGTGGCTGATACGAGATTCGATTCACTTGAAAACCCGACCGATGCTGATATTGAAAGGTGGTTTGGTTATCGAAGTAAGAAGTCTCGTAAGATTATTGAGGCTTATAGGTATGTGGATCAGGAGCAGAAGGATGAAGCTGTTGCACGTGCCAAGGCTAATCAGATGACGTCATTCAAGGCCGTGTCAAAGGTTCAAGGTGATATCATTTCATGGTTATTTGATCCTGATTTGAAAGTATGCATTGTTAAATGGGAAAAGGGGATTCAATACTGTGAGAAGATGATTGTTGTTCTCTCTCTACCGCGGCGGGATGTCCGTACCCTCGCGTGTAGACCATTCATGAATCGAGGAGGAAATCGACATGCAGACTGGTTTTATCAACATCTGTTGTTCGAGGTTAATCATAGTTTTAAGTTTTTCAAACCACAGGTCCCTACTCGTAAGCGTATCAATGAGATTGATCCAAGGATGGGCTGGAGGACGTTGGTTCTTAAGGTAAAACCGCCAAATACCATGAAGCGTGTGCCGGTGAAGACGTTGAATCAACATATGTCATTATCATTCAACCGTTGGTATTACGATAACCAAACTGGCTAGGCAGTCATTGTCTTGGGTAAAGGTTTAAAGACAGAGCTGATCAAGATCATCGATCCAATGTGGCTTGTTAATATAACTGAGACTAACAACGACGTCCTACACAAGAATAAGATATTGTTCGAGCGCAATGAAGACTATGATCTGGCAATGCAGTTCCAACGCGTCGTGCGTGCATGTTATGAGAACGGGTTTCATAGTTGCAGAGATTGGCAGTCCAAGCGCTTCAAGTAAAGTAAAAGACAAAGAGCTCAAGACGAAAGGGTGTCTGTTAGTACACGGTTTTGCGTCTCGAGTCTTTGTATCTATCGTTAATGTATTTGTCGTTTTATTTATGTAATAAAGTATTAAGTTAATATTGTAATTCGTTAAGATTAGCATCTAGTTAGTTAAGGATGTTTAACGAACTAGACTTAAGTTAAGTTCCCTCCAGATTCATTAAGGATGTTTAACAAATCAGGGGATGATTCGTTAAGTTTATCTTATTTAAAGTACGTAACGAAGTGAATGGCTAGTTCGTTACGGAATGTGTAACGAACTAGACTCATCTTTTATATATAGTGGGTTCGGCCACTGTTTAATTTAAGCTTTGAGATTTTATGTATTGAAATTCTGTCCAGATCTCGTCTCAATCTTCACCTTAGTTAATCATCTTATAATATACATACACATATATATATACAACTAATGCTAATATATACATATACAACTTATATTTAATCAGAGCATCATGAACTAGATCCGTTTCATAATCACTAGATCTTAGATCTGTTGGATTAGGTTCAAACACTTGCTTACTTGTTTTTTGTACCGCATTCGGAGTGGTCCATCATAATCACATTATAGTATGATCATACGGTCGTCTTAGTTGCCGAAGCCCGATTCTCTAGGCAATGGTTAACCGACACCTTTTATTTACTCATGTTTTGATTGATTTATACTCAATATCAGTTTTGCTCTTTTATTTATATCTTTATCTAAACCGGTGACTTTCTCACTCAATCCTATGTTGAAAAATTATATTATTTTGTATACATTCGCATGTTATCATTTGGTTTGAAGCTAAGGTGAAGGACACGTAGAGATTCCTTAAGATTTAAAATTAATAAAGATTATCTGATTTATTTTGAAATTGTATTTGGAAATTTATTGTATTTCTTTTGAAATTGATGTACTTGGTTGATGTTTAGATTATTTAAAAGTAATTAAATAGATATTGTCATAGTATATTTCATGATAGTATCTTGTGAGCTGTGAACCACGAATCGCACCCCGGCATTCCGCTATAGGTTGGGGTGTGGCAGATTGGTATTAGAGCTGAAAGTTGTAAGAAAAGTCGTTAGTAGTGTCTTAGTAACATGATTAGGACCCCATGTGTTCTTATTTGACAACCTAATGTGTTTTATTTTTATTTGTTTATAGTTTACTTATTAATTATTTAGTTATTTGTCTTATCATGCACACACACACAAACTCCGAGGCTATGCATCATTCTCAAAATATTTTTATTTAATAAATTAGTGGATTGCTTTTATTTTTGGAAATTACTTAAGAATTCACTTGTTTTGTTTTTACTCCTTCACCTTAAAGCATGGGAGTATGACAAGTTCCTGTTGTAACTAGAAGGGGAAGAGTACTATGAGTTTGGCCTTGGCTAAACGATTATGAGAATTAAAAATAAGACGTAATTCCTTACCTAGGGGATAACCTGGCCACAGTACTCGATCTTATAGGCCAAAGCGGAACAAATGTCATACAACAGGAACTTTAAGTGGTCAACATAACGGGTTAAACAGTTACATTCCTTATATAAAAACCGAATTCAAAGTGGTCTGTGGCTAAATTCGGAAAATTTTCCAAATTCTCGTATTATTTTTGTTTTATTTAAGTGTTTGGTTGGGTGTAAAACCCATGTCAACCCATGGACACTCCAACTATCCACTTCTTAACCTGTTTTAATTTTTATATTTTGTTGGAGCATTATCATCCATGGTGATCTACGAGATGCTCCAACTATCCATACTTTTCTTCGTTAAATTCGTTATTTAATGGGACAGTTAAAATGCCATGGAGAGCTCATGGGCCGCCCAACTTAATCGTTTCGATAATTCGTTAATTAGTTGGGCCACTAAAATGCCATGGAACGATCATGGGAGGCCCAACTCATCAATTGATGTTATGTTATTTAATTGGACCATTAAAATGTCATGGAACGCTCATAGAGGGCTAATTTACAAGTTTATGTCACATTATTTAGTTGGACTATTTAAACTACCATGGAAAGCTCATGGTATGCCAACTCACAAAGTATGTTCTGTTATTCAATTATGAAGTTAATTTTTAGAATAACTATCTCATTTAAATAATTTTAACTCTTTAAACAAACCTCATGCACTCATCTGATTGTCTCACCTCAATCACATTATTTACGTCAACTCATGAAAATTTACACAACTTACCCTCTATTTACGAACATTTATTTTTGTTCTGTAAGGCCCCGTTACCGGTGCCCTACATTTGGTGTTGGATTTACACATACACACAGTTCTAAATATCAGAGTTAATTAAAACTTTCGCGGAATAATATAAAACATCAACCATTCATTAAAATTATCCATGGTTTGTCGTTTAAAATATAACATAAATTATAACATTCAAAACATCACGACAACCTTCAGATTCCAGCCTCTTCAAACCTGCCATGTGTCCATCTCAAACCAGTTGTCTCAATCTGTTAACCTGCGTGCATACTAAAAGTCAGCTACGCTGAGTGAGTTCTAGTTAATCACGCATTATACCATACGTACACTTACCTTCGATTATGCATCCGAAGACATATAATCGTCACTTTACTAATTTACTTTCATTACATACGTTTATACTTTATTACTTTCATACTATATAAATTACTGCTCTTTTCTATCTTGGATATTATTAGGGTCCTATCCCTTCCTTTTCTATCCCAGATATTGTTAGGGTCTAATCCCTCTTTCCTTTGTCTATCTCAGATATTATTAGGGTATGATCCCTTTCTTGTCTATCTCAGATATTATTAAGGTCTGATCCCTTTTTTTTACTTCTCTATCTCAGATATTATTAGGGTCTGATCCCTCTTTCTTCATTTTCGTACATACTGTCTATACATGCCCGTCACATACATACTTTCTTTAATCATTCATACATATTCATATGTTGTACATATATATATCATACACATTCATCTATCATAAACATACCTCCTTTGTTAGCACGTGCAATATCCAAAGATCGTTCACGTACCGACAAGCTTTCAATATACATACCTCCCTTGTCAACACGTGCAATATCCGAAGATCGTTCACGTATCGGTAAGCTTTCATTCACATTTAAGATATACATACATAACATATAAATCATACATGGCATACACTTACCATTTAAGGTAAGTGTATTAACTACCACATCGAGTATGCACACAGCCCCGAAAACATAACAAGGAAATGTGGCTAGAAACTCACCTGAATGCGGTTACGTTCACCGTTTATAGTTATTCCTTTCTTGAGCTGCGCACGACTAACTGTATAACATTTACACGTATTAATTAACTATCACTACTCGTATCATATTTCTATCTTTATATAACCCACAACGAACGGGGGTCCGGGGGCAGCGCCCCTGGCAGCGGGGTTCTAGGGGCGGCAGCCCCTAGCAGGGTCCAAGGGGCAGAGCCCCTGGCTGGGGTCGAGCTTAGAAAATTTTTATTTCCATTAATTGTCGTAACACATTTTCCATTAGAATTTTAATTCATTAATTAATTTGCTAACTTAAAAGTTCAAGGGCTTCTTTGTAATTAAATCATTATTTTTCTAAGTTCAGGGACCATTCTGTCCATTTGTTAAACTTCTAATTCGTTATATTGCTCTTAACAAATTGGCTTATCTTAGCGAACTGGTCCATGTAGCGAATTGAACCCTTTAACGAAATGGTTATTAAACGAATCAATCCATAGAGAACCATCCAGGTAACGAATCGGTCCATCTAATTCGTTATCTTCTTCTAACGAACTGGCTATACGAATCAAGGGTAATTCGTTACCCTTTTCCCTTAACGAATCGGACACGAACTAGAGCTAGTTCGTTAGGCTCCCTTAGACGAATCAGTTAGCGAATCACCTTTAATTCGCTAAATTCCCGTTAGCGAACTAGGGTTAGGTCAGAATGTCAGGGAACATTCCATGACAACCTTACCTCGTACATTCATTCTGGCACCGCCATTCCGGCGCCGTCGCCGGAAAAACGCGGTTTCGCCAGAAAAACGAGTTTTGACTCGTTTTTCACCGTTTTTCGCCCCGTTCGATCCAGATCTAAGCTAGGGTGATCCCTAAACTCATCTTAGGTTCGGTTTATACCTGATTCCATCCAGATCTCGTGGCTTAACGGTTTAACAGTGTCGGCTCGTCGTTTCGTCACCATATCTTACGGGTTTGAGTTTATACAATATCAAACTATCATTACCTCGAGTCGGTGCTTGGTTTCCTTGGTGATTTCGGATATAGAAGGAGAAAACTAGAGAGAATCTTAAGTGTGTGTTTTGGGTGGTGTATGGGATATGTGTAAATGAGGAATTAAATGGTGATTATGGTTTATATATTTATGGATCATGGGCTTAAGCCCATTGTCTTCCCTTCTTTCTTTCATAACCCAAGTCCATAACCCATATCCATTTAACCCGACCCTAGCACAACTCGTATTCTATTTATCTAAACCGATAACGACCCGCTATAAAATAGACGAAATTTATTTTATTACTATAGCCGAAAGTAGGATGTTACATGTTCCTTGTAGAATGTCTTCTCTAAGAAATTATCGTTGTCATCAACATCGTTCTGGTTCTTATGACCGACGACTGGCTGCTAGGATCACCAAGGAATTTTCTGCCGCTATGCCTACTATAGTGACCCAAATCAAAGTCTCGGTTCCAATGGTTCTGCTTCATCTGCTACTCCAAACAACATTAACTTCAAGAACTTCATGCATGCTAAACCTACCCAGTACTATGGTGAGGAGAATGCCACTATACTCCTCCAATGGTTCGAAAAAATGGAGAACATATTCATCCATTGCGAATGTCCGGATGCCAAACAGACTAAGTTCGTCTCGAGCGTCTTTGAAGATTGAGCTCTCACTTGGTTGAACACTTTCAAGTTCAATCAAGGAACCAGGTTGGTTGTTTCCATGCATTGGGACGAACTCAAGGAGGCCATGAGGAAAGAATTTTGTCTGAACATGAGTTGCAAAGGCTTGAGACCGAGTTTTGGGAACTCTAGCAAATTGGTGGTGATAACTCATAAAGTTGATAGAAAAACATATTGTTACAACTTCCATTGGATCGGCAAGCCACCGAACACACAACACCAATAACAATCTGTCAATTATTGCAGATAATGCCTCAACACAACCCAGTAAGAAATTACATAACAAAAAGGTAATAAAACTAACAAAGATCAGCAATGACCTATTTTCCTGTTCTCATAAACCATATGACACTTATGCAGCATCAAAGAACTAATTATACTTTCAAGGCAAGAATATATGAAGTTGAGACTCATCAAAATTGGTACTTTGCATGGTGTTGTGAATGAAAAAAACACACTGCAAATACAACATAATGGGAAACCATTATTCGCATACGCAGACCACAAGATTCTCACCCTAGACTTCCAGTAAGCATCATAACTAGTTATTCCAATGAAATAAAATAACCCAACAAAATACTAATAATTATACACAACAGGTACTGCCTCAATGTAAAGCTCATTGATGACACAAACACAACTGATGTTGTAATCTACAATGAAACAATGTTGGATTACCTAAAGATAGATTGCCATGTGATGGTGGAAGACATGAAATACGAACCAAATACGCTACCACCACCGATCTCCATAATTATAGGAATGACCATGGACTTTACCCTCACAATGAGGGGACACAAGTCGGTTACCATCAGCGGGATTTCAAAACCAACGAAAAACGCAAGTCAATCAACTTCATCGGCTGCAACAAATCTACCACCACCAACACTTGACCCCAAATCCAAGACACCATCATAACAAACAGCATGTACTAACAAACAATCCATAATTACATACATAGTTTGAAATAGTTGTTTGTTGTGTTTGAAATAGTTGTTTGTTGATGATTTCTATGTGATAATCTTAGTTTAAGTTATAATATTATCAATAAGTGTACTGGATTACTATCAACCTTTCTGATAAGATTATTGTTAATGATGACATGACTTTGGAAATGGTAGTTTCTTAGTTGTTGCTATGATACATGCCACTGCTATTAATAAATAGTAAGCATGTTGGATTACTATGAACCTTTTAAAATCAACTAAATTTTGATTACAAGTCTCCATTAAAAGAAGCAAAAATCCATTGAAGAAAACATGAATACGATGTTGGCAACACAAGGCCAAATTTTTTGGTTGAAACCACCCAGTAGTTTATTATGTCAACCCACATAAGTAGAGCCATTTGTAAAGAACATGCAGTAAAAAATCTCAAATATAAAGTTGTGTACCAGGACTTTGTCATATGTACCCATAAAGGTTGGGCTCTTTTGTAAAATATATCTACCTAAAAAAACCAAAATACAAGCTCGGTTGTTAGCGTTCCCCATATAGACTATGACGATCTCTTTACTTTTTTGTTCAAATGTTTTTAGATTTGCTCAAATGTTATATGCTATTCAACCTCCACACCATGTAACATTTGACATTGAAACATTTACTTCTTAACTTGGTATATATTTGAAAAGGAATGTCCAATTGTCCATGTCAACATTCAACATCAGGCATATGATTCACAAGGTGTGCGCTAAAATTAAAAGAGTTTTCTAAGTTGTATTTTAATGGAATATATATTAAACATATGTATTTATTTAAAAGCTTAGATTCATTTAGATTTTATACTCCACCCGATTTTGCCTTTTGTTTTGCTGGTATGAATATTTTTAAGAGCAATATCGTAAATAACACAAGTGTCTCCAATACACCAAAAAGATTAAGAATTAACTGAAGTTCATGATTTTATATAGACACGAGTTAATTAAGATACACCAAACAGAAAAATATAGACATATTTCCTTGCAAATCACTTAACTGATACAGTGATTCCTACATTCGATCGATATAGTTATTTTATTTTAGTGGGTGGTTCAAGCCGATTCTTGAAATCAAATACTATCCTAATTTTATATTCGTGACTTATAAATGTGTTTATTAAAGCATCTTTATATAATAACTAGCTTGGTATAATGGTAAATGGGTAAGACTCCCAACCAAAAGGTTATAGGTTCTAGTTTCAGTTAACATAATTTTAAGCGTTGTAGGTTCTAGTTTCAATTAACATAATTTTAAGCTTATTTTTATACAAAAGGTTTGTTAGACAACCTAAATTATAACCAAGTAAGCCTATTTAAGAATTTAATTGTTTAAACCAAACAAAAAACCATTTACATAAGGCCTAAAATTTGTTTTGCTTATATTATTTCATTACTCGTTATGGTATGTGTGTCTTTTTATATTGAATCGGCCAGTGCATATAAATTTTTCTGTGATGGCACTGGGTACAACTCACATGCCATGTAGGCAGGGTGGGCACCAAACACCGCCACAACCTCCATGGAGGCAGGCGCTACTCACACACCTTGCAAATTGTTTCGAGCTCCAAAAAGAAAGAAGTTGTTGAAGTTCTCCAATTTACAAGGAAGAGAGCTATTTTTACAAAGAAAATTGATTTATTTTTATATGAACATTTAAGTTGCGAGAAGCTTGATCATAAGGGGAATATTATTCCCCATTGTTATTGGGGAAGACGTATGAATCACTACATACGAGAATTTGGGGAAGAATTTGAAGTAAGTGAAAAATAGAGTATAAAATGGTGTGTGTTGAGAATAAAAAAGAGAGGATATTAGGCTATTAAGTGACTACAAATTGAGGCGAATTACGACACGTGATACCGAGTCAGTAAATGATAAGATTTTATTTTTGGGGTGTACTGGTGTTGTAGCCCCTTCTTTGCCACGTCACCATTTTTTAATATTTTCTTTTTATTATTAAATTAAACAAATACAAAAACCGTTAAGTTATTAAAAATTATTAAATTAATTAACTAGAAGAAAAATAAATTATAATCAAAATAAAAAAACACACCAAAAACTAAAAATATAGATATAAAAATACTAATCTATTCATCCTCCTCCTCGTCTTCATCTTCGTCTTCGACTTCAACAAGACGATTATCCCAAACGTGTTGAACCAATTCCGCCTTAAGTTGGTTATGTATCTCACTTGATCTGAACTCGTGAATGTTTTGTGTTCATTGCTCTTTGGTTGGTTCAGGGAATTGTTCTGGAACGATCCCTGGTATATAGTGTTGGCATATTGCTCTGCCCTTGTCTTCTAAAATCATATTTGCAATATGATACACGTATACATGGCATCACTCATTTTTGCCATAGACCACACACGACATGGGTTTTTAATATAATGCCAACGTTTTTTTAGAATCCTGAAACACCTCTCAATATCCTTTCGCGCGGACTCTTGTTTCTTCTTAAAGTGTTCTATTTTTTCTTCGATCGGGTCTTGAAACGTTTTAACGATGATCGAGTACTCCGGATATATCCCATATCCCAAATAGTATCCGTAACGATAAACCGTTGGAATAAAACGGCAATACCGAAAGGCTACGGCTGATGTAATACTCTGGCACGGGCGACGCGTGGAGAACGTTTATGTCGTTGTTGGACCGGACGGAGCCGAAGTAGGCTGACCAAATCCAAAGGTCGTGTTACCAAATGGCTTGAAGACTAACCGTTGGTGTTTCATGTTCACCACGAGTGTATTGACCTCGCTATGCGGTTAGACAGTTGGCCCACTCCCAATGCATGCAATCTATACTCCCGATTATGCCGGGAAAAGAATGTTTGGTTTCGTGTACATCGTATTTGCGAGTTAGGTCGTTTGAAGTTGGAATCGTCAAATAACGACAACGCATAATTGTATTATTCCTATACAAATAATTATTAAAAAATATTTATATTATAAACAATAATTAATATAAACAATTTAAATTTCACCGATGCAAAAATTTTCTAACGAGTCTCGCGTCGTTTTCTCAGCCATCTTTAAATACTCGTCGTTGATGTCGGTCATGTTTCCGTATGTGCGTAGAGCCGAAGTACACTTTTGGATGGCGGTGGATCCTAAATATCCTCTTGATTTGGGTTTTTGTTGAAAATACGTATACTCCCGCTCCAAATCTCCCATGATGAGCAAATACAAACGCCTAGACATCCGAAAACGACGTTGAAACGTAAAGTCGTTAAATGTAGGCCTGTCGTTGAAGTAGTCCTTCATCAAATGATCGTTCTCTTCAAGACGATACCAAATGATATACGATCGCCTACGTTGCGACGAAGAGCTAGTAAAGTCAGACGTTAACTTATTGGAAATGACATTCATTGCGCTCATGACCTCTTCCCTCTCATCCAACTCTCTTTGCTGCATCTGACGAATTTTCTGAGTCTCCTCAATTACTTGATCACAAATGTCGAAAGAGTTCGGGGAATCCATTTTAAGAATGTATGAAATGAAATAGTGAAGAAGTATGAAATGGTGAAAATGGTTGAATTTTGGTATTTATATTTGAGTCTGTATATGAAATGATGAAAATGATTGAACTAATTTGGTATTTATATTGAGTTTTTTTTATTTTTTTAATCAATTTGACCGTTCCCAACGGACTGTTTTTTATAATAATATTATTTTAATACAAAGGCCGGCGACTAATTCTCCTCGCCACCCCCTCGCCCCACAAATCGCCTGAGGGCGGTGTTTGCGCCCATTCTCGCCCACAAAAGCCACCCACTACACTTGCCTTAAGAGTATTCTCATCTCGTTTCTCTATCTTTAAATCCAAAATTACACTAAAAAATATAACTACTTTTTCTTTCTTTTTTTCAGTTAAATAATACTTTTCTATACATTTATCATTATCTTTTCTTTATCCTATACTAACAACTACTTTTAACAAATATTAAAAATTCATAGGAGTGAATAGTAGCTTTTCAAATATACTGAAAAATCAATGCATTTTCTCTCTGGTTTACTCACAAGATCCGAAACTACTCCCTACATTATAAAAATCCCTCACAAAATATGAGGGTAATATTCTTAGAGCATTCTCATCATTTCCCATAAAAGTACGTGAGATAAGTTTGCAAATTATAAGGTGAGTTTTTAGTGGTTGTGTGTGTTAATTATGCGCGGAGAGATAAAAATTAGTAATTTTTTTTTTGTAAATTTGGGTAAATCATGTTTGCCCCTATTTATTTTATAATATTTTTTTAATTGGTTGTGAGTAGAGTAAAAAAATTGTAATGATAAATGTATAAAAAAATATTATTAAATTGAGTAGGAGAGAAAAATGTATTATATTTTAATGTAATTAAAGAGGTGATAATAAATAATATTTTAACAATGCTAAGATATGAAGACATGAGGATGGAACTCGGTGATTGTTATTGTTATTATTATTATTATTATTATATAAATATCAAGTTTTAGCTCCTCTCATCAAAATACTGTTCATGAAGTTATCAAATCTCTACCACACACTTCATTAGGTCTTCAAAAGCTTAGCCAACCACGTGTTCTCCTCTTCCCATCTCATTCTCACCCGTCATCACTCATCACAGAATTTTTTTTGAAAGAAAAGGAATTAAAAGGAAAAGAAAAAGAGTGAAAATTGATGGTATTTGTTTTCTTTTCAAATAGGAGAGAATAAAAGGGAAAAGAAAAGAAATAAGTTACATTTACCCTACTGCCCTCATCTTGCTTCTAACGTTCTTCAAACCTAAATCAGCCTATCATCATTGGAGTACTCCAAAATAATTGTACGAAACAATTTTGGCTCCTGAGTTCCGTTCCAAATGCCTCTGAATTTAACATCTAACACGATATCGGTTCTCGCCGGTTCTCTCGGATTATGTATCCACTCAGCAAAGCAATGCTAGTCAATCGCCACTCAGCTTAATAATCGAGTTAAAATTGTCGTCGTTCGTAAATGATCCGTGGTTCAGCTCCTCGAATCATTTGCAGCACAATTTAATCGCAAGTATGCTCGTTTTCTCTAAATTTTCTGACGATTTTCACACAGGCATACACACTTTACATTTTATATGTATTTGTGTTTGATTATCGTTCCAAATTTGATGTTATTATAGGACTTATTAAGTTGAACAGACTTAAGTTGAACTGAATAGTGCTATTTCTTAACATGCTCATTAGTAAGTAAAGTTTGTTTCATTCGTTGGAGTATAACCTCAACTGATTTCTAGGATAATAAACTATTGCTCACATTTGTTTACTACTTTTATTAAGTCAAATAACCTGCCCCTAAGCTTTACAGATAATAACATATCAAAATATTAGAAAATACAAACAGACACTAGGCTCGCGCACGGCAACGCGTAGATAAGATTTTAGTTAAATTTAATTGTTGAAGGAAGGAAGAATCAGGTTTCTATATGTTATAATATGGAGACTCGTTTTGAGACCACGAAGGTAGAGATGGTTTAGAGAAACGAGTGATTGACACTTGAAAGCAACCTAAGAGTATAATGGTAAAATTATAAGTGTTCTTTCTTTACCTTCCAACTCGGGAACACATAAAGTATAAATTTTCTTTTCCTTTCCATTAACTAGGGAACACCAATTAAAATCACATCATTTCCTTTCCTTTCTCTCTTCTTTTCTTTTCTTTTCTTTTCCCTCTTTAAATGAAACTCTGGAACAGAGTGTAAAATTAGACACCAAAATTTTAGAAAAAGGAACATAGAGAGCTGGACGACAGAGAGGCGGAGGACGACGACGTGGACCGCCGATGGCTGTTCAACATCCGTCTCTTGCTTAATCAACGGATGCATAGAAAATATCGCAGGTTAGTCTTCTTATGTTATGAACCCTAATTTCAGTTTTTCAATTAGTAGCTGCATAGTTTGAATATGAAAACTCAATTATCAATCCCTAATTTCGTTCTTGGATCTTGAAGAGGTCTTATATTTGAATATATTCCCTATGGTTGAAACTTCGAATGCCACCGCTGCACAAAAGCATCAGCCTCAATCGAGAACGATGACTTTATTTTACGATGGCCAGATTGTCGTGTTCCAAGATTTGGGTCATGAGAAGGTTAACGAAATCATGAAAGGGGCCAGCCAAAGCTTCTACGAACACTGTCATTTTAGGTTATGGTAATTCACAAAATCTTTGTTTTAAATTATGAAATGTGTAGGAAATATATTGTTTTACACTAATAAATCCATTTCAGGTTGTCAGCTTAGCTTTGGACATATCAAGAGTTGGATGGCACGTGGTGAATATTTTAGATGTGAGCTTTTTTACTCTTCTTGCATATATACATATACAATTCTCTTATAAGTTATATTACATACACGTTTTTTGTTGTTGTAGACTTGCAGATGCACCCAAATTAGGAATTTGCACAACGTGTATAGTAGTAGGAAATTTGCACAAGGTGTATAGTAGTAGAAAGGCGAATTGTTGTGCGGTTGGTTGTTTAAAGCTTACATCATATGAAAACCAAATACTTGCACCTCTAGGTAGCTGAATCCATTACATGTATTAACTCATTTCATTACATATTATTTAAAACAAGTTGCATTTGCAGGACATAATGTCTCATTTTTCTATAAGCATTGAACCTTAGGGTCGTGTAGCTTCAGTTGGTGGGAATCCTTTGGGGTAGATTATGTGGAATCATTGGTGGAAAACAAACAATTTGTTTCGATAGCTAGGTCCTATCATTCTTTTGTACAAATCGTGATAATGATATGTTATATTTATTTTTGTTTGTAAATGCTTAATATTTTATTTACATAAATGGATTGATTTCTATATTTTGCCTTATGGATCTTTGCTGGCCAAGCCCTTCCGCTCATGTCCCACTTGAGATGTGGATTACTAGGATTCACATATGAGGGTTTCCTAGGGTAATGCCGATAAACAAACCAATCGATGGAACCAAAGAAAATGCATGAAGGAGATGGGAAGACTATTGGCCTTTCCATTGTCTCAATCCCCAACTATTCAGGTATCTACTTTGTTCGACATATTTGACAACGTTACTCCATCATATAATATACTTATCTTCTTCTTGCGTTGACTATTGCCATCATGACCCTTTCGTGAGTCTACAATCCGCACGCCGCAACGCACGGGTACGAAAACTTGTTATTATTATTATACTCAATGTAAGTACAATGTTTGTAATGTAGTGAAATTTGAAAGAATTTTATTATTATTATTATTATTATTATTATTATTATTATTATTATATACTCAATGTTAGTACAATGCATGAAGGAGATGGGAAGACTATTGGCCTTTCCATTGTCTCAATCCCCAACTATTCAGGTATCTACTTTGTTCGACATATTTGACAACGTTACTCCATCATATAATATACTTATCTTCTTCTTGCGTTGACTATTGCCATCATGACCCTTTCGTGAGTCTACAATCCGCACGCCGCAACGCACGGGTACGAAAACTTGTTATTATTATTATACTCAATGTAAGTACAATGTTTGTAATGTAGTGAAATTTGAAAGAATTTTATTATTATTATTATTATTATTATTATTATTATTATATACTCAATGTTAGTACAATGCGTGTGATGTAGTGAAATTTGAAAGAATTTTATTATTATTATTATTATTCAATGTAAGTACAATACCTGTAATGTAGTGAAATTTGAAAGAATTTTATTTACACTTCAATTTTGAAATTTTTCAAAAGTTTGGTATGTTTTTTAAGCAACTAATACTTTATCTAGGTTTACGTTGGTTTTTTTATTAAAGTAATGGTAAAAGTGAAAATATCAAAACTAAAATAAAAGAATGATTAGCTAATAGTTAAAAGGGGTTAACTAACCCATCTCCATTAGGCTATGTGTAGTGGAGGGGCTACAATTAGAGGCGAATTGTGACACGTGACGCCCAGTCAGCATGGAGTGGAAATTTGTTTTTGTGGTGTAATGGTGTAGGGGCTACAAGTTGTGACACGTGTCTTTTTTTATTATTTTCTTTTTATAATTAAAATAATTAAATAAAAACCAATTTATTTAACTAATTAAATAAAAATGTATTAAAATTAAAAAATAAATACAAAAAAATACAAAAACTAAAAAAAATGAACAATAAAAATAAATTATAATAAAAAAACACACCAAAATAAAAATACATATAAAAATTTCTATAAAAAAACTAATCTATTCGTCTTCATCTTCGTCTTCGTCCCCGTCGTCGTCATAATCCTCCTCCTCGTCTTCGTCCTCGTACTCGTCTTCGTCCTCTTCAACGGAACGATTATCCCACACATGTTGAACCAAATCCGCCTTCAGTTGGTTATGTATATCACTTGATGTGAGCTGGTGAATGTTATACGTTCGTTGGTCTTGGGTTGGTTCAGGGAACTGTTCTGGAACGCTTCCTGGTATATAGTGTTGACATATTGCTTTTCCCTCGTCTTCTAAAATCATATTATGCAATATGATACACGTATACATGGCATCGCTCATTTTTTCCAACGTCCATACACGACAAGGTTTTTCACATAATGCCAACGTTTTTTTAGAACCCCGAAACACCTCTCGATATCCTTTCTCGCGGACTCTTGCTTCTTCTTAAAATAATCTCTTTTTTCTTCGATAGGGTCTTGAAACGTCTTGACGATGATCGAGTACTCTGGATATATCCCATATCCCAAATAGTATCCGTGACGATAGAAGGTATCGTTGGCATAAAACGGTAAGACCGGTATGCTACGGCTAATGTAATACTCTAACACGGGTGACGCGTTGAGAACGTTTATGTCGTTGTTGGACCCGACTGAGCAGAAGTAGGCTGACCAAATCCAGAGGTCGTGTGAACAAATGGCTTGAAGACTAACCGTTGGCACTCCATGGTCACCACGAGTGTATTGACCTCGCGATGCGGTTGGAAAGTTGGCCCACTCCTAATGCATGCAATCTATACTCCCGATCATGCCTGGAAAAGAATATTTGCTTTCGTGTACATCATATATGCGAGTCAGGTCGTTTGAAGTAGGAATCCTCATATAACGACGAGAGTATAATTGTATTATCCCTATACAAATAAATTATTAAACAATATTTATATTATAAACAATAGTTAATACAAACAATTTAAATATTACCGATGCAAAAATTCTCCAACGCATCTCTCGTTGTTTTCTCAGTCATCTATAAATACTCGTCATTGATATCGGTCGTGTTGCCGTATGCGAGGATGCGTATAGCCGAAGTACACTTTTGGATGGCGGAGAATCCTAAATATCCTCTTGCATCGGGTTTCTTGAAAATACTCATACTCCCGCTCCATATCTCCAACAATGCGCAAAAAAAAACGCTTGGACATCCGAAAACGACGTCGAAACATAGCGTCGTTAAATATAGGTGTGTCGTTGAAGTAGTCCTTCATCAAACGAGTGTTCTCTTGCATACGATCCCGAAGGATATATGACCGTCTACGTGGTGCCGTAGATGGAGCAGAGCCGGACACCATGTTATTGGCGACGGCCCGAACCGCGTTCGTGACCTCTAAATGCTCTTCCGCCACTTGTCGGTGAATCTGATGAATTCTTCGACTCTCGTTTATTAATTGATCCAAAAATCTCGGCAGAGTTCGTGGAATCCGGGGAACTCATTGAGTTTGAAGAAGTATGAAAATAATAAAAATGATTTGTATTTTTATGTTTGTGTTTGTGTATGATATGGTGAAAATGGTTAGATAAAGTTTGATATATATATATATTAAGTTTTTAAATTATTTTTTTTTATATATAGTCGTTACCCAACGGCATTATTATTATTATATTATTATTTCTCCATCTTCGCAAGCGACAATAATACCCCGCCCCCGCCCAATTTCGCCCAAATTTCGCCCAGGGGGCGGTGTTCCACCCTAAAATCGCCCCGAAGTCACCCCTTTTCTCGCCCACTACGTTTGGCCTTACACTTGTTTTTTTAATTGGTTAGTTAAAGCTCATTGCTTACGTGGCAGTAACATGACACTTTAACTAACCGTGCCGTAACACATAGTCTAAACTTACATCTAACTCTAACATGCCAGGTTAAAGTTTAGACTTTATATAAAAACCTCTATATCATAACAATGTCTCACTATTCATATCAATCAATCAAGCGATGTATATCCCACCGCATAGCAGCTATCGGTAGGGTCAGGGGAGGGTGGGATGTAGGCAAGTCTTTCCTCTATCCGTGAGAATAGAGAGGTTGCTTCCAGAGAGACCCCCGACTCATAAAGCTACATATATGTAAACAGAGTAAACATACATCCTACAAGCAAAGACACTTAGCAATATATAGATAGCAAACTACCAAGTAGCAAGGAATCTGTAACCTACTATGAATAGGACATAAGAAGCAAAAATCAACATCAAACAAAATATATACATAAACAACAAGGAGTCGAACTAGACCCTAAATACAAAGCTAAGCTAACTAGGTACCTTCCACTAGAAGTCACTAACCTTAATCCTACGTCTCCACGAATCTCTATCCTGGACCATGTCCCCAGAGAAGTACAACTCTGTCAAGTCATGTCTAATTCTCTCATCCTAAGTCAATTTAGGACTGCCTCTACTCCTCTTTCCTTCCACAATGAAGGTTTCCACTACTCTAATTGGCGCTATTGTCGGTCTCCTCTTCACATGCCCAAACCATCTCAATCTCCCTTCCTTTATTTTCTCTAATATGCTAACTATTCCTAACCTTTCCCTAAAGATCTCATTTCTAATCCTATCTAATCTAGTGTGTCTGCACATCCACCTCAGCATCCTCATCTCTGCTACCTCCATCTTGCGCGCATGTGTCTTCTTGATGGCCCAACATTCTGTTCCATACAACATTGCAGGTCTAACTGCGACTCTATAAAATTTCCCCTTTAATTTAGATGGGAACCGCTTGTCGCACAAAACCCCAGTAGCTGCTTTCCACCTACACCAGCCAGCTTGTATGTGGTGGGTTACGTCACTGTCTATCTCTCCATTGCTTTGGACAAACGATCCTAGGTATTTAAACTTCGTTATCTGCGGAACCACCTGGTCCTCAATAGTGATCTGGGTGTCCTCGCTATCGACAACACCACTGAAGTCACAACAAAGGTACTCTGTATTAGAGCGACTAATTCTTAAACCTTTATCCTCTAAAGCTACACGCCACTCCTCTAGCCTTTCGTTCAAGCTTTGTTTGGTCTCAGCCACTATCACAATATCATCTACAAAGAGCATGCACCATGGGACAGGCTCCTGAATCGACTTGGACAACTCATCCATGACTACCTTGAAAAGAAACGGGCTTAACGCCGATCCTTGGTGTAGTCCCATCTCCACTGGGAAAAAAATTGTATCTCTTACCGGCGCACGAACACTAGCTTTAGTCCTGTCATACATACCTTTAATTAAGTCTATATACTTTCCAGGTACCCCTCTACTTTCTAAACTATCCCAAATTAGTCTACGTGGCACACTGTCATATGCCTTTTCAAGGTCGATGAATACCATATGCAGGTCCCTCTTTTTCTCCCTATACTTCTCCATTAAACTTCTCAGTATGTGTATCGCTTCCGTGGTTGATCTTCCTGGCATGAAACCAAATTGGTTAACCATAACATGCATTTCTCTCCTAATTCGAGTCTCAATTACTCTCTCCCATAATTTCATAGTATGATCTAACAACTTAATTCCTCTATAATTTCTACAACACTGTGCGTCTCCCTTGTTCTTGTATTGGGGCACTACTACACTACTCCTCCACTGGTCTGGCATTTTTCCATTCTTGAAAATAAGGTTGAATAGAATAGTGAGCCATTGAACTCCTTTATCCCCTAAACACTTCCAAGCCGCAATCGGTATGTTGTCTAGACCAATCGCCTTAGCCCTTCCCATCTTCCTAAGTGCTCTCTTCACCTCTCCCTGTGTGATACCTCTACAGTAGGAGTTATTCCTTTGTTGTCTCTGCGCAACATGGTTGTTTGTTTCTCGTTGGTAGGTCTGTCTGCCATTAAAAAGAGTGTTAAAATAATATTGCCATCTCTGTTTAATGTCTTGTTCCTTGATTAAGACACGTCCATCCTCTCCCTTTATATATTTCACTACTCCTAGGTCTTGTCTTCTACGCTCCCTGGCTTTAGCAATCTTGAACATATCATGCTCCCATTCCTTTGTTTCCAGACATGCATACATCTGTCTATACGCTGTGTTTTTTTGCCTCTGTCACCGCCTTCTTCGCCTCTCTCCTAGCGTTTTTGTATTTCTCCCTCAACCTCCAATGCTCCCCCTCGTTTGTGCACCTTAAAAGATCCCTAAGACTCCGTTGCTTATCCTTGATCTTGCTCTGCACATCCTCATTCCACCACCAAGATTCCTTGTTCCCATTTGTCCTGCCTGTCGTGGACCCTAGAGTCTCCTTTGCCACTTGAGTGATGGAAGCTGCCATATCCTCCCAGATCCGGTTTGCGTCCCCAACAAGATGAATTGTTGTCGTCGAGATTACCTTGTCCTTGAACATCGTAATGTTTGTGCCTTTCAAATTTCCCCATCTTATCCTAGACCGCCCTTTTCTCTCCATCCTACTCACTTTCTCTCTCAGTACTACATCTGCCACCAGTAAATGGTGCTGAGCTGCTGCGGTCTCCCCCGGTATCACCTTGGAGTCTCTCCACCATCTTCGATCGTGTTGCCTCATTAAGAGATAGTCGATTTGTGTATTTCTTCCCCCACTAGTAAAAGTGATTAGGTTTGTGTCCCTCTTCCTAAAGAAAGAGTTCAGAATACCAAGCTCATGGGCCACTGCAAAATCTAAAAGATCCCTACTAGTTCGTTCCTATCCCCAAAACCAAAACCTCCATGAACTATCTGAAAGCCATAACTTTCCTTACCGATATGACCATTGAAATCACCTCCTATGAAAATGGTCTCCTCCCTAGATATGGCCCTCACAACTCCATTTAGGCAATCCCAAAACTCCCTCTTTTCTTGGTCTCCTAGTTCCACGTGCGGTGCATAAGCGCAAACCACAACCACTACTTCGACTCCTAACACTAACCTTAATACCATCACCCTATCGTTGTATCTTTTCACCTCAATAACATTCTTATGCAATTCTATAGCCACTAGAAATCCTACTCCATTTTTAGCTCCATCCGCCCCCGAATGCAATAGCTTGTACCCATTTCGCTCTACCCCTCTCTGCCCCTTCCACCTAGTCTATTGGAGGCACGCTATATGGACCTTACATCTCTTAAGGGCATCTATCACCTCTAACAATTTACCACTTAGAGTCCCTACATTCCATGATGCCACGCGCAAACTATACTCCTACCCTTTCCCTTTCCTACACCCCTCGTCCTTGGTCACGATCTCAGCGGACTGTCATGACTACTATCGTCTATGGCTACAATTAACTTTAACTATTTAAAGCAAAACAAAACCCAAAGAACCAACGCAAACACACCACAAATAGACCTTGATGAAAAGTCTTATAAAAATTCGCCTAATATACACTTAACAAATAGGTAATAATTGCGCATGGATACAAAGAGACATAAACTGCCTAATGTACACTTAAAAGTGTTAATAAAATAGCATTTAGAATTAGTGTTACTAAATTAGTAATATCTATTAAATCTTAAACCCCAAATAATATTATTTCAAATTGAAATAAGTACGGAGAAACCCTCGTTCCCACCAGAATGTGCTAGATATTATTATTTTTATTTAAGACATAATAAAAACTTCTTTCCATTTCTCATAGAATAGAATATAAGGTAACAGAAGGCAACGAGGTAACCTGGTTTCTTTTTGTCCAAAATTAGTGGTATATACCGTAGATGAGTCACCTGGTAGTATTGCCGGGTTCGTTCCTTCGTTTTTCCCACCTCGTAGACGAGTCACTTGGTTCGCCGGATTGTACTGAGAAACCGCCGGTAACGTGGTGGTGGTTTATGGAACAGTCTTTGTCTCGTGTTTGTTATGTTTAAACGGAACCGGACCTGAGCTGCCTGGTAGTATTGCCGAAGAGGAACTGCAACGGTCTTTGAAAAGTTGACTGAAACCGATCTCCCGGTAGCTCGTTTCTTCGTTTTTCCCACAATAACGTGGTGGTGGTTTATGGAACGGACCTGTGTTGCAGACCGAATGGTGGTAGAGAAGAGAAGAGAAGAGAAGAGAAGAGAAGATAGGATAACTTACCCGGTGTCGGAGGCTGTTCCGGTGCGCCGAAGAGTGTACGGATTGAGGGGTTGGTAGGGAATGGTAAAAAAATGTACGGAGAGTGTGTGACTTAAAAATGGATTGAAAACTATCCCATATAATCACTTTTTCTTATCTCTATTCATATGATCACTATTTCTTATCTCTCATTTTTTTGAACCACAGAAGAAATATATATATTAGAAAACACAACGAGAAAGCTGAGCATAGAAAAGCATGCAGGGACAAAAGAAAAACATAAAAACAAACCCAAATAGAACACTAGTGAACTAAGAACCAAAGAACCGCTATGTTCCCAAATAAAACATAAGCAAGCAGAAAGTGAGGAATACTAAAACCATAATGAGCCTCCAACTTCAAAACACCAAAGAATCTGCGAAAGATCATGACAGTTGATCATGCTTCAAAGCAAGAGAGTGGGGAGTTTGCCCAAACCAACCAGTCCATATCCTTATGATTGGATTTGAGATTAATCCAACCAAACAAACGCTTTTTAATTTCTCCGACAATGCACTCGGTTGAATAGGAGCGAAAACTGAAGACTCTCGCGTTCCTATGCATCCAAATAAACCACAACGAAGAATATATAATCACATTCATTAACTGCCTCACCATATTACAATGCGGGTCCTCCGCAACGTCTAGGAGATGTTCAAAAGAAGTTAGACCCGTCAGGTCCGAACCACACCAAAGAGAAATAGCCCTTTAAACCTCTTTTGCCAGAAAGCAGTCTAAAGACACGTGTTCCGTTGTTTCAACTTCATAACAACACACCCAACAATCGTTAGATGACAAGGATATCCCTCTAGCAATGATATTAGGCGCAACTGGAATCATGTTTAGCAACAATCTCCAAACAAAACTATTATATTTAATAGGCACCCATCTTTTTCAATCGCAAATTGGATTACTGACTCCATATATAGAAGCATCCATGACCCATCTCATTGCTTGAGCCGAGAACTTGCCCAAAGCATCACCGTTCCAAGACCATCCATCTTCGTTGTCTACATTGAAAGAGAATAGCTCTACCATTTCTTTGATATTAGTAGAATCTGAAAACTCCCTCGGAGATAAGTTATGTTTAGACAAAACAAAACCCACCTTAACCGTCCCGTTATCATCTAAGGATACCCCTTCAATTACCAAACAATTTTTATTTACCTCTAGCTTATAAATGTTTGGGAAGAGGTCTTTCATCATGAATCTGCCTAACCACACATCCAATCAAAAACGAGTCGTGTTTCCTTTCCCCACCTTTCTAACAAAAGACCTGTTGAAGTTTATCCCTATATATGAGAAGTTTTTATCAATCTTTGCAATAGTATACCATGTTCCACAGATGGATTGCCTTGCCAAATTTCCATCCATCTGAAACCAAGTATAGTGGATTGCATTCACGGACCTCGCCAAAAGGTAATATTTTCCTATTTTCCACCGCCACCACCATTTGGCAAGAAGAGCCAAGTTCATAGACTTTAGGCAGCCAACACCTAGACCTCCATACCGTTTGGGCTTCACAATGATATCCCAAGCAACCCAATTAATTTTTTTAGCATCCCAAAGAACCCCCCCCCCCTCCCCAATAGAAATCTCCTCCTAATTTACTCAATTTCTTTGATCAGTTTTAACAGGGCATGAAACATAGAAAGGAAGTAAAAGGCAAGCTCGCAAGAACGACTTTAACTAGAGTAAGTGATGTGTAAGACGTTGGAAGTAATTTCAGACTCCAAGTCACAAGTCGATGAACGTGAGGGACCAATAAGGACATGTAGGTCATAGTTGGTTTCCTAGTTACGTTATGTTTCCTAATTGTATTTTAATTATAATAGGTAACGTCTTGACTAACAAGTTAGGTTAGTCTATATAAACCGAGTTATGGTTAGACATTATAAAATGTGAACATGATGTAATCGAGTTAGGGTTCATCAAGAATCAAACTGAGTTAGGGTTTGAGAGTTGTAATAAGTTTTTGAGTAAGATTTTCTGATTAATAAACAAGAGTTATTTGTTTACATTGTGTTTGATTATCTATCCGGGACTTGAATTGGTATCAGAGCCGGTTAAGGTATTCGTGATAGTCGATCAAATCCGTGATAGATTAAATCATCCCACTCGGTATCGCCGTTGCCAAAGTTTTGTTGTGCAAGAAAAGAAATATTCTGCCATGTTCAAAGAGAATTAGAATTCTTTAATTGATTGGTTGTTTTGTAATAAAAGTCATAAGGGAGATTTGTTTTTCTTTTTAGTTTTTGTTGACAAGGAATAAAAGGAAAAGAATAAATAAGGTTTTAATTCTTTTTTGTTTCCTTGATTCAACTAAGCTTGAACGACATTTTTTTTCACGGTTACGGTTTGATGAAGAACGATGGGTGATAAAGAAGCAATGAAGATGAGCGGTGGAAGCGGGAGTGGGAACCCGAATGCATTCCAAAGTCCCATGCTTACTTCTACGAATTACACGGTATGGGTTATTCGAATGATGATACTTATTGAAAATGCATAAGGTTTGGGATACCATTGAACTGTGTGCAACCAATGATGATAAAAAAAACATCGTGATTGTGTTGATTATCAGTCGATCCCGGAAGCAACAATCATGCAAGTGGGTAATCTTGAGTCGGCCAAAAAGATTTGGAACACGGTTAAGATGCATAATCTGGAGGTTCATCGGGTTAAGGAGGCAATATTTAAAACCCTCATGATCGAGTTTGATGGTATGAGGATGAAAGAGATGGAGACCATTGATGAGTATGTGGCGAAACTCTCGTGTACGGCGTCGTAGTCAGCGAGTTTATAAGAGGTGGTCGAGGAAACTAAGATGTACAAGAAGTTTCTTTCAAGTCTACCCCAACGTAAGTTTGTTCAAATTGTTGCGTCCATTGAACAAACTTCGGATCTCAAACCTGTTGGGTTTGAAGACGTGGTGGGACGTTTAAAAGCATACGAGGAGCTGTTTCGGGAATAAGACATGCATTACGAGATCCAGGGTAAGCTTATGTTTCATAGGTCTGAATCCTCAAGTAGTAGATACAATGATCGTGAGTCCACTCGTGGAGGTTGTGAACGTGGAGAAGGGCGAGGACGAAGTGGTCGTGGGTCGGGTCAAAATCGTGGTCATCAAGAAAAAACCATGAACTGGGAAAACCGTGAACATTAGGTCAAAACCTAGGACCTCTCAAAGGTTCAATGTTATCGATGTGACGAGTTTGGACACTTTGTCCACAAGTGTCCCAATCGAAAACAGAAAGTTCAAGGCAAAGTAAAGTTAGCTGAAGCATCTGAGATAAGGAATCCATCACTCTTTATGATTAAGAGTGTTCAGAAAACGATGTTCTTAAACGAAAAGAAGGTTATACCCAGAAACTACGAGTCTAAAGATGGTGATGAATGGTATTTGGACAACGGCGCAAGTAACCACATGACAGCTAACGGGTCTTTCTTTTCTAAACTTAACAATCATGTCACGAGAAATTTTAAGTTAGGGGATGACTCCTATGTTGATATAAGCGGTAAGGGGTCGATTATATTTGAGGCTAAAAGTGGTGAACATCGTTTGCTTACGAATGTTTATTTATACCAAGTCTTCGAAGCAATATTATTAGTCTCGGTCAAGCCTCGGAACACGGGTGTGATATTCATATAAAAGATAACTACCTTACGATTCATGATGGGTAAGGTAGGTTATTTGTGAAGGTGACTCGTTCCCCTAATCGACCATATCGGATACATTTAAAGATCGGTAAACCGGTTAGTTTACTTAGCCGAATTGAAGAAACAAGTTAGTTGTGGCATGCTAGGCTTGGCCACTTGATCTTTGAATCAATAAAGCTAATGGCTAGAAGGTAGATGGTTGAAGGGATGCATGGCGTTACCCATGAAAACAAGTTAAGTGAATCTTTTTTGGTCGGGAAGCAAATGAGGCAATCCATTCCTAATTCGGGGGCTTTTAGGGCAACTCGAGCCTTATAACTCCTGCACAATGATCTGTGTGGACCGATTACCCCTCCAACAATAGCGGGTAAAAGGTATGTTTTTGTTTTAATCGATGATAACTCATGATTTGTTTGGACGTATTTGTTGAAGGCTAAAGATGAGGCGTTTGAAGCTTTAAAGAAGTATAAGTAATTAGTTGAAAGTGATGTTTGGGAAAATGATCAAGACGTTTCGTACCGGCCGAGGTGGTGAGTTTACCTAGCATCAGTTCAACCAGTTTTATGACATGGAAGGTATTCAAAGATATCTAACGACACCATACACACCTCAACAAAACGGGGTAGTTGAAAGACGGAACCGAACCTTATTGGAGATGACACAAAGTATGTTAAAAGCAATGGGTGTTCCGAATCACTTATGGGGTGAGGCAATCCAACATGCCACGTACATCAAGAATCGTATTCCTATTCGGGCCCTAAATGATAAAACGTCATTAGAATGCTAAAACAAAAGAAAACGAATATTTCTCATCTTAAAGTATTCGGTTGTGTGGCATATCCAAAGATAGTAGGAACTCACTTGAAAATGCTCGACAATCGTTTGAGGATTTTAGTGCATATCAGAATCAAGACCGGGTCCAGAGCTTACCGGTTGTTTTATCCGAAGACCTAGAAGGTTGTTATTGCTCGTGATGTGGTTTTTGATGAGAATAAGCCGTGGGTTTGGGCTAATTCTATGAAAAACATTGAAGAAACGGAGCTAGCCATTGCACCTACTGAAGAATGGAAATTACATCATGTGGATGTAAAGTAAACATTGTTAGCGGTGGAGAATATTAGTGGCAAGGAACAACGAGTTGACATTCTTACGAAAGCACTTGCGAGAATCAAGTTCGACGAGATGAGAAGATTGCTCGGCGTTGAAGATCTCCTAGTTTCGAGTCGGAAATCAGGGGGTGATTTGTCACACCCCAACCTAAGACGGAAATGTTGGGGCGTGAACTGATTGTTCACAGCTCACAATGTACTATCATGCAATTATAAAGTGACAATATCTAATTAATTATTTTAAATAAACAACTTATAACCAAGTACATTAACTCGTAGAATATTACAAAACAAATCTAATAATCTTGAATAAGTTTTTACATCCTAAAAGGGCATCTCTACATGATCTTCCTCTTGATAAACAATCCAACCTAATAACCTGCAAATGCGTACAAAATAGATATTTTTTTCAACACGAGGTTGGGTGAGAAAATCACCAGTTTTGAATACAATCTATTAATATATAAATAAAAAGAAAAAATGTTATCTGTGAGTATATACAATCAAACCATAGCATGTAACATTGTAAACAAATATTGATGAGCAGGCTAAACCATTGTCATGCGAATCGGGCGTTGGTTGCCATAATTGAGTTGTCGATGAAACCATTGTCATGCAATTGGACGCCGACCACTATGACATAATGTGATTAATATGAACGAACTCTCCGAATTGCGATAAATAAACACAAAGCAAATAACATGTCACACCCCCGTCTTAGGCCTGGGCTTGCGATCAACATTTGGTACCACATTTGTAAATATATCAGAGTTGCGGAATAAAGTGGAAAATATATTTGTGTGGATAATAATATAATATTTACTTAACATAACACGGAATATAAAACTTCCCGTTTAATATTTACAAAAGTTAACTTCTTTATCAAACCACCAATTTACATATTAATATTTGAACAAAAATGATCTGAGCCATCAGATCGCCTAGATATCACTTCATCCTTCCAAGTGGCTAATATTCTTTACCTCTAAAATGTTTAAAAAATACGTCAGCAACACATGCAGGTGAATAAGCTGACGCGTAAAATATTTTCTTTACTTGATTACCCTCGAGACATAACTTAGGTCCGACCCATCGTGGCTTAGGAATAATCAAGTCTTAAAACAAAACACAATTATAAACTTAAGTTAAACACAAGACACCCCAGCAAACACCGCAGCGTTCGACATTAATTAGGTACCATCCGTATACACGTTATCACCCACACTCGGACGTAACTTAGGTCCGGCCCATCGTGGCGGAGGCTATAGGTTCCCAGCCGGATCTACACAGGAGTATCTCATAACACGAGGGTGCGGAATCCCCATGTATACGATACGAGTGTTAAGACGACGAACAAGTAAATCACACGCGAAGAACACGAGTAAGTAAGATAATACTTGTTATATTGCAAAGGTAAACCAAACACGTAACACTAAGGTGTCACAAAACAGCCGTCCAAAAGTTGTGTCTAATGAGCCAAAGTTAGTGGTTATATATTAGCGACAACTTCGCCTAACACCCTAGGCGAAGTTGTCCTAACTTCGCTCAACTCAAGTTCGCTAAACATATAGCGAACATAAAAGATCAAGTTCAAGACAATATGAACAATGTAAACGATTACAGACACAAATAAACACGAGATAGTGAACTACTGGCATTATGCAACAACAGACTCCCCCTTGGCAGTAGCTTCATATCTCTAACATCTTTCTCGTTTCATGTAACCCAAAAATCACATACCCACCATCTTCAAGCATGAATGCCCTGTCTCACACAGACAGAGACCACCCTATGGTACTTCTTTGCTTCATCATTCCACGCAGGAATATTGAAAATCTTCTTATCATTAAGTACCTGCAAATCAGCTTGAGACAAGTTAACCAAGTGCATTGGATCATACACCCTTAGAATCTCCTGTTCATCTTCATCTTCCATTACGGCTTCAGCAGTCTGGTAGTCAACAAACCACCACTTGAGATCCTTCAACACATTCTTGGGCATTAGCTTCATCGGAACCTCTTTCAAACATCGAATCGGCTTATATTTCATCACCATCCAGGCTTACCATCAGCCCGCATACCTCGTTCCTTGTCTTCAACCAACTTCCCTTTCTGAGGCTTCAACAACTCGAACTTTTTCTCCTAAATACTTTCCCTCCACACAATCTTTCCAACCCATCTGGAAAAGTTATCATCACTTCTATTTATCAATCTTAAACGAACCAAATCTTTTACCTCACACTCGGGCAGGGTGTTGAGCGATCTCAATGCCTTTTTAAAATACTGAACCCCATCATAACGCTTTATCACAAACAACCTCAACTGTTCATCATATAACCAGCAAATGATACCTTTCTTTGACTCAGCGTAACCCTTGATATTGTAACTTTTCTTGAACATTGTCGGTACCACTGGCTTCTTTCTCTTGAAGAACCATTGAGCACACCCTTCTTTCCATCTCGGCTGCTCTTCCCACTCAGAATCACCAGTCACATTATCATCTTGACCCAACTTCACTTCATCAACACTTGGAATATCATGCTCAACCTCATCATCAACTATCTCTCCTTCCTCTAACTCACTTTCAATCTCTATCTGTTCCCCGATTTTCTCAATCTCACTAGCCGTCAACACATCATCAACTAACTCATCCTCATCATTACCCAAACCATCCTCATTGTCTACAACCACCACTGTCTCATCACCCGTACTGCCTGATGGACCAGCAGACTCCCCCTGAGATATGGAAGTCCCAAGATTTTGTTCAGTTCTTGGCAACTCACCACCTTCATCTTTCGATGCATTGGGATCATCATCTCTGTCTTGTCTCTTCTTCGTCCTCAGCTCATCACCCTTGCAACTCGTCTCCCCCTGAGATGCTAAGAACTGTTTAAGAGCATCAAAGAGTTTATCGTGTTCAATGAGAAGTGATGATTGAATCTGATTCTCAGCCACAAGCCGCTGAATAGCTTGTGTCTGGATGAGATTAATCCGTGACTGTTCAGCAACAACCCGTTCAAGAGACGCAATCAGCTCAGAGTCAGATAGGTTATCATCAAAGTCAAACCGCATATGAGAAATATCTTGAGCATACGGCGGTGGAATTCCCAAACTTGCAGGAATATCAGATGTAGGTTGAATAGTAACCGTGGGTGGTATAGAGACGGGTAACCCAGCAGTCGCTACCAGCGTGGACTCAACAAATCTAGCAACCACCTCTGATGGAGTAAGGGTAGGAGGCGGTAAAGAAACAATCTCTGGTGCTGTAAACTGGAACGTAGTTGGAGGAATACCAAATGATGACGACGCAGTCACCAATGGTACACTCGAGGTTACCGGCAATGTGACAGTTGAGGAAGCAGGTAACATAGTCATACCCGATAACGATGGAGGAGTGAAATGGACAACACTTGAACTTTCTCCAGCCCTGGCCCTCTTTGATCTACGAGCAACACGATACAGCTCATCTTCATAATCTGACTCACTTTCATCAGAGTCCTTCTTTCGTTTTCCATGAATTCTCTCTTGGGTAACCAGAACACGGTGTGCCTCCACTGCATCATTGGTGGAAGAATCGGATTTAGTTTCTTCTGAATCTGCCACAGAAGCAATCAACGGGCCCACCGATGGACCAACCACAGAAACCTGTACACCAGAAACTGTCACAGCTGAGACTTGAACCTCAGCTTCTGGATGAATTCTCTCCATATCAAAGAAGCCTTTCGCTCCAAAGGCAACTTCAAGATCAACTTGCTCTTCAGGAGCTGCAACAGGATCAGTAGGAGGTGCTTGCTGTACCACGGGTGGTGGTTGAACCCAGGGATATCAGCCTGTAACGGAGCTGTATCATTAAATTCATCTTCCGAAAGAGCAACATACTCAGGATTCACTAAGTAACCAAACAAGTCAGTGTGCCTCGGACGTAGCTCTTCCCTGCTACATGCACTCGATGATCGACATTGAGCAAAAATTCTCTTAGAAACACTCTCCACATAAGAAATAGGACGTCGTTGTGGCAGATTGGGAGCTACATGATCGAGGATCATCTGTAAGAATCTCGGGTACATCAAAAATCTTTCCCGAGCCACTGCGCGTCGCTGACGATCGATCTCATAGAAAATCATCTGACTGAAACTGTAAGGTTTGTTCTAAGTCAACGCGGTCATCGCGGATTGCATCGTTGCACCCATACCATCTGTACCAGCTTTGCAACCAGACATGCATACAATCATCACGTGCATCAGAAATCTCCATTGATCTAACAGAAACCCCTTTCGCCTATGAGAGTCCTCCAAAGGACCTGAATACCTCATACGAACAAATGCACCATTTCGGAAAGTAGCCGAAAATTCAGTAGGGTCGTCAGTAGTCTCAACCCCAAACTGTAAAGCTTCCCTGATCTGATTGGCTGAGAACTATACCACTTTATTGTTAACAGTAGCACCCATCACATGTGGGTCAACACGACAATCATACTCAACGGTCCTCCAGAAGTCTTCAATATTTGGTAGTGAAATCGGAAGAGTAGTAGTAATGGCATGAAAAATACGTGAGCGTATGAGAAACGTGTTGATCTCACGGAAGTCATTAGTTCCACGGCCATTCGGATCCAAGGTGATATACATGTTGTGTCCTGGGAAAAATTGTCTTTTATCACCGTCTCCTCCGTCTCCACCAGTTCCACCGACACCTTCCACAGCAGCCATATCTGCAAAATAAACGCATGAAATCAGACCATTATGGTAGCAGGTTACAACTTCGCCCTGCATGGTATAGGCGAAGTTGTAGCTTTAGCGATGTTAAGGTACTGGTGAAGTTATATCAACTTCGCCGAAACCCTAACTTCGCCACATAAACGGCGCAAAATTCACACCCAGTTATGGCTAAGAATGGCCGATCAGTGATTAGTAAGAAGAAAAGATTAATGCGATTAGAGTGTCGAAAAGCATATTATCACCAAAAGAGCCTTCAATCGGACCGACATAGTGCCTAAAGGGTTTGATACAAAAACGACTTCAAAACTGATCAATGAGAAACCGATTAACGACATACAATATGAATTATGAGTTACAATGACAGACGAACCTTAATAGCGATTTAAAACTGATAAGGATTTGGTTTGATTCAATGTATAAGTTCTCCGAGGGTTTACGAGTGAAAAGTTTGGCTTAGTTTGACCTCCGATGCTAGTTATATACTTTTCGAAAACCCCAATGGCAAAGTTATGTTAACTTCGCTGTTTGGTTAACTTCGCCCTCTACCCAACTTCGCCCATGGTCAACCTATGGTCAACTTCGCTTAAAGTCAACTTCGCCCAAAGCCAATTTAAATACAATAAAGAATAAACGATCAAAAACAAGTAACCAAGGAGATTAACGATGACAGTCCATAGGACAAAATACATAACCAAGTTTAAGTAAATAAAAAGACGGGACCAAATTTTAGTCTTGCAGAAACCCAACATGTTTTTAGAAAAGATCCTAACAGGAATCATACTGATTAAGAGACTGTCACACAGATCCATGTTCAGCGGTATTATGACATAGAGAAACAGGTTGTAGGCAGGTATAAAACTTAGTATGGTTTTCATTGCTTCTGTGATACAGATTAGGTTCAATTAAGCTCAAAATTTATATGGACATCATATGAGAGATTGTGGTGATGCCTCCTATCTATTCTCAAGGCGTATTTGGCTTTCCCCAAGTCACCCCGAGTTGACTTCGACCCGTAGTGTCTGATCAATCAATATTCACTTGTCGGCTTTCCGATTTGTCTTCCCGAACTTTCTTATACTTTGAAATATGCATTCTTGCCTCTTTCTTGATATTTATAACCAGATAATCTTCATATGGCTTAAGGATAATAACGAAAGTTTTTTTTTTTTTTTTTGACAATAATACAACTGCAAGTCTAATACAACTGCAAGTCCCGATTCTGGATCACTGCAGACACATAACACTATCTTCGCGGGAATCAGAACACTTACGGGCTCGTGTATGACTGGGTAACCACTTTTCTGCCTATCATTCGGATAGATGTATATGGAGACATGCACAGCTCAAAATGACTCTCCACAGTAAATCGAAAAGATTTAGTTTGTATCACTTCTACTTTTACGCACCATAGAAAGCTACCATAACATACAATGACTGTTCTAGAGTCTTTTAGGCCTAATAACTTCACCGGTTAAGCACACAAAATTAGTTTATCTATCACTTTCCACGGTTGGATCAATTTTCATTTTAACACCAATATTAAAACTTCTTGCGAAGTTATAGACTGAAAAATTATATCATTTCCCTAAAAAAAAAATTAAAATTCAGACGCCCCGATCAAGTCAAAGTCTTTAGGTAAACGGCTATCCTGAAGATCCAGTGGATCAGCCGGACCGATCACATACGAATATGTGTCCCTCTGACTAAGTATGAATGACTAATTTTAAGCGAAAGAATAAAAACCCATCATAAACCGCCCCGGTCGCTTTCAGTCATCTGGCTAATGGCTATCCTTATAGTCTACACGTAGATGTAAGGAAAACAAGGTTACTCGGGATTGATCATCCCATTTAGCTCAACGAGGTTTTGAAAACGGGATTGGTCAAATGCTTTTGTAAAAAGATCGGAAAAATTGTCCAGTGAATCAACCTTTTCAAGCATAATTAATTTCTTCTCAGCACAATCCCGTATAAAATGATGACGAATGTCAATATGTTTAGTTTTACTGTGTTTAACGGGATTGTTAGTTACTGAGATTGCGACTATGTTATCAATGAAAATAGGAGTTTGAGTGAAATTCAGACCATAATCGCGCATTTGCTGTTGTATCCATAAAACCTGGGAGCAGCAGTTTGATGCTGCCATGTATTCTGCTTCACAGGTGGATATGGATACAGAGGTCTGTTTCTTGCACTGCCACGACACCAATCTTCCTCCGAGAAATTGACATCCACCGGTTGTCGACTTCCTATTCTGATTGAATCCTCCATAGTCAGAGTCGGTGTATGCTACCAGATCCAGTTCTCCCCCTTTCGAGTACCAGAGTCCCAACTTAGGCTTTCCTTTAAGATACCACAAGATTCTTTTCACTCCCTTCATGTGTGATTCCTTTGGATTTGCCTAAAAACGAGCACAAAGACAAACTTCAAACATAATGTCAGGTCTAGAAGCAGTTAGATACATTAAGGAACCTATGATTGCCCGATACTGAGTTGGATCCACGTCTTCATCACTGTCAGAATCAGCACCCAGTTTGTGGTTGAAGCAGATTGGAGTGTCAAACGGTGTACTATCGTCCATCTTCAAACGCTTAATCACATCATGAACGTACTTAGTTTTATGAATGAACATGCCATCCTTCTTTTGATCTACCTGTAAACCCAGAAAGAAAGTTAATTCGCCCATGGCACTCATCTCAAACCTTTTCTTCATGACTGCTTCAAACTCCTGACACATAGAAACTCGTGAGGCAGCAAAGATAATGTCGTCCACATAGACCTGAACGAGAAGAAAATCACCCCCTTTTCTTTTTACGAATAAAGTGATGTCGATCTTCCCTCTCTCAAACCCATTCTCTAGCAAGTAATCTGACAAAGTTGCATACCAGGCTCGAGGTTCCTGATGTAGCCCATATAATGCTTTACTCAGTTTATACACATGATCAGGAAAATCTGGGTCAGGTAAACCCGGAGGTTGTTCGACATATACCACCTCATCGACTTTTCCATTAAGAAACGCACTCTTCACATCCAACTGGAACACTTTCATCTCTTTGTGTGCAGCAAATGCCAGAAACAATCGAATTGCCTCCAATCTTGCCATAGGAGAAAACACTTCATTGTAATCGATTCCTTCCTGTTGATTAAACCCTTTGACTACCAATCTTGCCTTGTTGCGAATGATTACCCCCTTCTCATCTCTCTTACACTTGAATACCCACTTTGTACCGATAGCATTCACATCTTGTGGTTTTTCAACTAACAGCCATACTTACATCTTTTCAAACTGTGCGAGTTCTTCCTGCATGGCTTCAACCCACGAGCTATCCTTTAGTGCCATTTGATAATTCTTTGGTTCTATCTGGCTGATGAAGCAGGCGTACAAGCACTCATTTATGATACCGTTGTCTTTAATGCTTGCATACACACAAGTATTTTCGTCCAAACCTCTCCTATAACGTACACCATCAGAAGGATTACCGATCATATTTTCTAAAGGATGATCCTTGTGAACTTTGGTAGTTTGTAACGGACCAACTTCTAGATCATTCTCAAGATTTGAAGAGAGTTCATCAGAGTGATGCTGAGTGTGAAATGGATTGTAGAATTCATCTTCATTCGAGGCAGCTGGAGTTTCAACCGCACTTGACGAGGTTGGTTGATTTTCATTATATTGCGGACGTTGTACAATGGCCTCCTCTTCGTCATACAGCATCTGTGTGGCCATTTTCTCATCTATGTCTGCAAAATCATAGTAAGGCACATTAAAAGATTTGAATAGCTTATCAAAGTCAAAGGCCTCTGCTTGTCCCA
This sequence comes from Bidens hawaiensis, assembly GCF_021521415.1. Lineage (NCBI taxonomy): Eukaryota > Viridiplantae > Streptophyta > Magnoliopsida > Asterales > Asteraceae > Bidens > Bidens hawaiensis. The sequence goes on from NW_027493597.1 coordinate 264,522, forward strand.
TGCTAGGCCTTGGTGATTTGTAACTAGTAATGTCAGTGTTACAGACCACCTCAACCTTGCTGTTTGATAGATTAAAGACTCTTCTGTTGGGAGTCCCAACAACATAGCCAACTAAGATACCTTCGTCAGCTTTCTCACCAAATTTAGAGTAAGTCTTTGATATCGAACATGGGGACCCGGAAGGTTCAAGACCTTTCAAATTTGGCTTTCTACCATGCATAAGTTCATAACAGGTTTTATTTAATCGTTTAACAGTTAAAACACGATTAAGGATATAGCAGGCTGTAGCAACAGCTTCAGCCCAGAACACCACGGGAAGTTTAGCATCTGCCAGCATGCTCCTAGCGCCTTCAATTAGAGTTCTATTCTTCCTTTCAGCTACTCCATTTTTTTGCGGAGTATATGGGGCGCTGTACTGATATTCTATCCCTTTCTACAAAAAAAACATCTCCATATGATAGTTCTTGAATTCTGTACCATTATCACTTCTGATGTACTTCACCTTTCTCCCAACAATATTTTCCACCTTGGTAATCAAGTTAATTACCAATTGTACTGTTTCATCTTTTGCCTTCAGAAGGTAAACCCAGGAGTACCGCGAGTAATCATCAGTCACCACCAAACAGTATGACGTTCCTCCTAGACTTTTGACATTCACGGGACCAAAAAGGTCCATGTGAAGCAAATCCAAGGTGCTGACAACCGAGTTAACCTTCTTGGAGTGATGTGGCTTCTTGTGCTGTTTTCCTTTCTTGCGTGACACACATTGGTCTTCAAAATTGAAGTTCTTCAATGGAACCCCATGTACCAGCCCATTCTTGATAATGCAGTTCATCTTGCGAAGATGAATATGACCCATTCTTCGGTGCCACAATTCTGACTCAGACTCTGTTGCTTTTGACAGAAGACATGATTCTTCCGTCGCCATCTCAGTTGACCTCATGTCCATTACATATGTGTTCTTTTCTCTTGGAGCCTTCATCACGATCCAGGTTTCAGATATCTTGAACCCAGGATAAAGCACAAGTGCCTCATCTTTAGTAAAATGAACGGTGTATTCTTTGTCACAAATCTGAGAGACACTCAACAGGTTGTGCTTCAACTCTTCCTCAAAATTCACCTTTTCCAACTTTATTCTTCCATTTGTCACAGTCCCAATACCAGTAATTCTTCCTCCACTTTTTCCTGCAAAACTAACCCTTCCTCCTTGAACAGTCTTCCAATCACGTAACAATTTCTTGTTACCAGTCATGTGCCGGGAACAGCCACTGTCAACAACCCACATATTGTTTACAGCCCTGCTCGACTGTTCCTCTGAGAGTTGATCGTTCACTTCTGCCATGTATGCTTGATCTTCCCCCATCTCTTTGTCACCTATTCTAGTTTTGATATTTACCAGATTTGCCTTTTCGAACACCTCCTCAACTTGTATATTCCAGTTGTATCCACCGTTCTGCTGAGATACCATAGCTTTGTTTTCACTTTAACTTCCATTCTGTTGAGCAGGCCTGTTCTGACTTCGTTCCACTCACTCATTTGTACACTCTTTAGCAAAGTGACCATTTTGTTGATAGTTATAGCAACGAACCTTTGACTTGTCAAACCCGATCTTTCTCCAACAAACTTTCCACCGGTTTTCTTCATAAATCTCTTTACCCTTCTTACTATCATAGCCATCTGCCACTGCAGATCCATTTCTTTCAGATCATCAGCGTCGATCTGATCATAGTCCTCATCCAAGGTTGCAGGGTCGACTATTTTTCCTTTGATGTAATTCTTATAAGAGGCATAGAGAGCAAATTGTTGTTCAGCTGATTTCACACTCATCGACATCTGTGTGTAATTCTTACTAGGTGTATTGTTTGAGAAATTGCCAGCTGAGGACTGAGATTTTGAGGAACTAGTTTCACCCGCTACAAAACATACGTCACCATCCATATTTAGTACCACATGACCATCTTGAATGGAGTTTGGCTCCCCCCTTGAGTAGTAGGCAGTCGATTCTGTTTTTGAACTTGAGTTTGGAGAGACTTTAGCACCATACATTCACGGATCCTGAACCTAATCAGTAGGCGTCTCCTATCGAGCCATGTTAAGTTCAAAATTACGTAAAAGTCAATTTTCTCAAAATATTTATCTTCTCTCATCAGAACAGTATACATCTTCCATTTTGGTGGGAGAGCATCGAGAAGTTTTTCCACTATCTCTTCCTCCTTGTATTCAATGGAGTAGTTATTCAACTCGGTCATCAGGTGATAATATCGTGTGATGATATCACAAGTGATTCATTTTTCAAATACTTGAATACTGAGAATTGAGTTTTCAGCAGCTTTGTCTTAGAGGTACGAATCCCAACATATCCTTCATAGCGATTCTCAAGTGCTTCCCACAATTCTCGAGCAGTTTTGTACTTCTTGAAAGTATGTAGAATCTCTTGAGGAAGTGCCATAGTTATGGCTGCATGTGCTTTACTTTCTGCTTCATACATTTTCTTTTCATCATCCTCCATCTTACTGTATTTCTTAATTTGCGCTCGACCTTCAAACTCAGTAGTCAGTGGAATGTACCCATATTGAATGCAGACCCACATCTTTGCATCTTGATACTTCACATATTGTTCAAACCTATCTTTCCATACAACAAACTCAGTTCCTTTCAGAAGTTTTGGAGCTTTAGTTGCTAAACCAGCTTCAACTTCCATCATTACCAGTTCAGTGATGTTTATCGAAGTCATACTTGAACAAAACCAAATAAATGATTCTGTGAACAGTGTTCAGCGAACTTATCAGAACTTCGCTACTGGTCTCAACTTCTCTTGATCTCAACTTCACTGTATTCCACAACTTCGCTGTATACTAACTTCGCAAGTTACTAACTTCGCCTGGTCAACAACTTCGCCAAAACCCTATATGTTCGCCAAAACCCTATATATTCGCCAAAACCCAGTTTGGGTGACGACAACTTCGCTAGAGGAACAACGATGTTTTGCAGGTTTGACACGGCCGATTTTGAAGGTTTCGAGAGTGATGGTAAGGTGTATTTGATGAGTATTGTAGAGAAACTTACAGAGGAGCGATATTTCAACGTAAAACAGTTCCGTGAATAGACGAACGGAGCAATTTTAACACTCGTGTGATAATCCCAAATCACACAATCATGAGCAAAATGCTCTGATACCAATTGTAGGTTCCCAGCCGGATCTACACAGGAGTATCTCGTAACACGAGGGTGCGGAATCCCCACGTATACGATACGAGTGTTAAGACGACGAAGAAGTAAATCACACGCGAAGAACACGAGTAAGTAAGATAATACTTGTTATATTGCAAAGGTAAACCAAACACGTAACACTAAGGTGTCACAAAACAGCCGTCCAAAAGTTGTGTCTAATGAGCCGAAGTTAGTTGTTATATATTAGCGACAACTTCGCCTAACACCCTAGGCGAAGTTGTCCTAACTTTGCTCAACTCAAGTTCGCTGAAACATATAGCGAACATAAAAGATCAAGTTCAAGACAATATGAACAATGTAAACGATTACAGACACAAATAAACACGAGATACTGAACTACTGACATTATGCACCAACAGAGGCTCATGACCAGGTGTGGCGCGGTGTGCCCACCGACTTTTTACCACATATGTAAGGATCCAAACAAACATACACGGCAGCCTGAGGGCTAGCGATTACTTTTGTTTATAATGTTTTAGAGATACGTAATATCATATAATCATTTATTTATTTGACAAGGTATAATACAGGTTTATAAAGTTGGGTGTATTCACCATTTCAAAGGATCAGCTACAATACACAGATCGGTTCTTCCTTTCTTTGCTGTCTCGCACCTATAGTACGAGTATAACATTTTATTAGTACAGGATCCTTAATCCGGCTAAAGACCTTTAGTCTTGTTTTATAATCTCTACCTCGATTATATTTTCTTTTATGAACCTTTAGTTCAAATCAATCTTTCTTTATTTAAACCTTTAGTTTCAAATATACTTTGTTTCTCTTCTTTTACAAGTTTAAAACCTTTAGTTTAACTTGTTTTATTTTCTTAACACTACGTTTCTTCTTCTTTAAGAAATGTAAACTTTAATCACTTAATATTATCTAAGAATACTCAAATGATGATGATAATAATAATAATAATAACAAAGATATATTTTATATCACATATTTTTTATTCTTTTTTACTTTCTTTTATTTTGCTTATTTTATTCTCGAGGTATCAACTATATTCTTGACTTAGGTTCTAAGCCTTTAATATTTTATTATTATTTTATTCAGGCATTATGCCTATCTTGTTTAGCTTATTAAACCCTAGAAAATTGAGCAGCACTCCGATGAATTTATTTTTCTCGCGCCTCCCTTGATCAACACCACCTTGGAACGCAAAACGATGTTCGTCGGTCTTCAATACTCGTCGGCACGCTTATCGAAGCGGGACTTCGGGTCGTCTTGGGTTCGCTCGTACTTCAATGTAATGTCGTCGATGAGTGGCACACACTTCGAGGTATCGTCGGTTATGGCACGGATTACAAGGTACGTTGTGGCACGTTTTACGAGGTTTAGAGGGATGTTTTTAGAGAGAGAAAGAGTATGTGAAATTTGGTGTGATGGAATGAGAGGGCTGGAGCCCTCTATTTATAGACTGATTTGAGGATCCATGGGATACGCGATAGCCCCTTGATCAGTCTGTTGCGTATCGCGACGTAGGTATGCATTGTCACCCATAGGGTTGCCACTTGGCGACACGTGGCAGAAGTGGTTCCAAGTGGCGACACGTGGCGAATGATGTGCCACGTCTTACACTTGGCGGGACACGTGCCCACCTGTCAGACCACGTCATCGCAATACGCGATGAAGTTGGAGTTAGGGCCGTTGCGTATCACTGCCAGCCCATTTCTTGGGTTTTGAAAACATGCCCATCGCGATACGCTATGGGCTTCCTTCTGATCCATCGCGTATCGCGGCGGGATAGGAAAACAAGATTTTTCATTTTTGGTCCTTGGTCTTCGAAACTTTGTATTTTTGATCCATTATTTTCATGATGCTACATCCTCCTCACCTTGGAATGAATCTTGTCCGCGAGATTTACTTCTTAGACCAAGTGGGGATACTTTTTCTTCATTTCGGATTCAAGTTCCGAAGTATAGCCGGGGCCTCTTCGTGACTCCCACTTTACTTTGACCAATTTTAGTGTTCGTCTCTTTAAATTCTTTGTTGTTGAGTCTTCGATTTGAATTGGTCGTTCTACGAATTTTAGATTTTCATTTATTTCAACATCTTCTAAATGCATTGACAAGGATTCATCGGCTAGACATTTCTGCAGATTAGGAACATGGAATACCTCGTGTATCCTGTTCATTTCTTCAGGTAGCCGCAAACGGTATGCGGCGGTACCAATTCGCTCGAGTATTTCAAAAGGTCCTACGAAACGTGGACTTAATTTTCCTTTCTTGCCGAAGAGAACGAAACCTTTCCAAGGAGATACTTTCAACAAGACTCTATCGCCTACATTGAATTCTAACGTCTTACGACGAACATCGGCGTAAGTCTTTTGGCGGTCTCGCACCATCTAAAGTTGTTCTCGGATTTGCAAAACCTTGTCGGTGGTTTCTTGGACTATATCGAGTCCAAACAATATATTATCTCCGGTATCAAACCAGCACACGGGCGTCCTACATTTTAGGCCGTATAATGCTTCGAACGGTACGGCTTGAATACTTGTGTGATAACTATTGTTGTATGAAAATTCCATTAGGGGAAGGTGGTCTTCCCAACTTCCACCAAAGTCAATCACACAAGCACGGAGCATATCTTCCAACGTTTGAATTGTCCTTTCGCTTTGCCCATCAATTTGAGGATGATAGGCGGTGCTAAGGTTTAACTTTCTGCCTAACGCTTGTTGGACGCTTTTCCAGAAATGAGACCTAAAACGACTGTCTCGATCAGAGATGATAGACAACGGTACTCCATGCAAAGTAAAGATGTTATTCACATAGATACGCACTAATCTATCCATTGAGTATGCTTCGTTGATGGGTATAAAGTTTGTGGATTTTGTTAGTCTATCCACAATGACCCAAATTGCATTATGTTGACGAGTTGTTTTCGGGAGTTTCATGATGAAGTCCATTGTTATTAATTCCCATTTCCAAACGGGGAGTTTGGGTTGCTGAAGCAATCCAGAGGGCTTTTGATGTTCGTCTTTGACTTTCAAACACGTCTGACATTTTGTAACATGCAAAGCGACGTCCTTTTTCATTTTGTTCCACCAGTAGTTTGGCTTAAGATTTTGGTACATTATGTATTTGGACTTGTGATCTTCGCTCATTATCTTTTCACGCAAATCTCCAACGACTAGTACCCAAATCCGGTTTCCCAGTCAATAGTGCTGTTACGTTTTTCGTCGGAGATCTTCTTTCCTTCGATTGCTTGGAGTTGGGCTAAACGGATTTGCTCGATTAGATCGATTTGAAGTTCTAGTCTTAACGCTCAAACTCTTTTTGGCTTTTCATGTTCCTTACGACTCAAGGCATCAGCCACAAGGTTGGCTTTGCCTTCGTGATAAACGATATCACAGTCGTAGTCGCTCAGTGTTTCCATCCACCTTAGTTGTCTCATATTGTGTTCTTTTTGGTCTAAGATGTGCTTAAGACTTTTGTGATCGGTATACACGATAAATTTGACTCCATAGAGATAATGCCTTCATATCTTTAAGGCAAATATTATTGCACCTGACTCTAGATCGTGAGTTGTGTAGTTCTTTTTGTGTTAAAGTTGACGAGTGGCGTAAGTGATTACTTTCTTTTGTTGCAATAGTACACATCCCAATCGTAAGTGAGACATATCACTAAAGACAACAAAGTCCTTGGTACCTTCTGGAAAGGCCAGTATAGGTGCTTGGGTGAGTTTTTGTTTGAGTATATCGAACGCCTCTTGTTGTTGGGTTCCCCCTTCATACTTAATATATTTACGAGTCAAAGAAGTTAGGGGAACAACGATTCGGGAGAAATTTTCTATGAACCTACGATAGTATCCAGCCAAACCTAAGAAACTTCGGATCTCGGTTGGCGACTTTGGAATCTCCCACTTTGAGATAGCTTCAATCTTTGTGGGGTCCACTTGAATTCCATTCACGTTTATGATGTGACCAAGAAATTGCACTTCGTGAAGCAAAAATTCGCATTTCAAGAACTTCGCATACAACTCCTCGTTTCTTAGTAATTCAAGCAAGATTCGGAGATGTGAGACATGATCTTCTTTTGACTTAGAATAAATAAGTATGTCTTCGATGAATATGATAACAAATTTATCCAAGTAAGGTTTACAGATTCGATTCATCATGTCCATGAATGCGGCTGGGGCATTAGTAAGACCAAACGGAATGACCGTGAACTCATAATGTCCATACCTTGTTCGAAATGCGGTTTTAACAATGTCTTCGGATTGGACTTTTAGTTGGTGATAGCCAGAACGCAGATCGATTTTTGAGAAATAGCTTGTGCCTTGAAGTTGGTTAAATAGATCGTCCATTTGGGGTAAAAGATACCAGTTCTTGATAGTGACTTTGTTTAAGGCTCGGTAGTCGATACACATGCGCATTAATCCATCCTTCTTCTTGACGAAAAGAATTAGCGCTGTGACATTCGTCAATTTCGGGTCTTATTTGTATTCGTTTTGTATTCATTTATTATGTAAACCGGCCCGTTTTGTAAAACTAAACCATCGATATAATCAAAATGATGGATTTTATGTTACAATGTTGTTTTACATTTTTTGGGTCTTGAAAACACCCTTTTCGGTCTCTAAAATGGCCTTAAAACGCTTAAAAACAACTCCGGGGGGCCAAAACTACCAATTTTGAAAGTTCGGAATTTCTACCAGGTGACCTTAGCGCCGCGCTAAAGTCCAGGGCAGATACCTTAGCGCCGCGCTAAGGGGGGTCTGCACCAGAACTCGTTTTTGTTGTTTTTATGCAAACATGTGTCCAAAACCATCCCATTTTCATGCTAAAACCTTTATGCTTGACCCTTTCAACTTACCCTATATATACACCACCATTTCCACCCATTAATCCCTGCTACAACACCAAAAACTCTCTCAAATTCAAAGATCTTAATGTTATTTTCTTAGTTTTCTTGAAGGTTTGACTTCCAATAGTCAAACTGAGTTTATTCTTTCATTCTAATTAGCTTATGTAGTCTTATTAATACTTGTTTATGAAGACACAACATATAAATAATACACACCCCTTTTTACCTTTGGTAGTTACTTTTCCGACTCCGGTTGGTTAAGTTTCGGACTTCGTAAGGCAAGGCTTTATGTAGGACTTTCGTGGTCCTTGATATATATACACTTATATAACTTGTTGCACATATTAATCTTGTTTAACTTATGCTCTTTTTAGTTTGTTTTTCATATTTATGAAGTTCCATGGCGGGGGTTTGTAGAGACTAACCTCGGTTTAATCGTAAATTGTCCAAACCGTGAACCAAACTTGTTTACTAGTTTTTGTTAAATAATTGTTTTAAACATGCTTTATGTTAGATTTAAGTTTCTAAAATCATTTTTACAAGTTATTTAATATTTGGGCATGTTGTGAGATGGAACCCGAATCAAATCGAACTTTCGTTTAAAAGACTTTATTTAATTGTTAACTTTTTTGTTGTAAAACTTAAGTATTTTCATTTGTACATTATTATACAAGTTCTTGGTTATTTGAGCATATGGAAACCATCAAGGAACGTACTGTGAGATGGAAACCGAACCAATCCGATTTTTACTCACTTAAGACACACAAGTGTGTTTTTAGCTATCAAGACTTGTATATTTCTTTAAAAATAGTTTACAAACGGATTTTAAATATTTTCTTAAGTATTTGGAAATGTGGGATCCAACTTGATCTCATAACATAGTTTGGACCGATAAAACCGAACACTCGCTTAGCGTGCGTTGTTAGTTCTAAAACAATAGAACTACATACTTGGTTAAGTCTTAATTAGTTTTATTGAGTTATCTCATAACATTCATTATCTTGGAAAGTTGACTTTGGGTTTGACCAATTATCAAGACTCGAACCAACAACCCAAAACACTCGTTAAAGACCCGTTTTAGTATCTTAATCCCAAAAGAACTTGCATTTTTGCATTTCTCCCACCTTATTACTTAACATAGGTTAAGTAAATATTAAGGTTAGATACTTTAACCCAGTTTTGAGCAAACTTACATTTTAAAGGGTTATTATTATAATTTATTAAATAGTTACATTTTAACCTTAAACTTTAATTGTTTACATGTCCTATCTTTTTATTTTAAATATTTCCTAAAACAACCATTATAATTCAAGGCTTTTACTTTTATTTAGGCCTTGCTCGTTAGACTCGTCCTTCCGTTTTCCCTTCTTTTACCGACCAAGTTTTATACTTGAATGTGAGTATTTTTCATACCCCGTTTTTCATATTTCGTTTTGGGGTTGATATTGCATACTTATTCAAACTAAATGTTTTATACTTGAGTCTTAAACCACAAACTTTATTGTATACTTTACTTAAATAAATGCTCGATTTGGTGTTCCATGCTTACATGCTTATAGGCTTATGTGTTTACCGCTTTTGGTTGGTTGATTCATAAATCCGTGAACTAACTGGTATTCTCTTTTAGCACGGTGTCGTTAATGTATTCTTATTAACGATATCATATTAAATCCGTGAACTATCTGGTATTCTCTTATAGCACCGTGTCGTTAAGGCATTAACGATCTCATATAAAAATCCTGAACCATCTGGTATTCTCTTATGGCAGGTGTGGCTAATGTGTTAGCGACTTCATATTATCCAAGTTGTTGCTTATATTTATTGTTTCGTATACAAGTTGTGGCATTTCTTATTATATACATACTTGTTTCAAAAACTATGGAATTTGACCAACCTTTGTTTTGACAAACTTTATTGTATACAATGTTACAGGTTTGACTTTTGTTGACTTGAAGACTTGACGAAAAACATTATCAAGACTTTTAGGATATTAGCAAAACGAACATTATATATTTGTTTACTTGTATTCAATTTGTTTTATATGAACAAGATGTGTGTTTATTGATTTTATGAAATAAAATAAGTTGATTAAATATTGTCGTTTTAATAGCGTCTTGTGTATTTGTCCGATCACGTTGCACCCCGGCATGTTCCGCTGCCTTTGGTCGGGGTGTGACAAGTGCTCCCCATAGTGATGAACCTGGAAGGATGAAACCTTTCTCGAGTAGCTCGTCCAATTGTTTCTTGAGTTCTTTCAATCCGGTTGGAGCTAAATGGTATGGAGTCTTGGCGATTGGTGCGGTTCCGGGCATAAGATCGATTCTAAACTCGACTTCTCTATCGGGAGGAATACCAGGAAGTTTGTTGGGAAATACATCTGAAAAGTCGAAGACAACATGCACGTCTTTTATCCCCTTTGGTTTAGGTTCTTAGGTGACTTAGGCCATGAATGTTAAGCATCCTTGATTCAAACATGTGTTAGCCCTTATCATGGAGATTATGCTAACTTGGCCAACGTCTTTGTCCCTTACAATTCGAATAGTTCATTTATCAGGGGCTCGAAGTTTGACGGTTTTGCTATTGCAGATAATACGGTCATGGTTGTTTGATAACCAATCCATACCAAGTACAATGTCAAAACCAGCAAGAGTTATTGGCAACAATAGAATAGGCAGAACGTAACCAGCTAATAAGACTTTTCCGTTTTCAAGGGCTTCGAAGATTTTAACAATTTTGCCACTAACGGTCTCAACGCTTAGAGTTTTATGTAGTTTTGTTAAAGGTTCGTTTAATAAACTACAAAAGCTATAATCTATAAAACTTAAGTTGGCACCCGAATCAAACAAAACCCTAGCATAAGTGTCGTTAACTAAGAACGTACCGATGATGGTTTCCGGTATGTCGGCCGCTTTTTGGGCGTCTAGCATGAAGACTCTTGCATTGCCCTTCTTTGTTTCATTTTTCTGACCACTTCCACCCGCACCACCAGTAGCGGGTTTGTTTTTGGGATATTCAAAGCTTAGATGACCCATTTCCTTGAAATTATAGCAAGTCATCGCCTACTTCCGGCAATCGGCCGTTGCATGGCCGGTTTTGTGATAGGAGTCGCAAACAGTTGCGGTTGAATCCAGGGAAAAGTGGTATCTTCCTTTGTGGTACTTCTTACAGATTTTGCATTGGGTATGGTTGGAATTGAATCTTGACTTTCGTTGATCTATACCCTTGCCCTTGAAGCAGGCACCTCCATTCTTCTTGTGGTCGCTTGATGTCACCACCTTCTTATCCTCCTTTTTGTTGCGGATCATTCCATTCATCAGATAACCAGCCAACTCCATGGCGGAATCGGCGGTTTGGGGCAAGTGAGACCTCACCATGTCGTGGATTTCCCGCGGAAGTCCCCAAATATATCTTGTGACTTTGCTGGATTCAAGGATCACCAGCTGGGGCACGAGTCGACAGTACTCGTGAAACTTGGTGTTGTACTCATGGAGGTTCGTTCCTACAACTCTATGATTAAGGAATTTCGCTTCAATTTGATCAGTTTCATGCGTCGGGCAGAATTTCGTCAATACAATCCCTTTAAACTCCTCCCACGTCAGATTGTATAACACTTGTCGTCCCTTGCTCATTATAAGGTTGTTCCACCATTCCAACGCTTCACCCTTGAACATTTGGGCAGAATACTGTATCTTTTCTTGTTCGGAGCACTTGCTAATTATCACGATTGACTCCATTTCTTCTAACCATCTTAGGGTTGCAATGGCGCCCTTGTCGCCAAAGAATTCTTTATGACTGAAATTTTTGAAGTCCTTGAACGAGTAGCTATCGATTTTCATTTTCTTAAACTTTTGTTGATGCCACCATCGGCATTCGACTCGTGAACGCTTTCTTCTAGATGGGATGGGTGAGGACGGGGTTTGGATTTAACAGATTTTCTTGAGTGTTCGGTGGAATGAGGTCGTTTAGTTTCACTTTTTCAAATTAATTCCTCCCTAACCACTTTTGCTATCATTTCTTGTATTTGTGCCATATACTTTGCAGGTATTTGTTCTTTTTCTTTATCTTTATTTGCATGATTTTCTGCTTTCTTTCGAGAAGCTTCAGCATTACTTTGGTTTGACATTCTGAAATTTAATTGCATTCATTTCTTAATCACACATTTTATTCATTTATTTATATTACACACACACACACACACATATATATATATATATATCATAAAGGATATATATGCATTATTACTTTACACATTTATATATACATCATTACTTGATGTATATATTTCCCTATCCTTAATAGAATGATTTAGCGTTCTTCATTTAAACACATAAACACTTAAACTTTACAATCATTTTAACAACACATCATATATTCCACCATCTCTTAGTCTCTCATGAATTTCTTCACCATCTTGGTCATCTTGTTTCACTTTCGAATAAGCTTGTCTCCTATCTTGTTCTTTTTTACTCCATTAACAGCTACCTTTTTCCTCAGATCATCAGTCTCATGTAAAGCCCTATCAAGATGCTCTTCTTGGGACTGCGGGATCTCGTTCGGGTATCCATATTGAGGTGGCGGATCCTGGTACCCCATCATAACGATGTCGTAGTGGTTCTTGGGTTATGGTGATGATGTAATGTCAGACGGGAAATTGAAGAATGCTTCAGCGGCTTCGTTTTTTTGACGTATTTCATCTGCCTGTTCAGCAATTGACGGAATCTTTCCTTGATATGGTGGGAAGCTTGGTGATGACTTGTTCTTGAGTTCTTGAAGGTATTGCACATAGGGGTCTACAGATCCATAGCTTTGATTCTTGTGGAAGAATGGTTGCACATATCTTTGACTTGGTAGACAATCACAATCTGATGGTTCTTCCGTTGGAGTTTTTACTGCTTCAGTGATCTCTTCATCCTCTTTTGGATCTTCTTCCGGATCTTCCTCTTCCCCGGGGTCCTCCTCTTCTTCCATTAATTTTGCAGTGTCATACACTATAGGATGTAGACGATAACTCTCGTACGACATCATAACCTTCATCTTCGGCTTTTGGGACGGTCCATCGTAAGAATTGGGGTGAGAGTCAACTGACTTGAAAGCAGAGGTTCCAGTATGCCATCTTCGTTGGTCGGAGTGGCGTTGCATCCAATTAGACGAATCAGACTCGGGTCTCTCCTTGATTTGTTTGTTGGAGAGGAATGCATATGATGGATGAGTATTTGGTGGTTGATATGCCGGGATGTCGGATGGGTGATATGTCAGGACGTCGGACGGATGATACGTTGGGATATCGGACGGATGATACATCAGTATGCTTGATGGATGATAACTTGAGTGTCTTGGGGGGTCGTTCCTTTGTATTGGCGGATCATCAGGTAAGTTGATCGGACATTGTTCAGTGGTGGGAAAGTAAATCCGTGTGGGTCGTTCGATTGGGTGATCTTGGTTGAAGAAGTCTTTTTAGTAATCTTCGCTCATATTGTCCTTCGGTAAGGGTTCGGGATTTCCGGCTATCTTTGCGTCGTGTACAAAACTTTCCATCATCTTTTTGAACGACATCTATGGTTTGGGTGGTTTAGATTGAGGTGGAATAGAAAAGGTTTACCAACCTATCTTATCCCTATTTAAATTAAACATATAATAAAATATTTTTCTTATTCACTTGGATCGAAGCTTAGGTATTATTATTTAATACCTAATTCGCTAAGATCTATGGCTCTAATACCAACCTGTCACACCCCCCATCTTAGGCATGGGCGTGCGACCAACAGTTGGTACCACATTTGTAAATATATCAGAGTGAAAAATATATTTGCTTGGATTATAATATAATATTTACTTAACAAAACACGGGATATCAAACTTCCCGTTCAATGTTTACAAAAGTTAACTTGTTTATCAAACCACCAATTTACATATTTAATATTTTAACAAAAATTATCTGAGCCATCAGATCGCCTAGATATCACTTCGTCCTTCCAAGCGGCTAATCTTCTTTACCTGTAAAATGTTTAGAAAATACGTTAGCAACACATGCTGGTGAATCAGCTGGACGCGTAAAATATTTTCTTTACTTGATTACACCTTGAGACATAACTTATTTCCGGCCCATCGTGGCTTAGGAATAATCAAGTCTTAAAACAAAACACAGTTATAAACTTAAGTTAAACACAAGACACCCCTGCAAACACCGCAACGTTCAACATTACTTAGGTACCATCCATATACACATGATCACCCTCACTCAGACGTAACTTAGGTACGGCCCATCATGGCGGAGGCCCATGACCAGGTGTGGCACGGTGTTCTTACCGAATTTTTACCACGTATGTAAGTATCCAAACAAACGTACACGACAGCCTGAGGGATAGCGATTACTGTTGTTTATAATGTTTTAGAGATACTTAGTATCATGTAATCGTTAATTTATTTGACACGTTTTAATACAAGTTTATAAAGTTTTTCGTATTCACCTTTTCAAAGGATCAGCTACAATACACTGATCGGTTCTTCCTTTCTTTGCTATCCCGCACATATAGTACAAGTATAACCTTTTATTAGTACCGGATCTTTAATCCGGCTTAAGACCTTTAGTCTTGTTTTATAATCTTTACCTCGATTGTATTTTCTTTTATGAACCTTTAGTTCAAATCATCTTTTCTTTATTTAAACCTTTAGTTTAAAATACACTTTCTTTCTTTTCTTTTACTAGTTTAAAACCTTTAGTTTAACTTGTTTTATTTTCTTTACACTACGTTTCTTCTTCTTTACGAAACGTCTACTTTAACCACTTACTTATTATTATCTAAGAATACTCAAATGATAATAATAATAATAATAATAACAAAGATATATTTTGCATCACATATTTCTTATTCTTTTTTACTTTGTTGTATTTTCTTTATTTTATTCTCGAGGTATCAAGTATATTCTCGACTTAGGTTTTAAGCCTTTAATATTTTATTATTATTTTATTCGGGCATTATTCCAATCTTGGTTAGCTTATAAAACCCTAGAAAATGGAGTAGCACTTCGACGTCTTTATTTTTCTCGTGCCACCCTTGATAACACCACCTTGGCACACAAAACGATATTCGTCGGTCTTCAATACTCGTCAGCACGCTTAACGAGGTGGGATTTCGGATTGTCTCGTTTTGGCTCGTACTTCAATGTAATGTCTTCGGTGAGTGGCACACACTTCGAGGTATCGTCGGTTATGGCACGGATTACGAGGTATGTCGTCGTACGTTTTACGAGGTTTAGAGGGATGTTTTTAGTGAGAGAAAGAGTATTTGAAATTTGGTGTGATGGAATGAGAGGGTTGGAGCCCTCTATTTATAGACTGATTTGGGGACCATCGGGATACGCGATGGCCCCTTGATCAGTCCGTCGCGTATCGCGACGTAGGTATGCATTATCACCCATAGGGTTGCCACATGACGACACGTGGCAGAATCGGTGCCACGTGGCGGGACACGTGCCCACCTGTCAGACCACGTCATCGCGATACGCGATGACGTTGGAGTTTGGGCCGTCGCGTATCGCTGACAGTCCATTTCTTGGGTTTTGAAAAGATGCCTATCACGATACGCGATGGGCTTTCTTCTGATCCGTTGCGTATCACGGCAGGACAGGAAAACAGGATTTTCCAATTTTGGTCCTTGGACATCGAAACTTGGTATTTTTGATCCGTTATTTTCACGATGTTACATAACAAGTAGCAAGTAGTCAGTCAATTGATACACAACACAAATGATAACAATTTGCATTGATAGTACAATGTAAAAATTGAAGTTTGACAGAAAGTACCCATAAGTCCCCAAAAATTTGAAAGATGTAAAATAGGGGATTGATTACTCACCTTAGCGGATGAACAAAAGACCAATGGATGATGTGAGAAAGCTAAACCCTTCGGGATATACCGTCAAGGATCCCTAGTTAATAATGATAATAACATAAATTAATTGTAAAGGATATAGCACGTATAATGAATTTAGGATTTCGATAACTTGAGTTATGTCTGTGATTAGAATGTTTATTAATTGATCGATGGATTTCTATTGTTATTATTATTGTTATTAGTTGTTTCAAGAAACAATTACTTTTATTAATTACAAAATACCATCAGTTTATACTTGATGGAATAAATAATTAAACAATTCAAATAAATGACTTTAATATCAAATATACTTATAATAATAATAATTAGATAAATAATTATATATACAATTTAAGTAAAATGATTTGATTAAATATAAATTGAGATATAATATTTGAGTAAATATGATATAAATATATAAATACTTTAAATAAATAATTATAACACAAACGTTTTTAAATAAACAATTTTAATAATAATACCTAAATAAATGTGCATTTGAACCGTTAACGAAGTGTAATGATAAAAAATATATATATCTAACACATTTTAAATACGTTTGTTATATTTTTGTTTAAAAATACATAATATATATATACACACACATAACTAGTTTTCAAAGACGTTCAATGACGAGGAAACGTGAATTAACAAGTGTCGGTGTTAATAAAAATAAGTTTTTTATTAATATATACTTATAATACACACACACACATACGAAAACTTGTAACGGAATTAATTGACAAGAAACGTAAACTCTAAGATGTCGGATTAATAAAATAATGTTTATTAAATATTTAATAATAATTATAATTAGTTAAATAATCATTTAAAATCATTTAAACAACTAAAGAAAATATTAAAAAAAACAAAATTGGGCTGGCCAAGGCTCGAACCTGCGCCCCTGGCTGGCACCACACTTGAACACAGTCAGTTGGTAATTCTATGCAAACAAATAGTTAAATACAGAAAGCAGTTCATCCTAATCTCCTATAAACCCTAACAATCTGAATTGATCAAACGGTTGTATGATTGATTAATTGATCATAGGGTTAATGTAATACATGTTAAAACGATCATGTTACATCTAACAATTACCTGAATCCATAACGAATTGATGGTTTATATAAACGAAGAGCAGACGGCTGTATCGCGACTCAGAAAGGGTTAAACAGACTATCTGAGATGCAAATTGAGCTGGGTTTTTTTTTATCGCGAGGTCATGAAGACGGTGCACCTAATTTTAAGTTGATTATTACTAATCCTAGATGGTAAATCACCAGATTGTTAATGACGGTTTACATATAATGTAAACTCGTATCCTTTTGATTATGAATTCCAAAATAATAGTGTCGGTATAATACGTAATAAAAGTAATAACGAACTTGCGAGATCAAATTTTGAATTGTAATCCGTTAATTAAGGATCAAGAAAAGTGTATGGATATGGGTAAACGGGTTTGGGTTAAGATGTGATATAATAATTATGGAGATATTTGCAAGTAAGTCCCTGAAGTTTAAGTGTGCATACAAAAATGGTTAAAACTTAAGTTTAGGGTTATATATGTGTATATTTGAAAGTTATTTTGACATCTTGAATAAATATAATAAACAAATAATAATATAACTCAATTGGCGTGATAGTTTACTAATTAAATTACCCAATCATAGAAACGGGTTGGGTACTAAATATTAAATTTAAAAAAAGAAAAACTCGAGTTGTTACATGATTGTTGGTAATTTCCATCTTATTAGGCCCGTCATGCGTAGGTGACTGGGTTGGAACTATTGGGCCTATGGAATTCATTAATTATGTAATGGGTTTATGGGGTTGCAATCGAGCTTTAAATTTGGTAATTACTTGTTGGCCAAGTTTGGGTCACCCTATAAATACATATACATGATTAGGGATATGCAATTGTGAGAGGGATCATTGTATTCAAGAGAAGTTCAGGAGTGCCGAAGAACACATCTATGGATCAAAAGAAGTTCTGGAGAGAAGTCAAGACCGAGATGAAAAGGACCAAGATGGCTGTGAAAGCCGACATGATCAAGATCACGGGTCAAATCAAATGGGGCAAAAGTGACATATTCGGAGTTGAAGAACCACCTATTTCGAGTCAGAATTTAGGGGGTGATTGTTGGAAGTAATTTCGGAATCTAAGTCACAAGTCGGTGAACTTGAGTGACCAATAATGACATGTAGGTCATAGTTGGTTATGTTTCATAGTTACGTTATATTTCCTAATTGTAATGTAATTATAATAGGTAATGTCTTGACTAACAAGTTAGGTTTGTCTATATAAACCGAGTTATGGTTAGGCATTATAAAATGTAAACATGATGTAACCGAGTTAGGGTTATCATGAGTCAAACCTAGTTAGGGTTTGAGAGTAGTAATCATTTTTTGAATAAAAATTTTTGATTAATAAACAAGAGTTATTTTTTACATCGTGTTTGATTATCGATCCGGGAGTTGATAAAAAATTTTACATCTTTTCAGCACTGAAATATCTCCTAATAAGTGTAATTTCGAAAGCTATATTAGAATACATAACCGCTAATGTTTATAATTTATAACTATAGGTAAAATACTCTTAAGAAATAAAACAAGTTGAAATACGAAGAAAAACGTAGATAAACAGTGAAAACAGAACTCAGCACACCCCATGGTGAATCAAGACATGGCCATGTTAACCAAAACACACCCCATGCCATCAAGAGCAAGAAGAAAAGACAAAATAGAATGTTCTGAAGCAAAACACGGCCATGATTTTCCCAAGACACGGTCGTGCCTTCAAGTACAAGAGAAAAAGACACAATTTATGGAATTTGGAGTATTGTGGAACTCAAAACAGTTGTACCTTGATTAACATGGTCGTGTTAACCTAGAGTTATACGATTTTAAAAAGAACAATAAATGTTGTAGGACACAAATGAAGACACGGTCGTGCTCAACTCAACACAGCCGTGCCTTGAGGATCTGATCAGCCTATAAGTCGAATGATTATCTTCTTCATTATATACACATTGGAGAAACATTTTATTACACATTCACTCCTCTCCAACCACCTATTTTCACCACCAATAATAAAGGAATTGATCCATCAATCCAACCTTTGAAGATTAAGGAGATTAAGCTTTTGGGAGAAGTCATTAGCATCAAAGTTTAGTCATCCAAATTGGTTAGATTGTTTCAATTTGATCATGTTTGTATCTGTTACTTTTATAATTATCATTATGCTTATTAGTGGATAAACTTCCATAGTGTCATCTTGGTTTATGAAGAATCTTAATTGAAGTTTTATAATGATAGTAAAACATGTGATTGGTTTTTAATAATTAATGGTTATGCTAAAATTATCATTTGATTAGGAATGTTAAAATACTCGTAAAAGATACCCTAAGTGCTAAGCTTGACGATAAGCCGAAAAATTGCTAGTCTTGTGGAGGCTTGGCGAACCTTTAAATAGACACCAAGACCCCAACTTGATGATAAGTCGAGAAATCTCTATTCTCGTTAGGACCTGGATGATAACTTAAGAATCCTTAAAATCAACCCCTAAATACCGAGTGTTGGGTAATAGTTAGTGGTTTATGCTTTTGTAAGGGCTTATGTGTAACAATTTTACTCATTGGGTTTGGGCTTGGACCGTAAATGATCTATACTATATATTGTAATTGTTAGCTTACTACTTAAGCTTGTGGTCATTTATTTTGTTTTTCACGGTTGTTCTCATTATAAACGATAAAGGGCTTAAGTACCCGACGTAATATAAGTGTGCTTTGAAGTCTCTTTGTTTCTTATTGCGCATTTGTTTGTGTCCTCGAATCATCTAATGGTTAGTTTCCGCCTAACCTACTAGACACGTTGATATCATATTGAAAGATCCATTCTTTGGGACTTACAATTGGTATCAGAGCCTATAGACATTTTCTAGGCTCAGTTTAGTTATATCAACGATTCAGGATATTGTTTTTTAGGTGTGTTTATGGCTGATCTTTTGTGGAAGTTTCATTCTATGTTCTTTAAGAAAGCTTGGCTGATTAGGGATAAGAATCTTTTCAAAACTTGAAAGATTTTTCAAATCCTTGATTTTTCGGGATTGAGATTGGTTACCAAGTCAGAATTCAAGGTTCTCGGGCAAAAGATCAACAGTTTTCGGCAACGATTCAGGGTTCTCGGGATCAGTTTGGTGTTCTAGGGCCAGGATCAGTGTTCTCGAGCTCAAATTAAGGGTTCTCGAGATCAGTTTAGTGTTCTCGGACCAAGATCAGTGTTATCGGGCTCAGATTAAGGGTTCTCGGGACTATTATGGTGTTCTCGGTTTCTATAGTTCTCAGTATATTTTTTGGGTCAATCAGTTCTCAGGAACGTTTTTTGGTTGTGGCCTGTTACTATAGTGGGCCAAATCTCTTTGGGCTGCCTTTGTTATTGGGCCAAATCTCTTTAGGCTGATACTTTTGGATCGTTGTTAAAATGGATCAAGTTACTAGTGTGTCATCCACTGCATCAAGAGCTGGACTCAGTCATGGGAACTACCACTCGCATACCCCGTCTACTGTCTCATGAAGGGTTTGCTGAGTGGAAGTTCATATACGAGAAATACATTAAGATGAAGTCCATGTACAGTGATGCTGATTTTGAGAAGGTTGAGGAAGATGAAAAGACTCTTGCCACTCTTACAGTGGCTCTTTCACCTGAGATTGCTCAAGGATTCAGAGAGCTACAATCTGCCAAAGGCTTGTTGGAAGCCCTCATTGAGGTGCTTGAGGGAAATGAGGATATGAGAAGCAGTCGACAGGATCTATTGCGCCAAAGGTTAACATGTTCAATCATGTTCTTGGAGAGTCATTGGAGACACAGGTCCAACGATTTGTTACTTTGGTCACTGAGATGCGAACCGCAAATACTAATCTGACTCTCATTGATACAAACAACAAGTTGGTCAACTCCCTGCCTCAAAGTTGGGATATGAATGTTGCGGTGATCAAAAAGACAAAGGACCTGGCCAGATTAACTTTGTCAGAGGTGATGGCGATGATAATGTCTTATGACATGGTTGACAAGCAGTGTGCCATTAATCATGCTAACTCCTAAAATGTCACTGGTTACAATACTGCTTCAAATAACGCTTTCGTTTCACAAGATAGTTTTTCAATGTTTAAGTCGTCTCAAGGTCAATATGTTCAGCCACTGAAAGATCATGACAACTTCTCGATGTTCAGATCTTCTCAAGGTCAATTTGCTCAACCAACTCAGCTTCCTCCTCTGTTTTTTTAACAACCCACTCCACAAATAAACCTCAACCAACTGCTGCAACTTCTAGTCAATCTCCCAGTCAATCTCTTTCTATTTTAAAGTAGACTCAAGAAAACATTACTTTAATGACAGGTTTCATGAACCGCTACAATGCTTTTCTTGCTAGAAATTTGGTTCATCCAGTCATGGCTGCTGAATTGGATCAAATGCATCCCGATGATGTGGAGGAGATGGATATATCTTAGCAGATTGCCATGGTTGTGTTTAGAGCGAATAATTTCACCAATAGTAAAGGTAAAAATAACTAAAACATGCATGCTGATAAGAAGGTTGGGTTTTACAAGGACACCCTTACATGCTACAACTGCCACGAGCTCGGTCACTTTGCTTGTGAGTGTACTAATCCAACCAAAGGGGGAAACAGGGAGAGGGCATTGGTTCTAGTGGGTGGTGTTGGAGAGAATGAGCAGGGAATGGTTGCACAAAAGTTTGGCTGGAATGACCAGGTGCAAGCACTCAACATAAGCAATCATGCTGCAAATCTTGCTCAAATCGATGTTGATGAACAAGAGAACATTGTAGAGGAGCTGGTCAAGGATCTTCAGTTCGCTTTCATGGCTTCCACTCCTCCTAGCTCATCTGAGGTAAGTTCTAAACTGTGTTCTCAATCATGCATTGATAAAGTAGAATTATATAGAATGCACAATAGTAATCTTCTTTGAGAAATGGGGGGTTCTAACACATGAAAACATTACCCTTAAAAATTCTGAAAAATCATTAAAAAATAAACTAGAGGCACAACAAAAGGATTTCAAGAAACTTCAAAATGATTTCAGTGTGAAGTGATTTCACTACTTAAATGCGAAACAATGAATTCTTGAACTAACTGATGAGTTAGACGCTTCCAAGATAGAGATTGAAAAAGTAACTAAAATTGGAAAATACTTAATTCAATTTTAAGAAATTTGATGTCTCTAGTACCGTTGTTAAATCTATGATTGAAAAACAACTAAAATGGAAAGATAAAAAAGTGTGAGGATGAGGGTACAATGAAGTTCCACCTCCATACAATGATAATTACACTGCATCTCCTCTTGCTAAAGAAGAGGAAAATGGGGAACCATTTCAGTAGTATGGTAAGAAAGATACACATGAAACAGTCAGTCGTGGTTCAATCAATCCTATTGAACCAAATTCTAAAGTGAACGATACTAATGCGTCTACTTCATGTGCAGGTAAAGTGCTCATTGAGGATAGGGTCGATGTTAAAGATGATCCATCTACCTCGAAAACCCAAGATTTTAATTCTATTCATTTAAATTCTATTGCTACTGATGCTTATGTGGGCTCTGTTTTTAACAGCAAAAACAATAGTTTTTTCGAATTTTCTAAAACTACAAAACATTGTGATGTGTTGAAGGATGGAAGTATTAAAAATAAGAAAATTGAAAAACTTGTTTATTCCAAGTTTGTCGAAGAGGGCAGTTCACATGCTTACAGTTGGAGGGCAGTTCACATGCTTACAGTTGGAATAGTTCTTGCCACTTTTCTAATGAGAAACAAATAGGTTCACATAAACCTTCAGCTCCAGGAGTTGGCTAGAGCGAATTTTTCATTAAGAAGCAAACATGTTTTAACTGTGGCACTCCTAGACTCATAGCCAGAAATTTTCCCTATCGCCCGTATGTCCCATTTTATGGACATGGATAGAAAAACATGCCTCGACGTACCATCAATAAACTTAACTCTAATAATTCAAGGTATAGAAAGGAAAGCTCCTCTGATAGTGATTGGAATCGAAACAAGGCTGCATATTTGAAATCAATATATGCAAAGATAGCCAGGTTTTGAAGGCAGGACAAAAAAATGAATTTGAATCAAAGACCAAAACCGGTCCCTGATTCAAAAATCGGTTCAAAAGAAAAGCTAATGTGCCTTTTGTCAAAAGGCCGGAGGTCAAGTCAATCACTTGTATGAACCACATTGTTCTTAAACCTAACTACAAATGGGTTCCTAAACCTTCAGCCTCTGCCTCATCAAATACATCTTGTTTGATTCTAGATAATCGGGAAGACATGTCATGGCAACCCGTAACATGCTTAGATGAATCAGGTCTACCTAGCACTACTACGGACTAGGTACCAAAAACTAATTAATCTCGCACATTGTGTAGGAACAACTATGGAGGAATATCATAAGACCTTGGTATGTTGATAGTGCCTATTCCAGGCACATGTCATGAGACATCTATCAACTGCACAACATTCAACAAATTAATGGAGGGTATGTTTCCTTTCCAGGAGAAGAAAAAGGGAAGATCACACAAAAGGGTACTGTAAGTAATGGTGTTCTTGAGTTCGAAATGTCAATTATGTTCTAGAGTTGAAACACAGTCTGCTCAGTGTCTTACAGAACTGTGACAAGGTTTTTTCAACAAATTTTACAAACAAAGAGCATCTGGTTTTAAAACCTGGTATCATCATACCAGAAGAATGGCTTCTTGTTCGATCACAAAGAAAAGATAACGCATACGTGATCGACATGAATCAAAATGTTCCAGAAGAAATCACGTGTTTGTTTTCAAAAGTGTCGGAACATAATGTCATGTTCTTGCATCGTCGTCTTGGTAATGCAAATGTTAAAAACCTAAACCGTCTTGCCCAAAATTACCTTGTCAGCGGACTGCCGGTAAATGATTTCATAACAACTGAGAAATGTGTAGCTTGTGCGCAAGGCAAACATTATTGGAAATCACACAAGCCAAAACTGGTCAATACCATTTTCTCAGTCTTTCAATTGCTTCATATGGATTTGTTTGGTCATGTTCATGTATTGAGTCTCTCTCGCAGTTCATGATGTCTAGTAATAACTGTTGACTACTCATATTTTACTTGGGCGTTTTTCTTGTTAAATAAGAGTGAAACTGCAAAACTGATAAAGCGCTTTACGGTGCTAATGGAGAATCAACTCAATTTGAAGTTAAAAGGGATTCGATGTGACAATAGCATGAAGTTCAAAACTCAATGTTAAATCACTTTTGTGCCGAGAAAGGGGTGCTCAAACAATACAGCTCAACTCGTACACCGTAACAAAATGGTGTAGCTGAGAGAAGAAACAGAACCCTAATTGGAGCCGTAAGGACCATGTTGTGCAACTCGAAGCTACCTCTGTTTTTCTGGGCTGAAGCAGTCAACACAGCGTGCTATGTTCAAAATCAGGTGCTAGTCAACAAAACACAGATGAAGACTCTTTATGAGATTGTCTATGGTCGTAAGCCCACTATAGCACACTTTCATGCTTTTGTATGCCTATTCACTTTGCTGAATCTCGAATCAACTCCAAAATTTGGAGCAAAGGCTGATGATTGTTACTTTGTTGGTTATGCTGGTCGTACTGACTACAGAGTCTACAACAAGGCAACAAAGCAGATTGTCGAATCCTATGATGTGCATTGGCTGTAGGAAAATGATGCTCGTGTCGATCCTGACTGGTTATTTGACTACAACGAACTACTTAAGACGTTTAATGTGCCTCCAGTTATTGTCGCTGGAAAGTTAGGTGTTGTTGACGAAGAAGAAGAAACGTCAGTTGAACTTGAAAAGTCTCCGGTACTGATCATAGACCCGTCGGGAATGTATGATAGTGCACAAACCTCGACTTCATGTCCTTGGGAGCATGTTCTTGAGACTGACACTGCACAAACGTCTGCTGAAGTGTGTGATATGCCTGCAGCTGACATACGTGCAGCTAATGTTTCTTCAGCGGGATGGGGAGAGTTTGGTATGTCAAATATTTGGTAGCTCTTTATTTCTAGATGTCATTCCAAACGAATACATTACCAAGACATCGTGCTCACACAGTACCTCAGCGTTTGGATGGAAGAATCCACTATCTAAACCCTTCGAAAATACAACAAAATTACCACTCAACAGTTCAGATTTTGATCACTCCGTTCCAACAAGAATTCAAAGGGATCATCCAATTGCAAATGCTATCGGTCCACTTGAAATGGGCGTTTCAACCTGCAGTCAAACAGGAAACATCAACAGCTGTATATAAACTTGTTTTATCTCTCAAATTGAGCCAAAGAATGCAGAAATGGCTTTACAAGAACCAAGTTGGGTGGAAGCCATGCATGAGGAGTTAAATAAGTTTGAAAAACTCAAGGTTTGGAAATAAGTTTGAAAGCCATGCATGTGGTTCGTGGGTTTCGTCTAGTTGAGGGCTTAGACTACATCGAAGTGTATGCCCCTGTTGCTCATCTTGAGACCATTCGAATATTTTTTTCACATGCCTCATATATGGGTTTTACTGTGTATCAAATGGATGTCAAGACAGCATTTCTGTATGGGGAGGTAAAGGAAGAGATTTGCGTGGATCAGCCACCGGGTTTTACTGATCCAAAGCATCCAACTCATGTGTACAAATTGGACAAACCTCTTTATGGGCTACATCAAGCCCCTCGGGCATGGTATGCCACGCTGACGGTTCATCCGCTAGATCATGGGTACAAGCGAGGAACCATCGGTCATACATTGTTCCTTGAGAATGTTGACAAAGATCTTATTTTAGTTCAGCTTTATGTGGACGACATCATTTTTGGTTCCATCCGCAATGATTTGTGCTTGGATTTTCAGGGTGTTATAAAGAAAAGGTTTGAGATGAGTTCACTATGGGAGATGACGAAATTTATGGGGGAGCAATTTCGTCAAAGCACAGATCGAATTTGTCTACACCAAAGGAAATATGTTGAAGATATGTTGGAGAAGTTTGATTTTTAAGATTCCAATAGTGCAGCGACTCCCATGGTAGAGAGACCTCTTCTCTCATCTGATCCTGAAGGGAAACTCGTAGATCAAACGTACTATCGATCATTGATCGGATCCCTGTTGTATCTCACTACCAGTCGCCCTGACATCATATTTTCAGTCTCTCAATGCGCATGTTTCCAGGCTAATCCTAAACATTCTCATTTAATTACTGTTAAACGCATTTTTAGATATTTGAAAGGGCAACCAAAGTTAGGTCTTTAGTATCCGAAACACTCAAATTTTGATTTGTATGCTTTTGCTGACAGCAATTATTAAGGTGATGATATTAACAGGAAATATACGTCTGCTGGATGTCAATTCTTGGGAGATCGACTCATTTCATGGCAATGCAAGAAACAAAAACGGTGTTAACATCAACCACTGAGGATGAGTATGTTGCTTCTTCTGCTTGCTGCTCCCAGTTTATCTGGATGCAACACCAATTGTTAGAGTACGGTTTAGAATTTCTTGATACTCCTATTTTTTGTGATAATGATGTCGCCATTGCCATTGTTAAAAATCCGGTTTGGCATTCCAAAACCAAGCACATTGACATAAAAATTCATTTCATTCGTGACTGTTACGACCGTAAATTAAATAATCTTGAACAAATCCACAAGGACAATAATGTGGCGGACCTTTTCACAAAACCCGTCGGAACAGCCAGATTCAATTTTCTTGTTGGGTTCCTTAAAATGTTACGTTTCGACAATTGAGTTTTCTTAGGGTTAAATTTGTACATAAAAGTTTTTCGTTTGGCTGAAATTTTTGCCCAAATTTAGGGGGAGAAAATACAAAATGCAAAAAGAGTGTACGTGCGTTTTTTTTTAATTCTACAAACTACAAAATGAATGTGGGGTTTTTTTAAGTAAAAAAATGTGGGTTTTGGTTCTTTTTCTC
Organism: Bidens hawaiensis; assembly: GCF_021521415.1. Taxonomy (NCBI): domain Eukaryota; kingdom Viridiplantae; phylum Streptophyta; class Magnoliopsida; order Asterales; family Asteraceae; genus Bidens; species Bidens hawaiensis. The sequence continues at coordinate 291,410 of NW_027493597.1, forward strand.
ATAGGGAAGTGATATGTTTATTCAGTTATAAGCTTTATAGAAGCTCTAAAATGTTATTAAATGAAAATTTTATCCAACCTTTGGGAAATGATAGGTAAATTGAATTTGTGTGCATAACGTGTGAAGCTATTAGTCTAAAAAGGATTATGGATAGTCATTGATAAGTATTGTAGCTTTCCATTATGTATAAAAGTCTGAAGTGATATAAACTAAATCTGCTAAACTTATTGTGGCGATTCATTTTGAAGATTTATGCATGTCTCTAGATTAATCTCTCCAAATGATAGGCAGAAAATAAATTACCAAGTCAAACACAAGCCCGTTAGTGTCGTGATCACCAAAATACTTATGATCTTTAGTTTCTTTACTTTTATTAAAAAAAAATTACTGACAGAAAAGTATAAAATTTTGAATTTTTTTTTTAAAAGTTTAAAGGGTCAAACTAGAACTACAAGGGTGGGGCAAGCAAGTAAGTCCTAAGCACTCTGAATGAAAGGCTTGTAAGTCTGGACGGCATGTAAGTCCAACGTTCAACCTTAAAGCTTAAATTTTTTGTTTATATAGTCAGAGTCAAAATCTTTTGATCAAGCACTAGGGGGTTGAAGTCAAATTAGGGTGATCTAGAGAAAGCCAAATAAGCTTTGAGAAGAGATAAGAGGCATTGTAGATCCATAAGTGATGTCCATCTAAGCTTTATGCCAAATTGAACCTAATGCATATCACCGATGCAATGAAAATCATGCTAAGTAACTAAATACCTGCTATCAACCTGTCCACTATGTCATAATAATGCTGAAAATGAATCATTATGAAAGTATCTTAGTCAATATGATTCCATTTTAGAATCTTTTCATAAAAGTTTTCTCATGTGACAAAACTAAAACTTGATCCCGAAATATGTTAGAATTACTGAAAGCCTAATTGGATGGTATAACTAAGTGTTTTCATTTTTATTTTTTTGTTTTTAAAATTTTTTTTACGTCTTTAGTTTTACCTCAATCTTACTCTTGTCGAAACAAATGCGTTAAGGAATCGTTTTATCAAACATGAACAACACCTTGGTGTTTTATTGTGTTCTTGGCCCGTGGGGCCTGGTCCAGATGGTAACAAAGGTCCATCAGTTTATGGCTCATTTAGTTCTCGGCCCATGCTATTTTGAAACCCTATTTGAAGTTTAAAGGCAACAAAGAAACATTATTTCAAAACTAAATCGGCATTCAAAATAATACTCTTTCTTGATATCTAGAGACTATCTCCTCTTAGTTCTAATCCTAATCAACTACTTTGCTTTCGCTAATTGTAGGTTCCCAGCCGGATCTACACGAGATATCGCGTACTACGCAGGTGCGGAATCCCTACGTAAAACGTTACGAGTATAGAAAACAATACGATTAACACACGATAATCAAACACGTTGTATACCAACCTTAAACACGTGATACGAAGATCACTTGATTACAGACTCTCTCTGACTCAAATACACGAAAACTGAATTCTCCTTTTTTTTTCTTAAGCCGTAACAGATGGCTTATATAATCACGACAACTTCGCCTGGCATGTTCAGGCGAAGTTGTCACTAACTTCGCTTGACTAACAAGTTCGCCCATATCAGCGAACTTTTTAGCAACTTCGCTTATACAAAACATAAAATATTACAAACGCGATTACAGACACTAGACACTGAACTACTGACATCATGCACCAACAGACTCCCCCTTGGCAGTAGCTTCATCTCTTTAGCTTCAAACACGTGTCTTGTAATCTTCAACCTTGTATCTTCACGCATGCACTCCTTCTCGAACACAAACCGACACAACTCTTTGATATTTCCTCGCTTCGTCTTTCCAAGCAGGAATATAAAAGATTTTCATCTCATTGAGCACCTGCAGATCAGCTTGCGATAAGTTTACCAAATGCATCGGATCGTAAACTCTTAGCACCTCTTGTTTATCCTCATCTTCCATCACCGCCTCAGCTGTCTCACAATCTACAAACCACCACTTTAGGTCTTTAAGCACATCCTTGGGCATAAGTTTCATCGGTACTTCTTTCAAACACCGGATCGTTTTATACTTCATAATCATCCAAGGCTTTCCATCAGCTCTCAAACCTCTATCCTTGTCTTCAACAAGTTTTCCCTTTTGTGGCTTCAACAGCTCAAACTTCTTCTCTTTTATACTCTCTTTCCATACAATTTTCCCAATGACTCTAGCCATATTATCATCACTTCGATTGATTAACCCCAATCTGGCTAAGTCTTTCACTTCACATTCCGGCAGTGTATTCAACGATCTTAACATTCTTTTAAAATACTGAACACCGTCATACCTTTTAATCACGAAGAGCCTCAACTGCTCATCATAGATCCAGCATATAATCCCTTTCTTCGCTTCAGCATAGCCTTTAATGTTGTAACTCTTCTTAAACATTGTAGGGACAGCCGGTTTCTTCGTTTTGACAAACCACTGAGCATAGCCTTCCTTCCATCTAGGCTGCTCTTCCCATTCAGACTCATCGCTTCCAATCTGTTCACTCAAACCTGCTTTCTCAACATCTGGTATCTCATGCTCCACATTCTCTTCTACTATCTCTCCCTCTTCTATCTCTGTATCAATCACAATATCTTCTCCAATCTTCTCTATCACATCACTTGGTAGTACATCATCATCACCAACCAAAACATCATCCATCTCCTCTACGTCCACTACCACCACATCATCACCACCAGCTGCAGTTGTCGACTCCCCCTGAGTTGTGGAAGTTCCAAGAGCTTGATCAGTTCTTGGTAGCTCACCACCTGCATCTTTCGACGCATTGGGATCATCGTCTCTATCATTCCTTCTCTTGGTCCTCAACTCATCGCCTTTACAGCTCGTCTCCCCCTGAGATGCCAAGAACTCCTTCAGAGCATCTATGATCTTTCCATGTTCTACCAGCAGGGACGACTGCATCTGATTCTCTACAACTAGGAGTTGAATAGCCTGGGTCTGGATAAGATTCACCCTTGATTGTTCTGCCACGACCCGTTCAAGTGCTGCTATTCATTCTGAGTCTGAGAGGGTTGCATCGAAATCGAACTTCATATGTGAAATGTCTTGAGTGTACTGAGGAGGGATTTCCGATGTCACCGGGACCTCAGAAGTAGAAATAGACGTAACCGCAGGTGGTATCGTCACCGATAGCCCTGCAGTGGCCACAACAGTCGACTCAATAAAGCGTGCCACGACCTCCGATGGAGTAACAGTCGGAGGCGGCAACGAAACGATCACGGGAGCCGAAAGTTGGAAAGTAGTGGGTGGAAGGCCAAATGTAGATGAGGTAGCCACCACGGGAACACCCGTAGCGCTTGGCCTTGTAACCTGTAGGGATGAGGGAACCATTGTCATACCGGATAGTGCTGGTGGAGTGAAACGTACCACCCTAGAGCTTTCACCGGCTCCTGATCCTGCACCTATCCGTTCCCTTCTTGACCTTCTTATCAACTGTTGTACCTCTTCCTCAAAGTCTGACTCGTCATCATCATCTGTTCTCTTTCTTTTCATATGTAGTTTTCTCGGGTCACCATAATCCTTCTCACCTCTGCCACTTCATCATCAGAATCTGAGCAAGCCACAAACGACATCATGAGAAATTCATAACACATGAGAAATTCATACGATCCATACCTTGTGATGCAAGTTGCTGGTGCATTTGTAAGGCCAAACGACATCATGAGAAATTCATACGATCCATACCTTGTGATGCAAGTTGTCTTGGCCTCGTCCCCTTCAGCAATTCTTACTTGATAGAAGCCCGACCACAAATCCAGCTTCGAGAAGTACTTAGCATTGCCAAGTTGATCGAACAAATCAGCAATTAGCGGTATAGGGTACTTGTTTTTCACTGTTATTTTATTGAGCGCCTTGTAGTCAATACACATGCGCAGCGATCCATCCTTCTTCTTTTGGAACAGAACCAGGACACCATATGGGGCTTTGGAGGGACATATGTACCCAGCATCCAACAACTACTTAAGTTTTTTTTGTAACTCCTCCAACTCAGGCGGTGGCATGTGATAGGGAGCCTTGGACGGGGGCTTAGAACCTGGTTCTAGCTCGATCTCATGATGGACTTCCCTTCGTGGAGGAAGCCTCATGGGAAACTCAACGAGCATCACGTCCTTGAACTCCTCCAGAACTTCTTTGATCGCGGTTGGCACTGCAACTGGCTTGTCTCCTTGATACTCCACTTTTGCTACAGCTAAGTAGCATAGCTCTGTCTTTTGGCTTCCTTTTCTAAATTGTATGGTTGAAATGGTCTTTGGCCCTTCCTTCGACCCACGCTCCGTGTTCACCATACAAGTCTTCCCCTCACAAGGAATGCAAATAGAGTTGGCGGATGGCAAGAGAATGGCTCGTACTTGATCAAAGAACTCAATGCCAAGCACCACCTTGAAGTCATCCATTTCAATGATGGTGAAGTTAATTTGACCAGCCCAATCTCCAATATGGACATGAACGTTCTTGGCTTCCCCACGTATTTGCTTATCATTACTGTTAACGGTCTTGATGGCACCATTCCCTTTAACAATGTTAACACCAAGTCGCTTAGCCTCTTCAACAGCCATGAAATTATGAGTAGCACCCATGTCAACCATGGCACGGACCTCATTTCCCCTTATTTTCGTGCGAACAAACTGTAGCCCGTTGTTCGACGTTGATCGGCATTCAACTTGTGCCTTGATCGTATTAAGTACTTGAATCGACCCAATGCAAGCATATTATCCTCCTTACAACATTCTTCATGAGCGATCATGGCATGTAGGTTGGTCCTCTTTGGACATTCCCTAGCTTGGTGTCCAAGCCCATCACAAATAAAGCAAAGGTCATCTCTCTTTATGGGCCTTTTATCATGGGACTTCCATTGCGGCGTAGTCTTATGATCATTGAGCTGATGTGGTTTCGCTCCCCTACCTTTCTCGTGGCTAAGCTTTCGATCCTTTGGCTTCTTATTCTCCACATCTCTTCGGGGGTAGTCGTTGAGCCCTTCAGCTATAGCAATGGCTGAAGAAAGATCTTGGACACCTCTACGTTTGATCTCCACTCTATCCCAAGCTTGTAAGCCAACGAGAAAGTTGAAGAGACGGTCTTTCTCCGTCAGGTCCGGTATCTCAAGGATTGTTGAAGTGTATTCATTGATGTAGTCCTTGAGGAAACAGGAGTTTCTTATGTTCCTGAGACGAAGCCTTGCTTCATCTTCAGCATTCTCCGGGTAGAATTGTTTCTTGATTTCCGGAACGAAATCAGCCCAAGTGTTCATAAGACTACCTTCTTCGATCTCCACCGTCATACGTCTCCACCATAATGCCACGATATCCTTCAGGTAGACCGAAGTCATGTTGATCTTCCCTTGGTCATCAAAGATACTGATCCCTTTGAAGTATTGCACCATCTCCCACAAGAAGTTCTCCATAGCCTTTGCTTCTTGTTTTCCCATAAATGGAGATGGTTTAGGAACGTCTACCTATGGTCCCAAGGTTAAGACGTTTCTACCAGCAGCAGTGTTCACCATGGCATTGGTGCAATTGTTGATCTTGGTCTCCAGCCCAAGAATAGTTCGATGAACGTCCCCCGATTGCCTATCCATGTCTTGACACGCCTTAATGATAGCATCATTGATCATCAGCTGCATCTCCTCCCTCATGGATCGAAAGTAGCCTTCATGTCCACCCAAAGGTCACTAATATCAGTTTCCAGCGCTTCCACTCGTTGGACAACGTCATCGAACTTAGCCTCCAGCCCGAATGTTGAATTATCTAATTCAGTCACCCGTTTGTCCACGAATTTATCCTTGGATGATCCACGACTCTTCTTGCTTCCATGGTGAGAAACTCATCTCGCCCAGGATCTCCTTCACCGGTAGCAATGTTCAAGCCCACAATCTTTCCCAAATCAGCCATTCTCCCAACGAATCGACGTTGATCTGATACCACTTGTCACGAAGTAATTCCCAAACTCTCGTGAGGCTCTTAGACACCTTCTAAGATCAGCCTAGTACACCCAAACGCAGTAGCGATTCAATGACTTCGACAAGGGAACTAAAGATTGTTTAAAGGGAACTTAGATTGCTTATAGATCTTTGTAAACAAGTGATTGTATTGCTGAATTTATGGATGGATACAAATGAGCCAAGTTACAAAAATTTACACTTACACCCTCCTTCTAGGACTTTCTTTCTAGGTCCTTCTAACATTAAAATATAACATGAACATTCTAGATATTTAAAAGGACTATTCTGGTAACTTATATCCAAATTTTTCCAAAGAGATTTCTAGGGTTTTCCTTAGAAAATATCCATGATATTTTCTAAGTCTTGAACGCCCATGAATGTGCTGGAATTCTCTGGAAAAACGAGCTGTTGCGGTCTGATTTTAGGCGAGTCATGACAATAAGGTGTAATTAATGAGGATGTATAAAGGTAGTATATAGATTTTATTTATTGAATAATTATTTTAAATAAATAAATAAAATTGAAGTCGCCGTTGGCTACTTTTTGTATTTAAGAGGTGTTTGGGATTGTTTATTTTTAGTAGCTTATGACTTATTAACTTTTGAAAAAGTTAAAAGATGTTTGGTTTCGTGTGTTATTGTTAGGGGATAAGTTAATAAGTTACAAAGCTGTAACTTATGGAAAAATTTATAAGGAGGTAAAATAAGGAATCCCAAACACCCCCTAAAAGTTATTTCTTTTTATTTATCTATTTATAAAATATTGTAGCCGTTAGCGCTAGCCCACACACCTTGTCCTGTTGGAACTATGGACCGATTCGGGTCAAGTCAACGTGGGCCGACCCGGTTATGACCCGTGAGAGTTACCCCGGGGATAACGAACATCAAGCCCGCTTAAATTAGTTAACCGGGCCAGACACAATTAAACAAGATTAAATGGTGGACATGGCTTTTAGTGTGGTGATTGGGCTCTAAGCTCATTGGGTTTACCAGTTGATTAAACCCTATTATCTAGTTATATATATACCTACATAATATGATGAGAAGGTAACACACATGTTCCACACATAAAACCTAGCCACCACCACTAAACAGTCTTCCTACCGCCGTAACCCTCCGGCCACCGCTGCAGATCTCCGGCTGCTTCTGCTGTGTCGGAACCTCCGCCGCCGGAATCTTGGCTTAATCTTGTTGTGTCACCTAGCATCGTTCTTTACTCCTCGATGTCTCAACCGGTTATTCGTAACCGAGGTAAACTTAAATACGGTTATTTACGTTTACGGTTGTTTGGTTGTTTAAATCTCGTGCTCGTATTGTTGTAATCGGATCCTTGTTTTGGTTTTGTTATGGTGGTTACTCGTTATTCCGCTGCACTCGTTTATTTGTTAATATGATTAATAAATATGAAACGAAAATTAAAATCGGGTTTAAACCGTTAAATCGTTCTTTGACCATTATTGAAACCCAACAGCGGTATCAGAACCGTGGTTACAACGTACGAGTCAATTCCGGTCATTTTACCGGATCTACATCATAAACTTTAATTGGTTAAAGTTTTTTATCTAGATATTATTTTAGGTAATCTTGATGTGGTCAAAGTTTTATTTATTTTATTTGACCAAAGTATTACCCGATCTTATTGTTATGAATATGTAAATCCGGCCCCAACCTTTGTGTGTTTGGATGTTTGGGCTTGGTTTTTGGCCATATGGATGGTTCAAAATTGTATTATATTCAGTTATATTTTTATGGTTTTCTTTTGGCCATATGGATGGTTCAAAATTGTAGTAGGAAAATTGTTAGTATTTTATATTTTGTGATAAAGAAGACCAGAAGATAACCGAGGACAAGCTCACGGGATCGTTGGAGTTAGTGGGAGTTTAGACAAGATGATGGGATGCACCAAGAGTCCATCCTTGTGGTTGTTTGTGTTGTGACCCCTTGACCCGATCGGTCTTGCTAATTGGCTCTAGCAAGACCGATCACCTATGTTGGCCATTTGGGATTGACATATTATTATTTGCTATTGTGGTTGTTTGGTTGTTTACAATAGGTTATAATATCACCAACCTAATACCAAATAACTTTAAAATAAATATTTTAATTAACCAATTATGTTTTTGCAAATTAAAGGCTATGTGATTTCCAAAAGCTAATAACTTAATAGATTTTCTATTAACTTAAAATTGGTTAGTCATATCACAAAAAACTTAGTTTTAATAGGTTATTTAAAACTAAGTGTCCTGAGAGATGAAAGTGTTCATCAAGTTGTCCCGATTATATACAGTAAAATTTCACTTTTACTCTATTCGGTAATTCTAAAATTAATCCCAATTTGAAATCAATAGTCTATGTCATCCTACTATAAGTCACACTTGAGGCATATTGCGAAATTTCAAGTGTTTGAAGCTACAGCACCGCACTTGATTTCTAGCCTATCCCATGAAGGTGAAAGCGTTTCGTTGACACATCCAGCCCTTTCACATGTGACTATACTAGGATAACTATTACTTTACTCTTTTGTTACGTGCTACAGATGTTGGAGACTGAAAGTGGGCATAGATGAGGCTAAGCGTATCTATTTAGACAATTGTTGTCTCAATAGGCCTCATAATCGGGAATTGTGCTCTATTCACGATTGGCAATCGTTGTCAGTCTGCATAACCACTTATTAATGTTGTGTGCTACAGCTGCCATTCATTTCCTTAGATGCTTTCTTGAGAGAAGACCGTGCTAAATCAGCTTGCTCGTGCCATTCCTTCATACTTTTGTAAGAAGCTGGACTATTTCCTTCATATGATGTTGCTAAGGCATTCAGGGTAAGTGGTTGTCGCCCCGTGACCAACTCAAAGGGACTTTTCCCCGTAGCTTCACTTCTTTGCATATTATAAGAAAATTGTGTAACATCAAGGAGTTCTGCCCAATACTTTTGATTTTCACTTACGTAGTGTTGGAGATATAATTCCAACAAGGCATTAACCCTTTCGGTTTTCCCATCCGTTTGGGGGTGGAAGCTGGTTGAGAATTTTAAGTCAGTCCCCATAATATTGAACAACTCACTTTAGAACTTCCCAGTGAATCGTGGGTCTCGATCACTAACAATTACGTGCGGAATCTCCCAATACTTGACCACATGCTTGAAAAACAGCCTTGCCGTTTCGGCAGCAGTTACATCGGCAGGTGCAGGGATGAAGGTTCCGTATTTTGAGAACCTATCAACCACCACGATAATACTTCCGGAGCCTTCAGACTTGGGCAGGCAAGTAATGAAGTCCATGGAAATGCTTTCCCATGGCCCCTTTGGAATGGGTAAAGGCTCCAGCAATCCTCCAGGTTGACGTTTTTCGATCATGTCTTGTTGGCAAACTAGGCAAGTTCGAACATATGCCTCAACATCATCCCTTAAATGTGGCCAATAGAATGTACCTTCGATAAGTGTCATTGTTCTCTTTACTCCCCGATGACCAGCCCATAACGATTCATGACACTCCTTCATGATTTTGCGCCTAAGATCGCCCCATCTTGGCACAAAGAGCAGGTTTCCCTTTGTGAATAACAACTCGCCTTTCACCCAAAAACGAGTTGCTTTGCCCTCCTTGGCTAAAGTGAAGAGATGCTTTGCAAACGAATCTTCCTTTAGCCCTTCTTTAATTTGGACTTGTAGATCAAATGTGGGTCTAGTGATGGCAGCAAGTTCAGCTTTCCAACTTAGTGCATTGACTACCACATTTGCTTTTCCCGGCTTATACTCCAAGACATAGTCAAATTCCACAAGGAAGTCTTGCCATCTAGCTTGTTTGGACTTAACTTATTTTGTGATTGAAAATAGCTAGTGGCAACGTTATCAGTTTTGATAACGAACCTGGACCCAAGAAGATAATGCTTCCAAGTACGCAAGCAGTGTACTACGGTCGTCATCTCCTTCTCTTGCACGGTGTACTTCCTATCGGTATCATTAAGCTTCTTGCTCTCAAACGCAATCGGATGTCCTTCTTGCATAAGGACCCCTCCAATGGCAAAATCCGATGTGTTAGTGTGTAACTCGAACGGTTTCGTAATGTCGGGGAGTGCTAAGATTGGTTCCGACATTACCGCTTCCTTTAACACCTTGAAATCTGCCTCGCATTGCTCATCCCATACCCACAGCTTATTCTTCTTGAGTAAATCAGTCAAAGGTGCAGCTTTCGCCGAGTAACTCATGATGAAACGGCGATAATAGTTGACCAACCCAAGGAACGAACGAAGCTCCGGAACCTTGGTTGGTGCTTTCCAATCCTGAATCGCCTTTACCTTGACTTCATCCATCATGAGTTTTCCTTCCTTAATACGGTGACCCGAGAACTCCACCTCTTCTTAGGCGAACGAGCATTTCTCCAACTTAACGTACAGCTCGTTCTCTCGTAGTACTTGGAACACTTTCCGCAAATGCGCCACATGATCCTCCATAGTGCGGCTATATACTACGATATTATCTACATAGACCACCACAAACTAATCCAAGAATGGATGGAAGAGCTTGTTCATAAAGGTACAGAACGTTGCTGGTGCATTTGTAAGGCCAAACGACATCATGAGAAATTCATACGATCCATACCTTGTGATGCAAGTTGTATTGGCCTCGTCCCATTCAACAATTCTTACTTGATAGTAGCCCGACCACAAATCCAGCTTCGAGAAGTACTTAGCATTGCCAAGTTGATCGAACAAATCAGCAATTAGCGGTATAAGGTACTTGTTTTTCACTGTTATTTTATTGAGCGCCTTGTAGTCAATACACATGCGCAGCGATCCATCCTTCTTCTTTTTGAACAGAACCAGGGCACCATATGGGGCTTTGGAGGGATATATGTACCCGGCATCCAACAACTACTTAAGTTTTTTTTGTAACTCCTCCAACTCAGGCGGTGGCATGTGATAGGGAGCCTTGGACGGGGGCTTAGAACCTGGTTCTAGCTCGATCTCATGATGGACTTCCCTTCGTAGAGGAAGCCTCTTGGGAAACTCAACGAGCATCACGTCCTTGAACTCCTCCAGAACTTCTTTGATCGCGGTTGGCACTGCAACTGGCTTGTCTCCTTGATACTCCACTTTTGCTACAGCTAAGTAGCATAGCTCTGTCTTGTGGCTTCCTTTTCTAAATTGTATGGTTGAAATGGTCTTTGGCCCTTCCTTCGACCCACGCTCCGTGTTCACCATACAAGTCTTCCCTTCACAAGGAATGCAAATAGAGTTGGCGGATGGCAAGAGAATGGCTCGTACTTGATCAAAGAACTAAATGCCAAGCACCACCTTGAAGTCATCCATTTCAATGATGGTGAAGTTAATTTGACCAGCCCAATCTCCAATATGGACATGAACGTTCTTGGCTTCCCCACGTATTTGCTTATCATTACTGTTAACGGTCTTGATGGCACCATTCCCTTGAACAATGTTAACACCAAGTCGCTTAGCCTCTTCAACAGCCATGAAATTATGAGTAGCACCCGTGTCAACCATGGCACGGACCTCATTTCCCCTTATTTTCGTGCGAACAAACTGTAGCCCGTTGTTCGACGTTGATCGGCATTCAACTTGTGCCTTGATCGTATTAAGTACTTGAATCGACCCCATGCAAGCATATTATCCTCCTTACAACATTCTTCATGAGCGATCATGGCATGTAGGTTGGCCCTCTTTGGACATTCCCTAGCTTGGTGTCCAAGCCCATCACAAATAAAGCAAAGGTTATCTCTCTTCATGGGCCTTTTATCATGGGACTTCCATTGCGGCGTAGTCTTATGATCATTGGGCTGATGTGGTTTCGCTCCCCTACCTTTCTCGTGGCTAAGCTTTCGATCCTTTGGCTTCTTATTCTCCACATCTCTTCGGGGGTAGTCGTTGAGCCCTTCAGCTATAGCAATGGCTGAAGAAAGATCTTGGACACCTCTACGTTTGATCTCCACTCTATCCCAAGCTTGTAAGCCAACGAGAAAGTTGAAGAGACGGTCTTTCTCCGTCAGGTCCGGTATCTCAAGGATTGTTGAAGTGTATTCATTGATGTAGTCCTTGAGGAAACAGGAGTTTCTTATGTTCCGGGGACGAAGCCTTGCTTCATCTTCAGCATTCTCCGGGTAGAATTGTTTCTTGATTTCCGGAACGAAATCAGCCCAAGTGTTCATAAGACTACCTTCTTCGATCTCCACCGTCATACGTCTCCACCATAATGCCACGATATCCTTCAGGTAGACCGAAGTCGTGTTGATCTTCCCTTGGTCATCAAAGATACTGATCCCTTTGAAGTATTGCACCATCTCCCACAAGAAGTTCTCCATAGCCTTTGCTTCTTGTTTTCCCATAAATGGAGATGGTTTAGGAACGTCTACCTATGGTCCCAAGGTTAAGACATTTCTACCAGCAGCAGTGTTCACCATGGCATTGGTGCAATTGTTGATCTTGGTCTCCAGCCCAAGAATAGTTCGACGAACATCCCCCGATTGCCTATCCATGTCTTGACACACCTGAATGATAGCATCATTGATCATCAGCTGCATCTCCTCCCTCATGGATCGAAAGTAGCCTTCATGTCCACCCAAAGGTCACTAATATCAGTTTCCAGCGCTTCCACTCGTTGGACAACGTCATCAAACTTAGCCTCCAGCCCGAATGTTGAATTATCTAATTCAGTCACCCGTTTGTCCACGGACTTATCCTTGGATGATCCACGACTCTTCTTGCTTCCATGGTGAGAAACTCATCTCGCCCAGGATCTCCTTCACCGGTAGCAATGTTCAAGCCCACAATCTTTCCCAAATCAGCCATTCTCCCAACGAATAGACGTTGATCTGATACCACTTGTCACGAAGTAATTCCCAAACTCTCGTGAGGCTCTTAGACACCTTCTAAGATCAGCCTAGTACACCCAAACGCAGTAGCGATTCAATGACTTCGACAAGGGAACTAAAGATTGTTTAAAGGGAACTTAGATTGCTTATAGATCTTTGTAAACAAGTGATTGTATTGCTGAATTTATGGATGGATACAAATGAGCCAAGTTACAAAAATTTACACTTACACCCTCCTTCTAGGACTTTCTTTCAAGGTCCTTCTAACATTAAAATATAACATGAACATTCTAGATATTTAAAAGGACTATTCTGGTAACTTATATCCAAATTTTTCCAAAGAGATTTCTAGGGTTTTCCTTAGAAAATATCCATGATATTTTCTAAGTCTTGAACGCCCATGAATGTGCTGGAATTCTCTGGAAAAACGAGCTGTTGCGGTCTGATTTTAGGCGAGTCATGACAATAAGGTGTAATTAATGAGGATGTATAAAGGTAGTATATAGATTTTATTTATTGAATAATTATTTTAAATAAATAAATAAAATTGAAGTCGCCGTTGGCTACTTTTTGTATTTAAGAGGTGTTTGGGATTGTTTATTTTTAGTAGCTTATGACTTATTAACTTTTGAAAAAGTTAAAAGATGTTTGGTTTCGTGTGTTATTGTTAGGGGATAAGTTAATAAGTTACAAAGCTGTAACTTATGGAAAAATTTATAAGGAGGTAAAATAAGGAATCCCAAACACCCCCTAAAAGTTATTTCTTTTTATTTATCTATTTATAAAATATTGTAGCCGTTAGCGCTAGCCCACACACCTTGTCCTGTTGGAACTATGGACCGATTCGGGTCAAGTCAACGTGGGCCGACCCGGTTATGACCCGTGAGAGTTACCCCGGGGATAACGAACATCAAGCCCGCTTAAATTAGTTAACCGGGCCAGACACAATTAAACAAGATTAAATGGTGGACATGGCTTTTAGTGTGGTGATTGGGCTCTAAGCTCATTGGGTTTACCAGTTGATTAAACCCTATTATCTAGTTATATATATACCTACATAATATGATGAGAAGGTACACACATGTTCCACACATAAAACCTAGCCACCACCACTAAACAGTCTTCCTGCCGCCGTAACCCTCCGGCCACCGCTGCAGATCTCCGGCTGCTTCTGCTGTGTCGGAGCCTCCGCCGCTGCTGTTGCTGCCGTCCGCCGCCGGAATCTTGGCTTAATCTTGTTGTGTCACCTAGCATCATTCTTTACTCCTCGATGTCTCAACCGGTTATTCGTAACCGAGGTAAACTTAAATAAGGTTATTTACGTTTACGGTTGTTTGGTTGTTTAAATCTCGTGCTCGTATTGTTGTAATCGGATCCTTGTTTTGGTTTCGTTATGGTGGTTACTCGTTATTCCGCTGCACTCGTTTATTTGTTAATATGATTAATAAATATGAAACGAAAATTAAAATCTGGTTTAAACCGTTAAATCGTTCTTTGACCATTGTTGAAACCCAACAGCTGTATCAGAACCGTGGTTACAACGTACGAGTCAATTCCGGTCATTTTACCGGATCTACATCATAAACTTTAATTGGTTAAAGTTTTTTATCTATATATTATTTTGGGTAATCTTGATGTGGTCAAAGTTTTATTTATTTTATTTGACCAAAGTATTACCCGATCTTATTGTTATGAATATGTAAATCCGGCCCCAACCTTTGTGTGTTTGGATGTTTGGGCTTGATTTTTGGCCATATGGATGGTTCAAATTTCTATTATATTCCGTTATATTTTTATGGTTTTCTTTTGGCCATATGGATGGTTCAAAATTGTAATAGGAAAATTGTTAGTATTTTATATTTTGTGATAAAGAAGACCTGAAGATAACCGAGGACAAGCTCACGGGATCGTTGGAGTTAGTGGGAGTTTGGACAAGATGATGGGATGCACCAAGAGTCCATCCCTTGGTTGTTTGTGTTGTGACCCCTTGACCCGATCGGTCTTGCTAATTGGCTCTAGCAAGACCGATCACCTATGTTGGCCATTCGGGATTGACATATTATTATTTGCTATTGTGGTTGTTTTGTTGTTTACAATAGGTTATAATATCACCAACCTAATACCAAATAACTTTAAAATAAATATTTTAATTAACCAATTATGTTTTTGCAAATTAAAGGCTATTTGATTTCCAAAAGCTAATAACTTAATAGATTTTCTATTAACTTAAAATTGGTTAGTCATATCACAAAAAACTTAGTTTTAATAGGTTATTTAAAACAAAGTGTCCTGAGAGATGAAAGTGTTCATCAAGTTGTCCCGATTATATACAGTAAAATTTCACTTTTACTCTATTCGGTAATTCTAAAATTAATCCCAATTTGAAATCAATAGTCTATGTCATCCTACTATAAGTCACACTTGAGGCATATTGCGAAATTTCAAGTGTTTGAAGCTACAGCATCGCACTTGATTTCTAGCCTATCCCATGAAGGTGAAAGTGTTTCGTTGACACATCCAGCCCTTTCACATGTGACTATACTGGGACAACTATTACTTTACTCTTTTGTTACGTGCTACAGATGTTGGAGACTGAAAGTGGGCATAGATGAGGCTAAGCGTATCTATTTAGACAATTGTTGTCTCAATAGGCCTCATAATCGGGAATTGTGCTCTATTCACAATTGGCAATCGTTGTCAGTCTGCATAACCACTTATTAATGTTGTGTGCTACAGCTGCCATTAATAACTAGAAGCCAGATTCTCAATTTCCTATTTTATTAATGTTAATTGGGTCATTAATAATAGGATTACAACGTCGAAAATACTAATAAACTTTACTTTTTCTTTACAAATCAGATGTCAACTAACGAAAACTCATCCTACGCCCTAATGTCTATCCTTGAAAAGGATAAACTGAATTGCACCAACTTCATCGAATGGCACCGCAACTTGAGACTTGTTCTCACCATGGCGAAGAGACTGTATGTTCTCGATGGAATTGTTCCTACCAAGCCTGAAAACAATACAGCCGCTGCTCGAAAATTTCTTGAGAAGCATAGGGATGACTCGGCTGAGGTCTCCTGCATTATTCTAGCTACCATGACATCCGAGCTTGCTAAAGGCTTGGAAGACTTTGGTGCCTATGAGATGTTTGAGCAACTCAAGGGCATGTTTCAGAAACAAGCCCGTCAAGAACGCTTCGACATCATGAAAAATCTGATTAGCTGTAGGATGGTAGAGGGGTCTTCCATCAGTACGCATGTCGTTAAGATGAAAGGGCACATCGATCAACTCAAGAAACCTGATTATCCCCTACCAGATGAGATGGCAGCGGACTTCATCTTGAACTCTCTCCCATCTCTTACGACCAGTTCGTAATGAATTTGAACATGAATGCCTGGGTGAAGATAGTGCGGAGCTTCACAACATGCTCAAGATGGATGAAATGAACATTCCCTCTAAAACCAATCAAGTTCTGATGATCCGATCTGTTGGTGTCAAGAAGCCTAAACCCAAGATACGGGGTTGTAAAGGCAAAGGCAAGAAGAAGGGTACCATTGCTGCCCCTCGTGCCGCCAATGCTAACAAAGGGGTTCCAAAGATACCGATGTCGCCCCCTGAGGAGCACCAGTGCTACCGATGCAACCAAATGGGACACTGGAAGCATAAATGTCCCGAATACTTTGCTGAGATCATAATGAAGAGGGCCAATGGTGAAGGCTCCTCTAGAGGTATTTCTATATACGTTATTAACTTTTCACTGTCTCTAGTAACACATGGGTATTTGATACCGGATGTGGTTTTCACATTGTTAATGTCTTGCAGGAGCCTGAGAAGTGGAAGAAGCTGAATAAAGGCAGCATGGAACTCATTGTTGGTGATGGGAAGAGAGTACCAGTTTTGGAAACTGGAGTATTTTATTTTACTTGTCCATCTGGCCTTGTTTTTCCTTTGTAATTGTTTGTATGCTCCTGGTTTGACCAGAAACATCGTTCAAGTTTGTTTACTCTTTGAACAAAGTTTTAAGTATGTTTTTAATGGCAAGGATATTTCTGCTTACTTAAATGATATCTTTTATTTTGAGGCTAAACCTCGAAATAGCATTTATGAGATTGATGTTCAAACTAATAATAACGTATATAATCTTTCAAAACGTATCAAATCTGGCATCAATGTAAATTTCTATGGCATTGCCGACTTGGTCACATAAGCAAGGCACGAGTTAAAAGACTCCAATCTGAAGGGATTCTTGAATCGACATGACCGGACTCTTTTGACGATTGTGAATCTTGCCTAGCTGGCAAACTCGCCAAGGACTCCTTCACTCGTAAAAGTGAACGAGCAAAAGATATGTTAGGACTCATACATACTGATGTGTGTGGACCTTTTAGAACCATGTCTAGAAACCATGAAAGATACTTCGTTTCTTTTATCGACGATTATAGTCGATGCGCTTATGTGTATCTCATGAAACACAAACATGAAACTTTTGAAAAGGTCAAAGAGTTTCAAAACGAAGTGGAAAACCAACTTGGGAAAACCATTAAGATACTTCGATCAGATAGAGGTGGAGAGTATCTCAGCTCAGAGTTCATCAGTCATCTAAAAGAGCGTGGAATTGTTTCACAGCTCACTTCACCCGGCACACCCCAACATAATGTGTGAGCGAGAGGAGGAATCGAACCTTTCTAAACATGGTTCGATCGATGATGTGTAGAACTAACTTGCCTCACTCCTTTAGGAGTTTCGCCCTTACGGCCCCCGCCCGCATTGTCAATCTAGCTCCGACTAAAAAGGTAAACAAAACCCCATATGAGATATGGCATGGGTGAAAGCCCAATTTGTCTTTCCTTAGAGTATAGGGATGCGATGCATATGTCACAAGTGAATCTGATGACAAACTCGATCCCCACGGCGTAAAAGTTATTTTCGTCGGATATTATAACCAAAGCGGTTATTACTTCTTTCATCCTGATACAAATTCGATTTCTATCAAGAGGAAAGCCCACTTTCTCGAGTAAGAATTTTTCGATCGAGGAACTGGAGATAACATTGTCGTTCTTGAAGAAATTCAAGAACCACAAACAACCGCTGAGGAAGTTGGAGCGTCTGATCAACAAGTTTTTGTTGCTGATACATCAGACATAAACACGAGAGTTCGCGGAAGTAGTAGGACCCCCGTACCAAATTATAAATATTTATGGCATTTAGATGGTCCCTAGGTCTTATTAGTAGCCGAGTCTAACGACGAACCTACTAACTACAAATCTGCTATCTTGGATCCGGAATCTGAGAAATGGCAAGATGCCATGAACGCCGAGATGCAGTCTATGCATGATAACCAAGTTTGTAACTTGGTTGAGCTACCCCCCGATGGTCGGGCAGTAGGGAGCAAGTAGATTTTCAAAAGAAAAACCGACATGCATGAAATGTACAAACCTATAAAGCACGGCTAGTCCCGAAAGGTTTTACTCAAACTCAAGGTGTTGACTATGATGAGACCTTTTCGCCCGTTGCTATGACTAAGTCAATAAGGATATTGCTTGCTATAGCCGCGTATTATGACTACGAGATATGGCAAATGGATGTCAAAACCGCTTTTCTTAATGGACACCTTTCTGAAGATGTCTATATGGTTCAGTCTGAAGGTTTTGTCAATCCCAAATATCCTAATAGGGTGTGCAAATTGAATAAGTCCATTAATGAACTTAAACAAGCATCTCGAAGCTGTAATCTTCATTTTGATGAGAAAATCAAAGAGTTTGGTTCTATCAAACATGAAGATGAGCCTTGTGTTTACAGAAAGGCTAGTGGGAGCACTATATCATTCCTCATTTTGTATGTGGATGATATACTAATCATAGGAAACAACATTCCTATGCTTAAGGAAGTTAAGCACTGGTTGGAATCTTGTTTTGCAATGAAGGGTCTTGGAGAAGCCACATATATTCTGGGAATAAAGATCTACGGAGATAGATCTAAGCAACTTCTAGGGCTAAGTCAAAGTACTTACATATACAAAGTAATGGCAAGCTTCTCAATGGAAAACTCCAAGAAAGAAGCTGTTCCAATGACTAAAGGAACCGTGTTGAACAAATGGAAATCTCCGGCAACGGATATTGAATCAACGCATATGCAAGCAATTCCATGTGCTTCTGCGGTTGGTTCCATCATGTATGCTATGTTATGTACTAGACCTGACGTCTCGTATGCCTTAAGCATGACCAGTCGTTTTCAGCAAAGTCATGGCATTGCCCATTGGACTGCAGTAAAGAACATTCTGTGGTACTTGTATAGGACCAAGGATATGTTCTTGGTGTTTGGAGGAGTGGAAGAGGAGCTCACTGTAAGGTGTTACACTGATGCTAGCTTCAAGACTGACCGAGATGATTCTCGCTCACAGTCAGGATTCGTTTTCACTCTCAATGGAATTGGAAGAGCTCCAAACAGAGTGTAGTGGCGGATTCAACCACCGAATCCGAATATATACCTACATCAGATGCTGCTAAGGATGCTACTTGGATGAAGAAGTTCATCACCGACCTTGATGTGGTCCCGAGTATCAACAAACCAATCGAGGTGTTCTGTGATAACACATGTGCTATTGCTCAGGCCAAAGAGCCCAGGTTTCATCACAGAGCCAAGCACATCCTAAGGAAGTTCAACCTTATTCGAGAAATGATGGAACGAGGTGACATCATAATAAGCAAAGTTGACACAGATTAAAATCTAGCAGTCCCGTTCACTAAGCCGATGACTCAGGACAAGCATGATCAGCATAGAGATGCTATCGGGCTTAGATTTGCTAGTGATTTATTTTGATTTAGTATTTGGATGTATGAACATTTAAGCAGTTGTACTTTTCAATTCATCTATGATATAATGTTTAAATGCAAACTTTGAATGATACAACTGTTTTCTTTTAATACGTTTAATCCGTGAATATTATATTCTAAATTGTCCATAGTCGGTCAGATTTGTGGGAACGATTCTGAATTAAGACTATTCTGACTTTGGACTCAAGGAGTTGACTTCAAAACTCAAGACCTCATTATGAATGACATTGGATGTAATTCGCATCAAATCATTTTCATGGATCTTGATCATAAGATGTTTTGATAATGCTATACTCATTTAGTATCCTTAGACCTGAGATACATATTAGAACTTTCATTTAGCGAAGAATATTCTTTGATCGTGCTAACCGATGTCGCGTAACTGCCAGTCATAAAGGCATTGACTGGGAATATTCTGGAGTTCAGTGGGAGTTGTATGTAATCAAGGTAGGATTTTGTGCTCTTACATGAAATGTAACAGTTAGACATCTTGGCGCCCTCGTTAATTCAAACTGGTAAAGTGTGAGGTCTTACCCAAACTTGTGTGTTTGATTGAACCACTTTGACTCAATATCGAGAACTACAATAATTGAACACTATATGAGATTGATATGATCCATGTCTCATTGTTTAATTGATGTCTCATACGGAAAGGATAGATGACAACGATTACTATAAGTTCATTATCTTGCAATAATGTATACCAAGATATTTTGGTTAATGAATTTAAAAATGTCATAATCAGTTGGGGACAGCTATGTGTAGCTAGAGCACCTCTAGCTGTCAGTGTTGTGCTACTTGATCCAAAACCGTCCAAGTGAGAGACTGTTGAATGTGGACCGGTTCGGGTCAAGTCAACGCGGGTCGACCCGGTTATGACACGTGAGAGTTATACCGGGGATAGCTAACATCAAGCCCGTGTAAATTAGTTAACCAGGCCAGACACAATTAAACAAGATTAAATGGTGGACACGGCTTTTAGTGTGGTGATTAGGCTCTAAGCCCATTGGGTTTACTAGTTGATTAAACCCTAATATCTAGTTATATATATACCTAGATAATATGATGAGAAGGTAACACACATGTTCCAGACATAAACCCTAGCCACCACCACTAAGCCGTCGGCGCCACCGCCCTCCTGCTGCCGCAACCCTCCGGACGCCGCTGCTGATCTCCGACTGCTGCTGCTGTCACGCTGATGCTGCTATGCCGAAGCCTCTGCCGTTGTTGTTGTTGCCGTCTGCCGTCGCCGGAATCTTGGTTCAATCTTGTTGTGTCACCTAGCATCGTTCTTTACTCCTCGGTGTCTCAACCCGTTCTTCGTAACCTAGGTAAACTTAAATACGGTTATTTACGTTTACGGTTGTTTGGTTGTTTAAATCTCGTGCTCGTGTTGTTGTAACCGGATCCTTGTTTTGGTTTCGTTATGGTGGGTACTCGTTATTCCGCTGCGCTCGTTTATTTGTTAATATGATTAATAAATATGAAACGAATATTAAAATCGGGTTTAAACCGTTCTTTGACCATCGTTGAAACCCAACATGTCCGACTATCGTCCTTCGCTGCAAACCCACCACCCAGCAGTCCCCCCATCCGCGGCTCCAGACCTCGGGATGAGGTTGCAAGTCTAAGATGCTTTTAGGATCGTACTATTCACTAGTTCAAATCGTTATTAGCGAGTATATTCATTAAAGCCTTGTAGATCGAAATATTATACAATAATATAAAACTTAAATATAGGTATTGCTATTATAAATGTCCAAACAAACAATTACATGATTTTTAGTTACAACAAAGTTCCTAATAATACCATTACACGAATGTCCATCACCATACTCAAACTTCCAACCTCTAAAGGAAGAGCACCTTATCAAAATCTAATAATTATATATATGCTAGTTTCATACCTACACACGCAAGATAACGAGAAGATTGATTCGATACTCGAAAATATCTTTAAGATACTGACACAAATCTAAGAGATGTTATCTCATGATTCAAGCTGATAAATGGTTTTCTTAAAGAATTGAATGGTTAGTTTAGTTGAAGGAGTATGAACTTAGAGTCAATTGAAGATCCAGATTATTACAAGCCTGCTTTGGGTCATCTGATAATGAAGAATGCATCCTTCTTGACGTGTGTGTGTGTGCTGGCGGTAACCAGGATAATATGTATCCTTAAAGGCTACTAAATTGAGTAAATCTTCATCGTACCAACCGAAAGTAAAATCTGGTTCACTAAATTCATACCCAGCACAATGACCATGAAAACTTACGTTAATACCATGATTATTAATAATCTGGCCGCAGGATTGGAGATAACACTCGATGGTGGCTTTTCTAGCTTGTAACAACAACCTTTTCTTGTTCATCCGTTCAGTTTTATGCGCGTTTTGATGTCCACCTAATGCTTGAGAGTTTACAAACCCGTTGAAACAATATTGGCACACGAACTTCTTTGTCTCTTTGGAATCTAGCATGGAAGACTTCTCTTTCTCTGGTGAGCCTGTGGCAGGTGACTGGAATTTGTCAGGATCAAGCTCAACCCCGAATAATTTGATCTTTTTATTTGATAGTATAGGTGGATAATGAGAATCTAGATGTTCTACTTCCCGTGTAGATTGAAGGAAATTAAACACAACTTGTGTCATTTCTATATTTTGAAAAGGTTATGATGTAGCAAAGGCAACCCGTCTACCTTTTATAGTGACATAATCAACTTAAAATAAAGAAGGAACAATAACTGTTACAAAAATACTATTTGTTGAAGATAGTCTTTGAGCACTTTAAAATGTTGAAAACATGCAAATATAGTTCTAGTTTTTCCATTAAAAAAACAAGTATTCGTGGTCCATGCATAAAGTAGGGGGCATTTTAGCAGAATTATAATTTAATTAATCAAAATAACAATAAATTTAGCATTATATATATGTAATAACATAAGCCAAAGAAACAGGAGGATAAGTTCACAGAATCTATCACTATATGTTTTCTTTATTATACGATTCTTATAATAAATTTAATCCATGATCAACCTTCTCCTCTGTCTACCAGATATTTTTTTATAAATTTTGCAAAACAAAAATAATGAAAAAGTTGAGTTAGTAGAATAGTATCAAAAAATTTGTTGAAAGTACTGTTTACAAAGAACACAAGTTTATTTCATGCAAAGTCGTAGCATTTATTTTTATGACATTTCCCACGATAAATATGGATAGTGAGGTTTAGAAGAAACAAATATGGACAGTCAGAATTTAGAGAAAACAAAATTATGAAAATTTTAAAATATTGACCCTATTTTGGTCGGTCTGCCCAACCAGTATGAATGGTTTAATTGGTACGTAATTTATCAATATTGTAGTTGGTGGTTCAACCTAGAATATCTTTATGTGACATTCTTATTTTGCAATGCTCTAAGAACATGAAAGTAGTGGTTAAGTTCTATTTTTAATTATTGATTAATTATGCTAATAACTTGTCATGTGAAAGTATTGTGTTTGTATTTTGATATTGATAAGTTTAGTTAAGCAGGATGCACAACATATGTATGTACCGTGACCAAATAAAACAATAGATAAAAGATTATGTAACGATACCTAACTATATGTACGCTGAAATAAGAACAAATAAAGAAAGCCGAAACCGAAATCAAAAGTTAAGCTCGAGATTGATAGATCTCCAATCTCTGTTTGGCTTCCAAAACAAGTGTTTCTAGCTGTGAATCTTGCATCAAATGTCCTTGTTTCAAAGCCCATTGAAGCACAATATGCACATCTTCTTGAGCTAATGTTTCACTATCGGGCACGTGTAACGCAATATAGCAAAGGAGGATCAAGGCCGGTATTTGAGCCATTTGTTCTCCGAAATAAGTTAGTTGAATCAAGTACTTGGGTGCTTTCGCCTCTAATATCGCATTGCAATGGTTCACATGTAGGTAGTTATCTGAGCACGCAAACTTGATCAGTGCAATGGCTGCCTGTGCGGACACCTCGTTCTCCCTCTCGTCAAGGAGCCTCACCAAGGGAGGGATGATCCGGGTTTCAGTCGCTCGAAAGGTTCGGGCTAAGTTTCCAATGGATTGGATGCTTGGAATAAGGAGATCAGACTCTCCTTTGTTAATAATTTTAAGCAACCTGTCCACAACCCCACGAGCGGTTGGGGACGTCGGCTTAAAGGCTGAACGCCTTAATTCAGTATGGCTTTCGGCCACTGCAGTAATTTCCATAAGCGCCATCGCTGAGTTGTACTTCACTTCATCTTCACCTTTTTCCAAAAGTACCGTGAAACAAAGAAGTGCCCGTGACTCGGTTATGGTTTTACAAATCGGAAAGTTGTCGGCACATAGGTGCCACAGGGCTCGAGCCGCCATCGCCTTCATTTCAGTTTTTGTAGCCGGATCTTCAAACTCCCTCCCTTTAATGCTTTGACCGGTCAACGCAGCACGCCTTCTACTCTTTTCTCGTCGTTGTTGAGCTTGGCTCGGGGATTTTACGGACACAGCTCGAGAGATATCCAGAGTGTCCAAACCACCCGGGCGTGAAACATGGCCCTTATCATCATCGCCTTGCCCGACTTTACCATTTTTATCCGAACTCGCCATATCAACAACCTTGTTAATGGTGTACTTGCTATGCTCTTCAATCGTCTCGAATGCTAAATGACTCACAAGCAACCGAATCGTGTTGGTTTGCAAGAACCGGTCTTTGCACGGTGGGAAGTTCGCGGCTAACTCCGACACGGCCCATGCCACCACAATTTGAACCTTCATGTGCCCTTCTTTCAATATTTTGGAGAACACCGCACAAGCGCCGGCATTAACGATTTGCTCCACGCTCTCCGCATCACGCCCGAGCAAACCAATAGCCCGAACCGCACTCTCTTGACCTTCCATCCGCCCTTCTTTCGCTAATTTCAAAAGCGGGGGCACCCCGCCCTCTTCAATAATCAACCGCCCATACCGCTCGTTGTCACGGGCCAACGAGACGAGCGAGGCAGCCGCGTCGGCCCGATCATCAAGGGTCCCGCAACAAAGGATGGCAACTTGTTCCCACACCAAACAAAGTATCGGCTCGTTCGCGGCAATGGGTGGCAACCCGACATACTCGTCATCCCGCTCGTTCGCGGGAGTCGAGACCCGAAGCAGCCACGACACGTCACCGACCGAATTCTCGATCTGATTCGATTGTTTCTTGACACTTCCTTTCGGGATAAACGTGTAAAGGCGGCTTAATCCATTAGCACGACATTTAATCACAAGCTGTAATGTTCTGTCCAAGACCTGTTCGGTGTCGTCTATGATGCGGCGCGTGGGGCGTTCATAGAGGTCGTTACTGGCACGCGCCGCCTGCCGGAGAAGAGCGGTGAGTTTTTCAGTCTTGGTTTTAATATCGGCACAATCTTGTTTATATGAGCAAGCGAATTCGGTTTCTTTGATAATTTGGTCGGCCAATTGAATGGGTCTGGCGATGATTTGTTTCACGATGTCCGCCATTACCGACGGCGGACCGCCTCCGTCAACCGTCGTAATCTTGAAATCTAAAGAAAGAAAATGAAGGGTTAAATAATTAATTTGCAAATTTAATGACAATTACGAAATGGGTATTTGATTTTTCAATTTTATTATTATTACTATTTAAAGGAATGAACATACATTGAAGGTGGCGACGGCGGTCCGCGGCGGAGAAGATGGCCGGAGAAGAGAGAGAAGGAGATGCAGCAGAGGCTTAAAGGAAAGCAACCTACTTATTTAATAATATAATTTAAATTGTTTTAAAATAAATAAATGGGTTAATAATATTTGGGTTTGGGTTTTTATTGTAGCTAAAAAAAGGGTTTAAAATTGTACTTTTTTTGGACGGTAAAAAAGGGGTTTAAAATAAACCACATGTTTGTAGGGAGTGTAATGGTTGTTAAAGATAAAAATAAAATGAGGTGGTTTGGGGTTTGTGGTCGAGCTAATTGATAAATATTTATTTATGAAAAGATTCTAACCATCTAATTAGAGCTAGGAGGCAAAGGTAGAGGTGTGCGCATAAACCGGGTATTATTAGGTACCAGAATCGGATGGAAACCGGTCCGGGTATGATCATTAAAAGTCAAAACCGGATCGGGTAGGAATTAGTTTCAAGTATAGTCGGGTACTTGATTGGGTTTATTTCAGGTTGGGTTTTGACCGGGTAAAGGTGGAACCAGTTCTGAGGAGTCCGGGTATAAGTACGGGGAGAGACCCCATACCAGATCATACTCGTGAGTCACGAAAGGGCCCGAACCGGATATTCAATGTGTTAAATAGGTCCTACTAAATATCTTTAATAAAATTGGTTACACATATCATGGCATCAATGTGCTTGAAAGTTGCATGTATCATTAAACGGTTAGACAAGCATAACATGTACACCAATGGATCAAAATGAACACCCAAGATCACATTATCATATCTTCTAGATGATATAAAGTTACTATAAATAGAAAAGTCGAGCTCACATCACATGTTTGTTGAAAAATCAAAATTTTCTTAATTCTTGATGCCCACCAATCTTCTTTTAAGGAGTTGGGATCATAGTCGAACTCTAACTTGATAGACAACTATAAAACTTGAAATATTTGGGACACATTGATAGACATGTGTTTAGATGTGAAACCAGATATGAGATTAGTTTTAAAAAATTTCGTAAGTATGAGGCGGCTCAAGTAAGGTTATGCTCGTCCAATCACCTAAAACAACACATAAAATAATACGCTAATTCACTAACTTTTAGTTATTATATTTCTAATTATTTTGGGTGATAAATTTGTTTTAAAACTAAAATATTAAGAAATATATTTAAAAATCCCAATGCGTGAATTTTAGAAAACTAATGGGTATACTCAGTACTTCTAGTTCTCGGATATAGAGCTAGTAGTTATACATGATTTCCCAATCATTTATAAGACTGAGGTTGCGAGTACCCATTTTATTGTCATTCCTATTTATGGTTGATCTCCTACGCATCACTAGTGTAAAATATTTCCTACTATATTTATCACTTTGTAATTGTTTATTGTCAATCATCCTAATAAATGTCAACAACCTTGCATTTTACAAAAATATCATGTGGCAAATACAAGTACAGGTATACAAAGAGCATGTTTTTGAAAACACCTTATTGGCTTTTTCAAAAAGTCAATAAGATAAATTGTGTTTGATAATCACAAAAAATTCTATTATTTTAGCTTTTTAAAAAGGTAAACAAACAGTTTTTCTGAAAGCTCCAAATCCTAACATTTTAAAATGGTTTTTTGAAAAGTTTAATAAGACGTTTTGAAACTCAATCATTAAAGTATAGAAGAATTCTGGTAGTTAACGCGTTGGTTTTAATAAAATTTATTCTCCCCTCTCTAATTGTTTTAATTTCTGTTTGTTTTGTTTTTGTGTTGGGCCTTGCTCCTGTTAGGCTTAATTGGGCCGGTTGCTTGGTTTGTTAATAATAAATGCTGTTAAAAAAATCCTTATAGGTCCAAACCGATTTAAGGGATAAATGATTGGATTGTGCTGGCTTAAAACCATTATTTGACCGGTTGTTCCAATGTATAGATTACAAACCAAATTTCAACACACATTTCGATTTGTGTCCAAACCACTTTCTGTCAAACCAGTTTTTAAATCGATTTCGGTTACCAACCGGCAATATTTTTCACCTCCCACGTACACGTCATCAGATAAAATAAATATGGTATGCATCTATATATTTTCTTTATTTGTACTAATAGTAGCAAGGAATAAATATAGCACAAGAATGCTTGGGAGAAAACATATTGTAACTTTTATGAAATAATAATAATAATAATAATAATAATAATGTAAAATACTTTTAGCAGATTTATTCATGGCTGAAAATGAGATTCTGAAAAATGAAAATGGACTATGGGCATTTATATTTCATGATATAAGATCAAGTAAGCCTCAATGGAGGTATGGGCCGAGCCCATTATTTGCGTTATATAATTGAAAATTTGAAATATTCTTTTACCAGTTTATTGCGTTTTGTGTCAAGAAAAGTGTTGGATGATTCAAGCAATCAATCACAGATGTTGTTTTTAATCACTTGCATAATGCAAGTTTTGAGTTACAAAACATAGTTAAAAACAACTACTTGTTTACATATATGTTTTATGAAAATTCAAATTTTAAACTCAAAACATGTTGTTTACATATATATGTTGTGAATTTAGCTCCATCACATCGATCAAGTGAACCATGCCAATACATGGCTCCATTTTACTCTATTTGTACATACGTTTTGTGTTGGCCTGTTCATGTAAGTGTGCGAGTGGTTACATATCGGTACACGTATGTATGAGGTCTAAACATCGTGTTTCTTAATAGTTCCGTCCCTTTAATATTTGAAATCAACCTTTTCTTTTCTTGTAATTAAAAAACGAACATCCTAACTGTAATCAATTATATTCAAAAGTAATCAACAACACAATTTACTAATTGATAATTATATTTATGAAGACACAAGAACACGAAGATAACAAATCAATCTAGACAGTGACGGATTTAGAATTTTTTTTTATCTGGTTCGCTATTTTAAGATGCTCTAAATGTATAAGAACGCGTATAAAAAAATTGGGTCGGGTTGACAATTCGGATTGGTTTAACGGTTCGGGTCAAGTAAATGCTCCACTACGGTTCGAAAAACACCTGGTTCGCTAAAAAAGTCGCTATTAAATGCTCCACTACGGTTCGAAAAACACCTGGTTCGCTTGACCCGGTACTCAATTAAATAAATCCGTCCCTGAATCTAGATAGTTACAAAGTTCCAAAAAACAAGAAGCACAAGAAAGTGAATCCCAAAACAACATCAATAGCAAACAACTTTACACAAACATATTATTTTACAAACAAGAATCAAACAAATGAACACAAATCACTAAAACAAATTATTCACGTTTTAACACAATAACAAACTCAAGCCTTCCCTTCAATCCTCGCCAACGTAAGACCAACACAAGCATCAACAAAATCCTCATCGATAAAATCGGTCGAGTACACTTGTAACCGGTCCGCAATATTTTTCGCGAGACATTGCGCAATAAACAACCTCCCACACCCATGGATCCGGTTCGTAACCGGTTTCACACACAAAACCGGGTTATCCGCTTGGGGTGTAACCGTATTCTCGACCCGATAAAAATATTTCCTAGAACTCACCGGCGCTTGCTGACCCAAAAACTTCAAATTACTCTCGAATTTTGTCGCGGGCAAATCCGTGTCGATCCAATTATCTTTCAAGTAACCCGAACTCCATAACGACCCGCCCGGTTTCGGCGGGTCGGATTTTTGAGGCTTCCATATGCATATTATTCGTTTGGGTAGAATTTCAGCCACTGTTTTGTTAAATACTTGATCATCTTGATGGATTAAATATTCCCCAATTTGTTCCTCTAAATATTTCTCGAATTCGGGCGGGTCACTGTGCCCGAATTCGGTCCGGATCTCGAGAATTATTATTTCGGACTCGGTTTCAGAAATAAACTTTTTGACATCATTAATCACCACGTCCACACTGTACGTGGCGAGAATCCCGTGGCAGACTTTTCGATTCTCGTTGACACGAATATCGAGAAGGCGGGTCCCAAGAACAAGTTGTTTGTAAATGGATAAAGATTGACATTGCGCGAATGGCCGGGAAACCATTCTGATTCCGATTTTGTTCGTAGCAGAATCATGGGTTCCCGGCCATACAATTTGATTGATCCGGATCCTTTCCGGGTTGAGGCCGGAAATCCAATTTTTCCGGTCTGTAGGGTGGTGATCCGACCCCGGAAAGCTGCAGCCGCAGCTCTCTTCGAGTTCTCGTAGTTTTTTCTTCTCGTCAGCGATCGATTTTCGTCGTTCCATCTGTTTAGACCATTGAGCTCCCATTTCTTAATTTTCAATTCCGGCAATGGAATTGGAATCAATGATATTGTTGATTGGTTTTGTGGATTTTAAATGTGTGATCACATTTTTATATAAACTTTTAAGACGTCTTTTTCTTTGTTCTATTGATTGATTGCAAAAACTCAAAAATATGTTAACTTGTACCTTGTGCCTTAAGAGTTGTACCACGTCTTGTTTTTTAGTTTTCCGTTTCTTTTATTTTTTTGTGTAATAAAAGTGGAATGTTCGATTGTTTTGTTAGGGTTCAAATTGATATTTTCCGGTAAAATCATGTTTCAGAACGATGGAAGGTAAAACAGTTATGTTATGATGAGTTGTACCTTGTGTATTAAGAGTTGTATATTTATAATGATTTGGTAAAGGAAATTAAAAATTGTATGAAGTTTGATGAGAAGGTTGTGGGTGTTGAAATTGATTGATTGGCGGGCCGACACAATAGGTGTTAACAAATGTGTGGCTGGCAAAAGGTAATGGTAGAGCAAAATGTATATTTAAGATAAGGAAAATTTTTAAAAAGACTCAAATGAAAATAGGAAAAAAAAGATTTAAAAAATAACCAGATTCTTAAAATAATCTAACGAACTTGTACTGAGGCGACGCTTTGGAATTATAATCGACGGTATTGTAGAACCAATTAAAACTTGACACTTGGCCTGAGTCTGACAAACCCGACAAGATTTTTAAAAATCTTGGGGTTTTCGTCCATATTTCTAACTTAAATCATTTTGTAAAAAGCAATCTATCCAGACGATTTTTTATATGTTTCTTATCCGGTCCGTTCAAATTCTATTTTTCTTGAGAAAATAGTTTTTTGAATTTCGTCTTCCAAGACACATTTAAAATGAATTTGTTCCCAGGAGATCATATTCTCATCTTTTCTATCTGGTAAGAACAAATGCAATCTTCTTATGGGTTGAGTTATAATAAGAAGATTAGTTTTCCTATGAATGATAGGAAATTATCTTGTCCATTCATTTGAGAATTAAATGGTTGAGATTAGATTAGAAAGATCATCAAGTGTAAAACAGGGGTAGGGCATAATAGGGATAACACATTTGTTGAGTTTCTCTCTCCACATGCAAGGCACATGTCAAATTCCCCCATCATTTTAAAACGTCCATAACTTTTTTATAAGACATTTTTTTTTCAAAACAATTTCACCATAAAAACGAGTGTTTTTTTATCTTTTATATGAGTACCATATTGCTTTATAAAAATAAAAAAAAATTCGTGGGTTTTTACAAAGTGTGTTTTATCATAATTGTGTTTTACAAAATTGTGTTATACAATTGTGTTTTATTTTTTTATAGTGTTTTTGTATTGTGTTTTTACATTGTGTTATTTAATTGTGTTTTCATTGTGTTTTTGTCATTGTGTTTTTATTTTCATAGTGTTTTTCCATTGTGTTTTTTACATTGTGTCTTTTTCATTGTGTTTTTCATAGTGTTTTATTTTCCGGCGAAATTTCCGAAAACTTTTCCGGCATGGTGGTGGCGGTGGGTGGCGGTGGGCGGTGGTGGTTGTAGGAGATGGGTTTTAATTAAGTGGGATTTTGAAATTAAATGAAGTGGGTTTCAATATTAAGGTAGTAGACTAAAATACCCTCCTTCTTAGCCTTCTTAGAAAAACCATACTTCTTATTTGATCATTTCTCATCTTCTTATATCTTCTTATCATTTCATCTTCTAAAATATTCACAATCACAAACTCCGATCCTCCAATCTTCTTATCATTTCATCTCCTTCATTCCGATCCGTTATTCTTAATGAAGTATAAGAGAAGAGATCGAGTCGAGGTTGTTGATATGGGTCCTTGGTTCTTTGGTTCGTACTACAACGATAACATGAAGGCCTCTCCATCTCTGGTCTTCGATCAAACTCTACTCTAGTCACAAGCTGAAGAGGTAGGTCCCAGCAGAGGTGGTTAGGACCCGCAAGACTCCCTTAAAAGGAGACGTCTGCGCAGTTGAACACGCAAGACTCCTTAAACGGACGTCTACGCAGTTGAACCCGCAGACTTCACCATAGGGACGTCTGCGCCGCGACCTACCAAACCCGCAGGACCCACCACGCTCAGAGTTGTGACGACCTCACATGCGGTACGCAAGCTGGTCCCGCAGGAAATGCCTCCCTATGGTTTCCAAGTATCCGCCTGTTCCCGCAGGTGCGGATACCCGCCATTAGGGACTGGCCACCCGCGCAGCATGGCTACACGCATAAGGCTCAAACTCAGTAATAATTCAGTAGTCACCTGAAGAAGGAATGAGCAAAGCCGGGAACATTCCCGCATAAAGGCGGGAGGGGGAAAACTCCCGCCTAAATGAGCCAGTCCGTATAATAATGGAGGATCTTTTGTGTGATACCTGACCAGGTATGGACAAAAGATCTGACCAACGATACGACAGCTCACTGACAGCAGCATGGCAGACAACACGCCACAGCACTGTGACCAATAGCCGCCGCCTGCTCACCAACTCCTGCCATACCACGTTCCTAGCCTGTAGTTGGTGGAAAAGGAAAAGTGAACAGCACGCCTGGTCACTGTCAGCCGCTGCCTATCCACCAATTACCAGCAGAGCACGTGCGTAGGCCACAGTTGGCAGAGTAGTAGGCCGGCTAAACCTCCTTGGAAACCCACCTTCGGCTATAAAAGACATCAAATGGTAATATCATTTCATCATCTAATATCTTGTATAATTTACCTGATAACTGCTCTAGTATTAATAACATACTTTTATATTCAAAGAGTAATATAGACTGATTCTCACGCCGGAGGGTGGTCACAAGGAGGAACCCCCCCCCCCTTTCTTAGTGACGAGCTCACGGTGTCTGTTTTGCAGGTTATCGGAAGAACCATCTTGCCGGAATTAATCCCTCGTGGGAAACGTCTATCTAACCCTCAGGTTACTCGTAATCTGTCGGGGTTCGACTGGTGTTTCTTCATTGGCGCCATCCGTGCATAAAGCTAGAACTTTATTTTTCTCCAGTTTTTTCAAAACTTCTGGAAAGATGGTTAAGGATACTCCGGTCCCAAAACCGAGTAACCAAGAGACTCCGGTAATTATGACCCCAGCTATAAGGGGGAATACCGAGTACACAAACTTTACGAACACTACCCCAGCTACCCAAGCCGGGGCAAGTGGAGTAAATAATCGTTCACTGGGATTCACTGATACCCAGATAGAGAAACAACGAACGAGGCTCCCCTACCAAACTCTTGATGAAGTTAAGGCATGGGCGGAGGCACGTCAGAAAAAGTTCCAAGCCGAGCTGGACGAACGCCTACGTTCCGTCCAACAGGCTTACGAATTCGGAGGCACACACCAGCTCAACATGAGCAGTGAATGCGAATCCTCGGATGAAGATTGGGAGGAATCTGATTCCGACGCAAACCCTCGCCTTAGGGTGAAAGGGAAGCGTAAGAGAATAGACTTCCAAACAAGAAATTTCGGAGAGCCTTTCGAACAAAGGAACGCGGAGGCAAAGTCTCGTGACTTTTCCAAAACCTTTAGACCTACGGTTGCAAACGCAGGAACTTCCAAGTTTGCAAGGGACATAGCGGAAGCAATCGCCCCAAAAGGCGCCAAACAGATGCCCAACATTGGCACCTACGACGGCATATCCGACCCGGATGATCATCTGAACAGATTCATAGCGGGGGCAACCGTCAGTAACTGGACGGAGCCCACGTGGTGTTACATGTTCCAGATGACACTGGTTGGAGCAGCAAAAGCGTGGTTTGACCGTCTACCGGTCCACCACATCTTTGATTGGGCGGACTTTCAACACAAGTTCAGCCAACACTTCAGTCAACAGAGGAAATATACTAAAGAACAATGGACAATACTCAACTGCGTTAGAGATAAAAACGAGCCTTTGCTAGATTTTATTACTCGCTTTAACTCAAAGAAGCTGAGTCTGGGTGTTATAAGCGAAGACCTTGTTCGCGCAGCTTTCATTCAAGGCGCGGATTACCCAGAGCTTATCCGCACGTTGACGGGTAAAGATGGCATGCCATCCACATGGGATGCCATCATGACGGCAGCCAAGCGCTTTGCCGAAACAGAGAAGCAACTGGGTAGAGATCTGCCCAAGACTATAGACTTCTATACGCAAAGAACTAGAGAAAATGTCCAAACCGCCCAGCGGAACAAAAGGAGGAAGCTACACATGCGGCAGTCAAGGGTAAACTTTGACACCTCATCTAGCTCTCGCTCCTTCGCAGGCGAAAGAGGTAATACACAGCTGTTGGATCAGCACCCCAGGTGGACGCCGCTCACTAAAAGTGTCACGGAGGTATTCACCACGGAGACTCTTCCATGGCCAAGAGCTCCGAAGATCCGACAACATCCGGATGCAGATCAAAGCAAGTATTGTGACTTCCACGGCATAAAAGGCTACAATACTGAAACGTGTTCCTCCTTGAAAGATGTTATCGAAACATTTGTCAAGAATGGCAGACTCCGACACCTGGTGGCATCAATCAAGAACGGAGGGAAGAATGAAAACCGATACAGAAACAACGGGCGAAAGCCAGTTGACATCAGTATCCACATGGTCCAGGGTAACATCATGGGTAGGAAGACACGAGCGACAGAACCGTGTGCATGGAAAGAGGCCGAGGTACGTTTCCCACGAGTGCCAGGAGGACCCAGCAAAGAGGGCCCTATCATCATCAAAACCCAGCTGGGGCATTACATCACTTCCCGCACTCTCGTTGACAACGGCGCTTCATCAACGGTTATGTACAGACAGTTCTTTGACAAGCTAGATGAGGAAGACAAGGGGCGGTTAGAAACGGTCTACGCCTCGATGGAAGGATTCGATGGCAGCACGAACACCCCCCTGGGTATCTTATCTTTCCCTGTCACTCTTACGGATGGGAACCGCTCACGCACAGAAGATGTGGATTTCGTTGTCATGAGAAAGCCACATCACACATATGACATCCTCTTCGGAAGAGATGGGATGGCAAGGTTCAATGCCGTTGTATCTTCGGTCCATGGCATGATGGGATGGCCAACAGCGGCAGGTGTAGCAATGATCACCGGCGTTCCCCAGGTATGTATCGCATCTGTTTCTTCCAACCCCAAACCAAAAATGGCCAAACGCACATTCACCGAACCAGAAGAATGGGCTTTCAATGGCAAATACCCCGATCAGGCGGTCACCATTGGCCCAACAATCACTGACCCCACACGCACATTACTCAAGCGCTTACTACAGAAGAACGCTGATATCTTCGCATGGAAACCAGCAGATATGACTGATGTACCTCGAGATAAAGCGGAGCATAAGCTCAAATGTGACCCGGCTTTTACGCCGGTCATACAAAAGCGTAGAGTAATGGGGGCAGAGCAAGCTAACGCGTGTAGAACCCAAGTCAAGGAACTCCTTGACGCAGGCATCGTACGCGTTAGCAGATATCAAACTTGGGTTGCAAATCCCGTTATGGTACCGAAGGCTAACAAACAATGGCGCATGTGTATAGATTTCAAAGATCTGAACAAAGCATGCCCCAAAGATTGTTACCCATTACCCGAAATTGATCTCAAGGTAGATTCGTTAGCACCGTTTCGCCTTAAATGCTTCCTTGATGCGTATAAAGGATACCATCAAATCCACATGGCCGTTGACGATCAAGATAAGACCGCATTTCGGACGCCCGATGGCACATTCTGTTATCAAATGATGCCATTCGGACTTAAGAATGCCGGGTCCACATATCAACGCCTAATGGACAAAGAGTTTCACGCCCAAATCGGAAGGAACCTGGAAGTATACATGGATGATCTGGTCATCAAAAGTCTTGACCCGGAAGCGATGTTGAAAGACATCGAAGAAACATTCAACACTCTTAGGAGGATAAACATGAAGCTTAACCCGAGCAAATGTTCTTTCGGGATGGAAGAAGGGAAGTTCTTAGGAGTCATCGTTACAAAAGATGGCTTCAGAGCGAACCCTGAAAAGGTCGAGGCCATTGTCAAAATGGAATCACCTACTACCATCAAGCAAGCTCAGACACTGAACGGACGCCTAGTTGCGCTTAACCGCTTCTTGGCAAATCATGCGGAAAGGGCGTTCCCGTTCGTGTCGACCCTGAGAAACTGTTTAAAGAAAACGCACTTCCGCTGGACACCAGAAGCGGAAGCAGCTTTTCAGGAAATTCAGTCACGCTTGATCGAACTTCCAACGCTCACAGCACCGGAAGCGGGAGAGGAGTTAATCCTATACCTCTCCGCAACAGACAGAGCGACCGGAGCCGTCCTGTTAGTCGAGCGAAAAGGCATCCAGATGCCAATCTACTATGTTAGCCGCCTCCTAACGGACGCTGAAACTCGGTATTCTACCCTGGAGAAATTAGTCTTAGCGCTGGTGCAGGCTTCACGCAGGCTAAGACGATATTTCCAAGGTCACCCAATTACTATTCTCACCAACTATAAACTTGCAAACGTTTTGGGCAAACCCGAACTGTCGGGACGCCTAGCCAAGTGGGCAATAGAATTGGGGGAATATGCAATAAAATACAAGCCACGACCAGCCATAAAAGGCCATGTCTTGGCAGACTTTATTGCCGAGGTCCCCGCATCGCGAGAGAAGGAGTGCCAGGACGAGGCTCAGCCCTCTCCAGCACAAGACATCGACGAGGTCTGGCGACTTTACACTGATGGAGCGTCCAGCAGCGAGGGCTCAGGCGCAGGGTTAAAGCTGACCAACTCAACAGGCCAAGAGTACACTTATGCTATTCAGCTAGACTTCCCAAGCACGAATAACGAAGCTGAATATGAAGCATTTTTGGCCGGGTTAAGGATTGCGCGTAAGATGGGAGTGAAAAACTTGGAAGCCCATGTAGATTCCATGCTAGTCGCCAATCAGATTAACGGGACGTACACGGCAGTGAACGACACAATGGCCCTGTACCTCGCTCAAGCAAAAACCCTCATGCGCGATTTTAACAGTTGTAAAGTCATACACGTCAAGCGTAGCGAAAACAAGTCTGCAGACGCGTTAAGCAAGCTTGCGTCACTGGCTTTCACCCATCTGGGTAAAGACATCCGCATCGAACTCCTTGGCGCACCATCAGTCCCGCACAAAGAAGTATGTGTCATCCAAACCGGCACAGAAACATGGATGACACCGATAATAAATTACCTTGCGGCGGGCATATTGCCGGAGTCAAAGGCACAGGCAAGAAAAGTACGCTGTAAAGCACTGAATTATCAACTCATCGATGACATACTTTACAGACGTAACTTTCTTGGTCCCCTCCTAAGATGCGTCGACGACCAAGATGCTAACTACCTCCTAAGGGAGGTACACGAAGGCATCTGCGGGATACATGCAGGTCCACGCGCAGTTGTAGCCAAGCTGAACAACGCGGGATACTTTTGGCCGGGGATGCATACAGATGCGCTGGCATACATCAGAAGGTGCAGATCTTGTCAGCTCTACGCACCTAACACGCACCGCCCGAAGAATAATCTTGTCCCAGTCACCTCCTCATGGCCATTTCAGAAGTGGGCCATCGGTGTGACGGGCCCATTCCCTACAGCAGCAGGAAACGTTCAATTCCTAGTGGTGGCCATCGATTACTTCACCAAGTGGATAGAGGCAAAACCCTTAGCCCAAATGACGGCGAAACATATCAAAAAATTTATTTGGGAGTTTATCATCTGTCGTTTCGGGCTTCCACAAAACTTGGTGAGCGATAACGGCACCAACTTTGCTGACAAGAACCTACAACGGTGGCTTAAAGAACTTCAAATCACCCATACCTTTACCTCAGTGGCACACCCGCAGGGTAATGGTGAGGTGGAAAGAGCAAATAGGAGCATCGTTGATGGCATAAAGAGAAGGTTGCTGGAACACAGATCTGGCTGGGTGGACGAAGTTCCACATGTACTGTGGGCTCATAGAACAATGAAAAAGACAAGTACAGGAGAAACACCGTTCAGCCTCACTTATGGCACCGAAGCCATGGTCCCGGTCGAAATTGGTCTACCTTCACCAAGGGTCATGATGAAACCAGAGGACAACGACGCGGAGAGACGGTTAGACCTTATGCTGACCGAGGAGCGCAGAGACTTAGCTGCAGTGCGTGAAGAGAACTACAAACGACAAATGCAAAAGTACTACAACACGCGGGTGAAGCTATGCAACTTCAATGTAGGAGACTACATATTGCGTAACAACGAGGCTTCAAACCAAGAACGCCCAGGAAAACTGGCACCGGTCTGGGAAGGGCCGTACATTATCAAAGAAGTTCTGGGAAAGGGCGCATACCGGCTTGAAAGGCTCGATGGCACTCCCGTCCCACGAACATGGAACGGAGCTCAATTACGCAAATGTTACATGTAGATCAATTCCAAGTTTGTACCGGCCAAGAGCCGCTTTTAATGGAAATGATTCTCCTTAAAACATCGACGTTAATGGTTTTGCATTCATATATAAACTGTTCACACGGATATGTCGGTCTTCACCGCGTACATAAGTGCAAAAGTCGTTGCATGGGGAAAGCGGTCAAACCCGCATAAACCCAACAATGGGTAAACCTTCACGCAGACTCGCTACATAGGGAATGCGGCAAAACCCGCATTAACCCAAAGAATAGAAAACCTTCACGCAGGTCAGTCATAGTTATATGTCGGTCACCCTACTGAATGAAAATGCAGGTTTTAACCGCATAAATCATGAAAGGTACCTAGATCTATTGACACCCACGCGATGAACGGTTAACCTATCTAGAATATGAGGAAAAGCGCTAGAATAAATTTAAATATGCATGCGCAAATCCCAAAGATTCGAAAAGTAAGCGGGAAAAACCCCTTACCCTGGCTATCCAGTTGACCGTAAGACGGCTGCGGGTACAGTGTTAAGGCAAAACCCTTCACATACCTAGCACCCGCAGGGAACGGAAACCGGAAAAACCCAATTATGAAGCCGGGTGCGGGTACAGTGTTAAGGCAAAACCCTTCACATACCTAGCACCCGCAGGGAACGGAAACCGGAAAAACCCAATTATGAAGCCGGGTGCGGGTACAGTGTTAAGGCAAAACCCTTCACATACCTAGCACCCGCAGGGAACGGAAACCGGAAAAACCCAATTATGAAGCCGGGTGCGGGTGCAGTGTTAAGGCAAAACCCTTCACATACCTAGCACCCGCAGGGAACGGAAACCGGAAAAAACCCGACTATAAAGCCGGGTGCGGGTACAGTGTTAAGGCAAAACCCTTCACATACCTAGCACCCACAGGGAAGTGAAGCCGAGAAAACCTTGGCATTCCACCCAACTACAAAACGGGCACAGGTACAGTGTTAAGGCAAAACCCTCCACATACCTAACACCCGTAAAAAGTCATACCTCGGCACCCAATTGTAAGTCGGGCGCGGGTACAGTGTTAAGGCAAAACCCTTCACATACCTAGCGCCCGCAGGGGATTAAACGCCAGGAACACCTCGGCAACCATAAGTCAGGTACGGGTACAGTGTTAAGGCAAAACCCTTCACGCACCTAGCCCTGCAGGGATTTAACGCCAGGGATACCTTGGGAGTAAAGTAACTAATAAGACGAAGTGCGGGTACAGCGTCAAGGCAAAACCCTTCGCATACCGAGAACTCCATGGGAATTGAAACCAAGAAGGATCTTCTGGGCCATGCTTGCAGAAACGGGATTAACATCCCCGCATAGCGGGAACGTCAAGAACTAGATTGTTTGAAACTTCAGGATGGAATTGGTGGTTATAACATGATTGATCACTATGTTCAAAACCACCAAGACCTCATGGAGAATCTACACAAAAGGTTCTAAATGCTCCTGACTTGCGGGAAGGTTACAGACCTATCCGCATCATCCCAGAGATCAAGCAGAACATTGGGAAATTCTGCGTGACATTGGGAAACCCGTGGGTAAGACTTCCCGCGGAAAACCCATAAAACTAAACCCTTTTCAAAAACCCCTTACTTTCATCTCATCTTTAACTAGAAAAATAATATTATATTCGGAAAGGATACACCATATATTATTCTTAATGTTATCATCCCATAATTATGGCTATAATCTATAGTTGTTTTCGAACACATTAAACAACATATTGCATCACTCATGGTAAACCGTAAATGGTAAAATACTATCACCAAGGTTAACTCAAAAGATTGACTATTTGAATCTACTACTTGAATCATACGGTATCGAAACCGGTATGTGAGTGGACCAGTGTACCAAAACTGCAAATGAGAAGTACCCGAATATTTCCATTTCAAATTCCATGTTTATTGAATTACAAAAATGATAATGGAAGAAGATGAAGTATTATATTAGTTAATCATAATTAATTGTAATAATTTATAGTTTAATTTAAGAAAGTGGGGTCCACCTGAAAGCTAATTGGAAATTTAGTTGGCGTGGACGGAATATAATAAAATTATGTCCGTCTAGACGAAATAACAATAAACCTTGTCGGTCTTGACGGGATTTAAACTTTAAAAACTTATTAGAACAAAAGATGAGAACATGATCTCTTTGGAACAAATTCATTTAAAATGCATCTTAAAAGATGAAATTTAAAAAGCTCTTTTCTCAAGAAAAATAGAATTTGAACGGACCAGATAAGAAACATAAAAAAACCGTATGGATAGACTGATTTTTACAAAAGGATTTGAATTAGAAATATGGACGAAAACCCTAAGATTTTTAAAAATCTCGTCGGGTTTGTCAGACTCATGCCAAGTGCCAAGTTTTAATTGGTTCTACAATCTCGTCGATTATAATTCCAAAGCGTCGCCTCAGTACAAGTTCGTTGGGTTATTTTGGGAATCTAGTTACTTTTTAGATCTTTTTTTCTCTCTCTCTTCTTTGGGTCTTTTTGGGAATTTTCCCTTTAACTTATGATTAGATGTATGGCTGATCACGAGTCGAGCTAGGTTGGGTTTGAGTTTGAAATTAAACGAGACAACTTAGTTAGACTAGAGTTTGATTTTGAAGTTAAATGAGCCGAGTCATGACCCGAGCCGAGCTTGGGACGAGTTTGGCTCGGTTACAGAAGTGAGCCAATTCAACTTAGATTGTTACAGATCAAGTTTTTTTAGGTAGTTTTATTCTAACTTTTATCGAGTAAGCCACATGTTAGAGGTTCGAGCAACTAGCTCTTTGAAGAGCCCTTATTACATGTATAATTTAATATGTGATAAATGGTTAAAGAGTAAAACATTTAATAAACTTAATGAGTAATATTTATGTAACATTTTATAAAGTTTTAACGGTTGGTATAATTAATATGAAAGTTATTTTATAATTTAATTTTATAGAACTGTGGTGTGGAATAATTTCATAATTTGTGTGATTCTATAGTTTTTGACACTTTATGTTTATTGCCGTCTTGCACATAATGATTTTGTCATGTATATGAATGTGTTGTGCAATGTCCAAAACTGTCATTGTCTTCGGAATGTAACACTTTGTTGTAATCAAACAGTTAATTTTAATCTTTCATCCATCGAATAAAACCAAAATGTTGGTTAAATTGGTGCATGTGTACACTTGCTTTACCACAACTGCTATCATCTCCAGCAACATGCACCAACATTATCGTAACTATTGTTTATGATAATCAGAATACAAGTGAAGAGATGAATGGAACACTTTTATGTTATTAAGATTTCTGGTTGAATTACAAAAAAAATGAGAAGTAATTAAATAGTAAGGCTTAATTTGCCTTTACAAGGAAATGGTGCATAAGATGGCAAGGATCCCGTGAATCAAGCTTCCAACGGTCAAATAAAAGATTGGTCAAAATCTCCTAATTTGGGAAATGATCATAATTATATTATTGTTTTTCTAACACTCCCCCTCAAGTTGAGTAGTGGGATCTCCAATGCTCAACTTGCTAAGACATTTGTTGAATATTCTTCCATTGACGGCTTTGGTTAATATGTCTGCTAGTTGGTCTTCTGATCGGACGAATGGTAGTTTTATAATCCCTGCTTCAAGCTTTTCTTTGATGATATTCCTGTCAACCTCCACATGTTTTGTACGATCATGTTGAACTGGATTTTCTGAAATCTGTATTGCGGCTTTGTTGTCACACATGATTCTACTGGCTTCAGTTTGTGGAAAGCCAATATCTGTCAAAATTTTACGTATCCATAGAACTTCTGCCACGCCCCGTGCAATTCCTCTAAATTCTGCTTCGACACTAGATAACGCTACTACCTTTTGCTTTTTGCTTCTCCATGTAACTAGATTTTCACCAACTAGTGAGAAGTACCCTGCTGTTGATCTTCCATCATCTTTGTCCCCTGCCCAGTCTGCATCTGTGTATATCTGGATTTTTAGGTGTTTGTTTGGTTGAAAGAGAACCCCATAACCTGTTGTCCCTTTGAGATATCTAATAATTCTCCATGCTGCTTCCATGTGAGTGATTTGTGGTTGGTGCATAAATTTGCTGACCACCCATACGAAATATGCAATGTCTGGACGAGTGTGTGAGAGATATATCAATTTTCCTACCAAACGTTGGTATCTTTCTTTGTCTGCCAATTCCCCTCCTTCTTCCATATGAAGTTTATGATTTACTATCATTGGTGTGTCTGCTGGTTTGCAATCGATCATTCCTGTCTGGGCCAAGAGATCGAGTATATATTTTTTTTGACATATAAAGATCCCCTTTTTAGACCTTAGTACTTCAATTCCGAGAAAGTACTTTAGTCTTCCTAGGTCCTTCATTTCGAATTCTTTGAATAGATTTGCCTTTAATTTCTTCATTTCTTCTTCATCGTTTCCTGTAATAATCATGTCATCAACATATATGATTAAACAAGTTACAAGATTACCTCTGGTTTTAAGGAAGAGTGTATGATCGGAATTGCTTTGATGAAAGCCATATCCCTTCATTGCTAAAGTGAATCTGCCGAACCAAGCTCTAGGAGATTGTTTAAGCCCATGGATTGTTCTTTTCAAACGACATACTTCTTTTGCTTTGAAATTTTCCGTGAACCCAGGTGGAGCTTCCATGTAGACTTCTTCTTTTAATTCCCCATGAAGGAATGCATTCTTAACATCAAATTGATGAAGAAGCCATCCTTCATTAGCAACGATTTAAAAAAGGACCCTAATTGTGTTAATTTTGGCTACCGGAGATAATGTTTCTTGGTAGTCAATACCATACGTTTGAGTATAGCCTTTAGCTACCAACCGTGCTTTGTATCTTTCAATAGTCCCGTCTGGTTTGCGTTTAATCGTGAAGACCCATCGACATCCTACTGGTTTCTTCCCTGGTGGACGGTTACATTTTTCCCATGTATCATTTTTTATCAATGCATTCATCTCTGTTTCCATAGCCTCTTTCCAGTTCTTGGATTTTAAGGCTTGTTCTACAGAGTTCGGAATTTGTTCACCGTATAAAGAAGCGTTAAAAGCTTTAGCTTCTTCGGATAGGTCTGCTTCGGCTATGTTTGCTATTGGGTATCTAGAGGATTTAGATTGTTTATCTGGGGAGTATCTTTTTGCTGGTATTCCTCTGTTGACTCTTGGTGGGAGGACATATTTCTCGGTCATTTCTTGTCTTATTTCTTCTGGTATAGGTTCTTGTTCCTCCTGAGCCTGTTCTTCTTGCACTGTTTCCTGCATTATTTCCTGCACTATTTGTTCCTCTTCTTGTTCATGATCAACATTTTCATGAGTTATACTTTCAGGTATTTGAGAATTACTTACTCCAAATGTATGGTCAGGAGCATTTGGGTTTGGAACACTAATTGAAGGCTCACCAGGTTGGTGTGAGGACGGTGATCCATGTTGGTTATTATGATTAATTTCTTCAGATGTTGAGGCCCATTTTGGAAACCATTGTAACCAACTCAAGGTGTCATGTTTTTCCTCCCCCTCACTATTGTGTTAGGAGGTATAAAAGTACTCTGTTTCAAGAAAGTCACAGTTCATGGTAGTGTATACGTGACGTTTTGTTGGGCTATAACATCGATACCCCTTTTGGTTGACACCGTAGCCTACAAAAACACATTTCTCAGCACATGGGTCAAGTTGGCTTCGATTGATTTTGGGTATGTGGACAAAAACCGAGCACCCAAATATTCGTGGTTGAAGTGTAAGGGGTGGAGGTAATTTAGTGAATTCTGAAAGTGCTTGAAGAGGAGTTTTTAGGTCAAGCGCTTTTGTTGGTAATCTGTTGATAAGATATGTAGCGGTTGCCAGAGCTTCGGGCCAGAAAGATTTTGGAACTTGAGATTCGATCAGAAGTGCTCGGGTTATTTCTAGTAAAATACGATTTTTCCGTTCAACAGTGCCATTTTGCTCGGGAGTGTGGGAACACGATGTTTGGTGAATAATTCCTTTTGTTTGGCAAAATTGTTTCATATAATCGTTAATTCAGAAAGGGGTGGCGGCGCAGCTTGTTGCCCGCCTACCTGCTATATTGATGTAATATCTATGTTTCATCAGTAGAAATAAAATCTTTATAATTTTGTTAAAAAATAATCGTTAACAAATTCTCCCCCATTATCAGACCGAAGAACTTGGATATTAGTTTTGAATTGTGTTTGTGTCATTGTTTAAAACATAGTAAACTTATCAAAAACTTCAGATTTATTTT
Source organism: Bidens hawaiensis (assembly GCF_021521415.1). Taxonomy (NCBI): domain Eukaryota; kingdom Viridiplantae; phylum Streptophyta; class Magnoliopsida; order Asterales; family Asteraceae; genus Bidens; species Bidens hawaiensis. The sequence continues at coordinate 335,583 of NW_027493597.1, forward strand.
TTAAAAAATATATCCATGTCATACGAGTGCAATCGTCAATAAATGAAACAAAAAAACGAAAGTTTTGCCCCCCAATAATTTTTGCTGGCCCCAAACGTCTGAATGAATAAGTGAAAAAGGTAAATCAACTTTTGTGTTGTTTGGTTTAAATGTATGTCTATGGTTTTTCGCCATGACACAGGTTTCGCAACTTAATGTTTCATTACTAGAAAATAATTTTGGAAATAAAATATGCAAATAACCGATAGATGGATGTCCTAGTCTCCTATGCCATAACCATGTTTCTCTATTTATTGTTCCATGGGCTAACATCACAGCACCTTGGTGAGTCACTTCATCCACATAATACAACCCATGGCGTTCAGTGCCAAGCCCAATAATCGATCTCGTCCTAATATCTTGTAAAATACAAAATGTTGGATGCATTAAAACCGTGCAATTTAATTCCTTTGTCACATGACTAATGGATAATAGTTTATGTGACAATGAAGGGACGTAAAGACAATTTGAAAGTTTTAATGTGGACGATATTTCAATTGTCCCCCCTCCCATAACAGGAATTGTTCCCCCATTGGCGGTTTTTATGTGATCAATTCTAGTTTTAGAATTTGAAACAATGTCGGATAATTCAAACGTCATGGTGTCGGTAGCATCACAATCAAAAATCCATGATTTATCATTAAATTTTTTACGTGCGTTGACCATGTTCACCTCTCCCATAGTTTTGTTTAAGTCATTTTTGTGAAAAACAAGATCTTGAGAGCTTTCCGAGGTAAAAAATTCCAAATTTTGGCCGATATCGCAAAAATCTGATTCTTTCGGGTTATTATTAAAGTTAACAGATTCTATAGGGGTTTTATTTAAAAAAACAGAATCTTCAATGGATGTTTTAAACAAATCAGAATCTATAGGGCATATATTAGAACTAATATATTCTTTAAGGGGTTTATTTAAGATATCTAGAACTTGAGGGTTAATAAAGTTGAGATCACAAATACAAGGGTTTGAGATTATCCTGTTACCTCCATTAGAGACGCTCAACCCATCATCTGCATTGGTGGTGAATGGATTGATTCATCTATGGCAGATTCTAAACCACCAAAGTCGCTCTTTCTTTCACCGATTTTGCGCTGGTCATCTCCGGTGTTAGTAGCTTCAGAGCCACCGCCGATTTTGCGCCAGTCATCGCTGGTGTTTGTGGCGTTAGATCCGGCGCCCGCGGTCGACTCCTTCTTCTTTCTTTTATCTACCGGAGATGACGAATCAGCCGGCTTCCACCCATGGCCTGACCCGTTGGTAATATTATCGCCGGTGTTGGTTGCGTCAGAGTCGGCGCCCGCGGTCGACGCCTCCTCTTTTCTTTTATCTACCGGAGATGACGAATCGGCCATGGTTATTTGGACTGTAAGGTTTTCGAGGTTACCGGACAGGTTACCGCCTGAAAGAGACATGGTCGCTTGTCCAAGGTTTGGTTGGTTGGTTTATTTTGACAGCGAGGTATGTTACGGGCAGTAAGATCCTATGATCATTAACACTGCTTTGATACCATATTGTTTATGATAATCAGAATACAAGTGAAAAGAGATGAATTGAACACTTTTATGTTATTAAGATTTCTGGTTGAATTACAAAAGAAATGAGAAGTAATTAAATAGTAAGGCTTAATTTGCCTTTACAAGGAAATGGTGCATAAGATGGCAAGGATCCCGTGAATCAAGCTTCCAACGGTCAAATAAAAGATTTGTCAAAATCTCCTAATTTGGGAAATGATCATAATTATATTATTGTTTTTCTAACACTCCCCCTCAAGTTGAGTAGTGGGATCTCCAATGCTCAACTTGCTAAGACATTTGTTGAATATTCTTCCATTGACGACTTTGGTTAATATGTCTGCTAGTGGCTTTGTCACCCGCCCCCTACCCTTAACATAGGTCCGCCCCTGCTACCGTTGGTGCCAGCCTCCATGAAAGCAAAAAAAACAAATATAGCTTGTGAACATTACGACTCGAATTCTAATACCCACTTTATTTAAGACAATATGTTGATCTTAGTTTAACCCATTACACTACCCGTAAGTTTGTTTTACCATTACTCTAATCAGTTTAAATGAAACTTAATATTTATGGAAAAACAAAACTAATTTAATGGCGTATAAAGTTTATTAAGATATATATCATTGTGGACTTATGGTTGGTTCTATCTTTACTAATCAACATTATGAATATTTGTCAAGCATGTGGAAGTTTTTGGATAGGTTGCCACATATTTGGAAAATACACCAATCCTCGTTATGTTTCTTGCAAAAGATCTGTGATATTTTTTGGACCTGCTTATTGTTATCCATTTTATGAATGTTATATAATTTATTTGCTAAATTTGACTATCAATCTTATCAATACCCCGTCTCCTTTTTAGTAAAGCCTTTTAACTCAACCAATTATGCCCAAATGACCAGTGGTGAAGCCTAAACTCTGGGGGGGGGGGGGGGGGGGGGCTGGCTGGCTTTGGATTTAAAGAAACAAAGTGGCCGGACACAACAAGTATAAAATTTTCAGATGAAAAACAGAAATTTACCCTACTTAGCTAAAAAATTACGTAATTTTTCGGAGACAGTACGTATAATATCATAAGGCATACCCCCCACCCCTCTTCCTATGGGCCTCAAAGAAGGTCCGCCAATTGTGTTTTGATGGTTGAGTTTACCACCTCGGATTTTCAAGATAGAAACTTTGCTATGTCATATGAATCCTTAAAGGCTAAAGGAACACTCATGTTGTAATCACATCAAGTTTGGGATTAATGATTTAATTCATCAACCTGTTTAGGATCAATGTTAACCACTATGTGATAGAAAAATGTTTAGCGACCAAAAGCACAGATCATAATACCATTGGTCATTACACATCATGATGAGTATGTATTTAAAAACCGAGTTCCAAATCATGAACCAAACCATTAAATTTGGTTTCTCAAACCGTAAATTATGACCGAAATGCATGCATCTCTAATAATTGAACTAGTCGATTATTTTTAGTTTGGTCGTGCTATTAGTTTCAATAGTTTATAAACACCCTTGAAACTAGCTATGTAAATGTATATTTTTGCTCTACAAGTATTATACATGCAATATTTAATTATTTATGCCAAAATATTATTTGATTTTTTTTCATCAACATTGGTAGACCTTTTTTAAAAAAAATAGTCTAAAAAGATTTGCTCAGAATTGCCTATATATCATCCGAACTGGATATAATACAATGGACCCAACCATCGCAAGGCTTATTTCTTCATGGCAAGAGTTGCACCAGCCGGGAATCGAACCCGGGTCTTTACCGTAGCAGGGTGCTATTCTACCACTAGACCACTGGTGCTTGATCTATCATTTTGAAAACTTACTAATGAGTATGTGGAGTACAGATAAATACATGTCTTATTTTGAGTTGTAGATTTTTATTTTTAAATATAGTAGACTAACTTCAATGCTGCTGCTTAAGCTGTTGAATTAGGCATTTGGAGTGAAGTTGCTGACTTTTACGTAAGGGCATCTAATAGTAACTGAAACTCTATATTAAACGAAGCGATTAAGCGCCCGGGTTGAAATTTCTTTCACTAAAGTCAAGTGATTGAGGAATTTGACAAGCAATATCATTGTACATGATTCATATACAATATGATGGTATCTGCATATCATATATCTTTGCACTCATATCAATATATCATTGCAACATAAGTTGTAAGTCAAAAGAGTTTCATGAATATATGAATACCTTCAAACACAAGTGCATGAACTATACCTTATAATCCAAAATCATAACTCAAAACAATCACTAACAAATCCTCACATCATTGGTTAAAATCCCTCATAATTTTCTTGAATTTAGCTCAAAAGTATATACATTCATGTTATGCAAACGGTAAAGCTTATTAGTAGTAGACCAGCAAATTCATAAAAACAAAACATATATCTCGCAATTTATTAGCGTTGGATAACAAAACATAAATAACCACCAAATAAAACATGGTTAGTTTGTGTTATACTATTTGGAATGGAATCTATGGGGAGTAAGAAAAGAGGCTCAGAAGTAGTAGATCATAATCACACAAGCTCCTCTGATGATGAATTTCGTTAAGGAAAGAAGAACGACATGCTCTGATGATTATAAGGTTTCGAGTGATCAGCATTATTCTTTGGGAAATTCACAGCATTATAAGCTAGCCAACGTGTATGAATCATTTAACAAACAGGTTAAACGAGTCGTGTTCGTGTTAACCCAAATTTATGTGTGTGTGTGTGTGTTGGTGGCCGGGGGGGGGGGGGGATAAAAGTTGAAATCTCTGACACAAATAATTCAGCCCGTCAACGATTGACACCCATGTATCTAAACACCTATTAAAAGTGTTCTAAATTATGCAATTATATTTCTCATTTTCTTTCTTCTAGGTTTTTAAATACTAGAGTGGTGACGTGACGGATCATGGTCTATGTATCTTACTTCCAATCTTTCTTTTTTGATAGAAACCATTAACATGAAACAGTGACACAACATCAATCAAAACTATGGAGTAGTTTTTTTTCTAAAAGAGTGAAAATAATATTTACTAAATTGGTTTTAGTTGAAAAATATTTCCCAAAGTAGTGTTTTAATCATTTGATAGTTTCTCTCTCCTTATTTGAGTGAATAACTTTAATTAGTTAAATATTTACGACTTAATAATCTTATTAAGTATTATAATTATAATTTTCTAACCAGGTTTACTATTTATAAAGTATAAAATATATCAAATTTTATTTATAAAACAACTTTTGTCATATCTTAATAGTAAAAATGAAACAAGAAAAAGAATATTATATTAATATATCCATTAGTTTTTTTATTTTGTATAACTCGTTACTGACACATAATGGAAAACTAAACAAAATTCCTAAATCTATATATTCTAATAAAGTAAAATAATTGTAGACATGTGTCAGCTTGTTAATCCTCACAATTTTTTCCCCTTCAAAACTAATATAGTCATAAATCAATAATTATTTACTTTCATTTTACACTTCATTAATATTATTTCTATAACATAATTAAATTATTATATCTATACACTTTTATAAAAATAAATATTTACATATTGTAACATTATACATTGTTAGAATATATTTCACAACATAATATAATATAATATAATTCAAGAGAAAATATCAAATAAGATGTTTGATTATCCTAAGAAGGCTAGATAGGAGGGTATTTTTGTCTAATACCTTAATATTGAAAACCCACTTAATTTAATTTCAAAAACCCATTTAATTAAAACACACTTAATTAAAACCCACTTAAATTTTAACTTATCTCCTACAACCACCACCGCCCACCGCCACCACCTTGCCGGAAAAGTCTTCGGAAATTTCGTCAGAAAATAAAACACTATGAAAAACACAATGGAAAAGACACAATGAAAAAAACACAATGGAATAAACACTATGAAAATAAAAACACAATAACAAAAACACAATGAAAAACACAATTAAATTACACAATGTAAAAAACACAATGCAAAACACACTTGTATAACACAATTTTGTAAAACACAATTTTGATAAAACACACTTTCTAAACAAACCACGAATTTTTTTTATTTTTATATAGCAATATGGTACTCATATAAAAGATAAAAAAAACACTCGTTATTATGGTGAAATTGTTTGAAAAAAAAAATGTCGTATAAAAAAGTTATGAGCGTTTTAAAATGATTGGGGTATTTGACATGTGCCTTGCATGTGGAGAGATAAAGTCAACAAATGTGTTATCCCTATTATGCCTTTATCCTTGTTTTACACTTGATGATCTCTCTAATCTAATCTCAACCATTCAATTTTAAAATGAATGGACAAGATTATTTCCTATCATTCCTAGGAAAACTAATCTTCTTATTATAACTCAACCCATTATATCTATACACTTTTATAAAGATAAATATTTACATATTGTAACATTATACATTGTTAGAATATATTTCACAACATACTTGGTGAAATCTAAAAATCAACAACAAACGTGTTTGTTAAATATTGCAAAGAATCTAATTTTAAATATTATCATTAACATATTATAATATGTATATTATTGAAGATTGTAAATAAAAAAATTCAAAAAAAATTAATATGCTTTCAGTTTACGAAAAAAATTTTAATCATTAAATTATAAATATATGCTTAAAAGTTGACCCGTTTTTAAAACATAAATCTATTTATCCATTGGTTTTTTTGTACATTGTCATATAAATTTATAAATGATAAATGTATGATTTAGATCTATCTATTTATTTTTTTCGATTAATTTAGTAAACTATACATATATGTGTTAAATTGTAAGGATAGTATATACCAGTCACTTTCAAATATAATAAAGTTTATCATTTAGTTTTTTTGGATTTTTTTATCAAGGATTGCTTTGGGTTTAATGTGGAGCTTAAATTTGATTATTACAGGTTAAAAGTTGGTAAATAGATCGTTTGGTACATATTAACTAGATATGGCTTAAATTTGTTACGGGTAAAAAGGGGTAATCTACATATTTTTAAAAAATTGAGAATGCAAATAGGTTTATCGTCAAACTTGTTATGAGCTCAAAGTTTTGACTTGAAAATGTATAACAAATTAAAGTTAAAATTTTAAATGTGATTGGGTTTCAAATTTAATTTTAGTGACATTTTGGAAATAGTCAAAAGATTCGGGTTTTACGCATTGAGTATTTTTCTCATGACTATTATAATTTAAGAAAAAATGACAAACAATTCCGACATGCCCCCTTCATGCCTATCAAATGCCTCTAACTTTTATTAAATTATAAATATTTGTGTCAGCATTGACTTTTCTTGAATAGTGATCAGAATGCTATTTGTGAAGCATGTCGTACAAAATTATGCTCAAGTGAAGCAAAACATTTATAAAAGTGAATGAGTTAACATTAGTTTTTTGTGAATTGCCAAAGTCGAGAAGCCTCTCAAACTTATCAAAATCTTTTTCATGGTGTAGCTCAAAACTATTATTATATGAGAAGTATTCTCCGAAATTGGTTTATAACCAATTTTTTTCAATTATACATATATAATACCAAGAATAAATTTTCAATAAATGGAGTGTTCTTGAGTTTGATTTATTTATAACTTAATTATTTAAATCATCCCTGTGTTACACTGGCTCTAAAACTAGTATGTTATAAAATATTAAATAATTAAAAATCAACGATGAAATCATTATAAAATTCTTAGCTCTTATATAAAATATACATATATACACTAAAGTCATTATCTTTTTCTATCAACACATCTTTGCCTAATACAATCTTTTGTTTTTATTATATTTACACACACATTTGCTTATTAACACTTGTTACTAAACAATAAGATAATAATATATTAATAATAATGAGAAGAAAGACACCCGCATTACGGCCCGTTATACATCGAACCATTAGAACAAACACAGTAAAACAAATTAATAAATATTACATGTTAAAACACGAGAAAAATCAATGTGCTCGAAAACCTTATATAAAAAAACAAGACTTCAATTTAACGTAAACTCACATGTTACAACAAAGGTTGATAATATTCGAAACCTTATTAAAAAGAACTGATGCATTATAAAATCAACTCCGTTAAAAAGAAAAAATAATTCACTTTATTTAATATGATTGAATTTCATATTTTAATTATCTAATGTTTATAAAATATTTAAGAATTTTATTTGTTTTATAGAATACATCAATTTATGATATGAAAATAATATTCTTTGTTTGAGATTCATTTTTTAGTATTAACATATGATAAAAGTTATTTTAAAAATAAAATCTATTTCTTTTTCATTTTGTGAGTTATTAGTATAATTAATAAGATAACTAAGTCATGATTGTTTAATCAATTCAAACTATCTAATGAGATTAGGTGTAAAAAAACTTATAAATGACTAAAACACTACTTTAGGATATATTTTTCAAACAACACTAATTTAGTAAATAGTTTTTTCATCAACACTCTTTTGAGAAAAACTCCAAAACTAGTTTTTTTCTTCCCAAAAGAGTGTTGGTGAAAACAATATTTAGGACTCCTCAAAACTAAACCGTATAAAAATCATTAAAAAGGTATTAAAAAAGTACCTTAGTTTCTTCATTTATTCCTTCTCTTGAGAATGCTGAAAATGGCTTGAACACCGGCCAAACTAGTTTTTTACGCACCCACTTTTGCCTTTTCTTTTCAGATCTAACCCTCATGACTCTTATAGTATCTTGCATCTCAATAAACTTGCCCAGCCAGTTAGGATCATCTGTTGCCACTCAATCAATATCTATTTCCCCTGCCTGTGTATCACAAAAAGAAAACATAGACCAATACAAATGATTTCTGTGTTTCACAAAACCACAAGTTACCTCATAACGTTGATTCAAATGATTTCTGTGTTTCACAAACTGTATAAACTTCTTTTTTTCAGACTTTCTTAGTGGCAAAAGGACCAGCTTGTTGTCTTGAACAGTGATGATAGGCATTGCTCGGTTCTACAAAAAAAGAACAAAGAAAATCTATAAAAAACAGATTCTTAAAAAGCAGAATATGAACAGTTTATACCTTTCTAATGGCTTCACATGTAGCTGGATTCATACTTGCAAAGAAGTATCGAGAGGTAGAGTACTCACTTAGCACCTCTTTACAGCATTCTAGTTCACCTTTAACCCCAACATCTTCATGATTACAAGCACTTTGAATCTTCTTCACCTGTTCAACCTTTGCAGCAATCTTTTCAGATGTATGTGAAGTCCTGTACCGTGTTTCCATGATTTGTTGAACACACCTATTAATAAAAAGAAACAATATAAAAGTGTTGATCAACAAAAAGACAAATAAATGTGATTAAAAATAAGAGCAGTAACATACCATGTTGTACTGATTTCATACCGACCAACATCCAATAGTTTGTTCAATGAACGTAAAGGAGATTTCCCCTCATGAACACAGTACCACTTTAAAAACGAGACATCACAGAGTATAGTCAAATCCCCATCGCCCACACCGATGCAATCTTTCAAAAAAAAAAACCAAAGGATGCACATGATCTAGATCTCCTGCGAATCAATATTATTATAAACAATAAATTAAACAAAAAGGATCATTCTACTAAGAAAGATATATAAAAAAAAAATGGATTCATACTCTTCATTGTCTCTAAGTGGCTTTTGAATTATTTGTATGACCTGCATTACAGAATTTTTTCATAAATTAAATGGCATGAAATTGTAGAAAACAATACTAAAAATATATTGACGTAAACAAAAAAGGCATATTTAAATAGCAAGAGCATATTTAAACGATAAGCTAAGTTTCAGTTCATCAATCAATCAATCATACCCAGTGGAATCCCACCCATAACAACACTATAAGTAGGGTCTGAGGAGGGTGGGATATAGGCACACCGTACCTCTATCCGATGGGATAGAGAGGTGGTTTCCAGTGAGACCCTCAGCTCAAAGTAACATAGTATGTGAGAAAACAAGTGGCATCATCGTACAATAGTAGTAAAATTGATAATAACACTTAGTAAAATTACCAATACATGTATAGATAACCATATAGAACTATATGAGAAGTGAACCATAATGGTGTGTGACTAAAAATCAGGTAAAGAAACAAAAAAACCTCTAAGGTATTCCTTTCTCCCTAAATATCCTTAGCCTTAATTCTAAGTCTCCAAGAATTCCTATCCTCAACCATGTGATGACTGTAATACATGTGTACATCAATCAATCATATTAAGAAATGATACACAGCAGAAATTAAAAGCCTAAAAGTGAACATTATCAAACTGATAAGATTCAATCTCCAAAAAAGGAATTAAGAACATCATCATCTGTTTTATAAAAAAACTGAGTTCAATAACGTCAGACCTAGCATAAAACTGTAATAAACAAATCACATGATAGATTCAATCTCCCAAAAAAGAAAGATTGGAAGTAAGATAGATAGATATCAAAAAAAGAATAATTTTTAATTTATATAGACCTAGACTAGATGAATCAACAAACTAATCACATAACAAGTAACAATTAACATATTTCTAATCAAACAAGTATCAACTAACAGATCTCTAATCAAACAAGTATCAACAACTGCTTTAGTTGGGTTTCAAGTTAGTCGGATTAATCGGGTTAATCATGTTACTTTATATTTTTAAGTTGATTTTTGTGTTTCTAACTTGTGGGTTGCAATATTTTCTCATTCCACTTAATTTTCAATTTCTTTCACAACTAATTATCTTATTATTACATATAGCCATGTAAATGAACTGAAAGAACATTAACAAGGGCATGTTCATATTCGTTCATTTAACTTTAAACGAACACGAACACAAACATTAAATCGAACAAATATTTGTCTTCATGTCCGTTCGCTTAAAACATGAACATGTTCGTGTTCGTTTATGTTTGTTTATTTAAAATCTAAACGAACAGTTCACGAACATAATTAAACAACCATAAATAAACATATATATACATACATATATGAATACAAACAAACAAATATAAAACATATTGGGGTGATATGTTTTCTAAATGCAAATAATATTTAATAATTTTCTATTAATATGTAAACGAATATAAACGTACATAAACAAACTTAAATGAACGTTCGTAAACGAACGTTTACAAACAAGCATAATAGTCAAACTCTCAATAAAACTTCCACCATTGACTTTTTAGTGTTTATTTTACCTTTGCATCAATATTGTATTTAAAGTTAACTATCAACGCTAATCGGGTTAACCCGAAACATGATTTTTTTCCAAAATGAACCTAAGCCCGAATAACCCGATTAATATGTTTTGACCCCATTGAACCCGACCATAATTAGCTTATTCAGGTTCGGGCGGGGCGGGTTAATCTGGTTTGGGTATTTTGGACACCCTAGCCAGGGGTGTTCACAGTCTGGTTTTCGCGGTTTTTAGATAAAACCGTGAACCAACCGTTATTAACGGTTTTTTATACTGTAAACCGAAACCAACCTGTATAACTTTTAAACCGAACCAAACCTTTGGTAACGGTTTGGTTCCGGTTTGCTTTCACAGTTTGAGTTTGTTACGTTTTTATACAAAATACACAAAGTAAATATATGATAAATACAATCTGGCCTTCCTTGTATTTTTATAAATTTGGGCAACTTGTGTTATGGTAGTTTCTTGATATAAACCGAAAACAAAACCATTAATTACGGTTTGAAAATTTTGAAACCGACCGACCAAAAACTAGAATACAAAACCAACCATGAAACCGAACCGTTGACCGGTTTGGGCGGTTTCACGGTTTGAAACCGAACCATAAACACCCCTAGTATTTGTATATGCAACAACTTTAATTTAGTTATGCATAATCTACCTATATAATAAAATAGTGGATTTTCAACAACAAATTTTTCTTACATTTCATTAAATCTCTTTAAATTGTCACATGACATTTTGACATTCTTTTTATTTTATCATTTTCATTAAAATACTTTTTATCAAATCTTTTTAAATTATCATATGGCATTTTGGCATTTTTTTATTTTTTCCTTTTCATTAAAATACTTTGCATCAAATCTCTTTAAATTGTCACATGGCATTTTGGCATTTTTTTTTATTTTTTCCTTTTTATAAAAATATATTTCATCAAATCTCTTTAAATTGTCACATGGCATTTTGGCATTTTTTTTATTTTTTCCTTTTCATTAAAATATTTTTCATCAAATCTCTTTACATTGCCACATGGCATTTTTTTTATTTTCTTCCTTTTCATTAAAATTAAAATTCAATTCACATATAGCGGGTTATGTAAACGACCAGACTATGTTAAAAGCAATTCCATTTCCATCACTCAGGCTTAAACCTAACAATTCTATGTAATTCTCAACCCTAATTCTATAATGATTATATCATAATTTAAAGTATAAATGCGATTAGATTATACATATTCATTTAACGACTGCCATCTGCTTTTGCATTCATCTTCTATATTGAATCTATCATATTATTTTTTTTAATAAATTTTCTTT